>NW_019154085.1:92891323-93395564 GCF_002288905.1 Enhydra lutris kenyoni | reverse complement strand
AATGTTTATAGCAGCAATGTCTACAATAGCCAAACTATGGAAAGAACCTAGATGTCCATCAACAGATGAATGGATAAAGAAGATGTGGTATATATACACAATGGAATACTATGCAGCCATCAAAAGAAATGAAATCTTGCCATTTGCGACGACGTGGATGGAACTAGAGGGTATCATGCTTAGCGAAATAAGTCAATCGGAGAAAGACAGCTATCATATGATCTCCCTGATATGAGGGAGAGGAGATACAACATGGGGGGTTAAGGGGGTAGGAGAAGAGTAAATGAAACAAGATGGGATTGGGAGGGAGACAAACCATAAGTGACTCTTAATCTCACAAAACAAACTGAGGTTTGATGGGGGGAGGGGGGTTGGGGGGGTGGGATTATGGACATTGGGGAGGGTATGTGCTATGATGAGTGCTGTGAAGTGTGTAAACCTGGTGATTCACAGACCTGTACCCCTGGGGATAAAAATATATGTTAATAAAAAATAAAATGAAAAAAAAAATAAGTTCACTTTTTATTCAGGTTTACTCAAGTGTTAATGTATTTTTCAAAAGATTTTCATGATGGAAATAATTTAATTTTTATAATTGATACATGTATCTACTAATTTCAATGGAAATATATCTTCAGCTACATCTGATCTGAAACTCTCAATGTACTTCAGTAGCTAATAAATGGATCCAGGATTTTATTTTTCTTTTTCTAACTTTTTTATGTTCCTTAGGAATATATTCTTGTTCTTCCTTTTCTTTTTTGGGAAAATATATTGCAATAAACAAGTCCTTTTTGATATGATTTTATTTATATTCATTTTACCTTTTAGCTTGCAAGAAAATTGACTCCTTCCACCTTTTAGTTCACTTATTACTTTTCTTTGGATATTTAAGATACTGAGATACATCATAGTTTCTTCATAGCAAACTCAACTTTGTCAGCTTATTTTCTTAGATCAGGAGAGTTTACCAGCATCTATTTATACCTATTTATATTTTTAAAGTACTTTTATATTTCCCCAGATCATCTTGGATGTTGGCTTTCATCACAATGATAGTCTGCACTAGTTGACATTTGGTATTTAAGGTAACTTGATGTTTGTAACTGCTCTATGAAAGTCCATGGTCAAGATATATTCTGATGTCCAAAACAGCAGTATTTATTAAAATGCAGATACTAAAATCTCTGTAAATTGTTATTCTAATTTTGCTGGAGCATTGCAGTTTCAAGGAGAAAGATTCAGCATGACAATTATTCCTATTTTGACACTAATTGTTTTTCTCTGTCAAGTAGAACATATTTGCATAACTTCATCAACATAAGAGTAAGTTTAATAATATGCTGTATCGAGTTCATACTCTAATTGCACATTCTAAAAACTCAATTTTCATTTGTAGTGGTCTTGAAAAACTAAAGCTCTTTCACCATTTTGATGACTGAAACTTTCAGTGCTTACAATTAGAACAGCTTTTATTTTATAGTCTCTGCAGCTTGCAAGGATTCCTCTTTTTGAAGGAATTGTTCTCTGATTCACAGGTATGAGAGCTCAGGAGTCACTGTGGATCTCAGATACTTAGGGGAACATGTTCAGGAAAGAGATTCTGGTACATCACTGGATTTTTCATCTTACTATCTATAACACCATCTTTATATAAAATAATTATGTTTACCCCCTAAAAAATCAGGAAGGACCTTTATCTAATTTTAAGATTTTGATTTTTTTTTTTTTTTTGAGAGAGTAGGTGCATGCAGGCACACTCAGGAACAGGGAGGGATGGAGGGAGAGTGAGAAAGAGAAACTTAAATAGGCTCCACACCCAGTGCTCGAGCCTAGAGCAGGATCTCACAACCCTAAGATCATGACCTGAGCTAAAATTAGGATTCAGAGGCTTAACTGACTGAGGTGTCCTTAAGTTGAGTTTTTTCAACTAAATATATTTAACTTTATGAAAAATCTCTATGTTTTTCTTATTTCATGATCAACTGGCACCAAACCTTCTTATCCTTCAGTTTTAGCACCTGTCAGTTCATAGTTGGTTATTATATTTATGATATCTTTCTCTTCCATTAGACAGTATTCCCCTTGGAGGGAAATTGGTTCTCTTATGCATCATACCCAGGTAGCCCATAACACATGTCTTTTTACTGAGTATTGCCTGTTTGTAAGTTATAGAAGTACTATGGATGTAGCCTGGGAGAAATTTCTTGTTTTTGTTTTACTGTTAGTGCAGGATTGAGTGGGAAATGTGTGAGAATAAGATTTGGACAAACCAGTACTTTTTACCTAGTAAAGTTTAAATCTTTACTATATAGACTATCAAGTAGCTCAACAATAATAAGGACTTAAAGTTTTATTTCACCAATTGTCTTTGCTTTATGAATCCCATGATTACCTGGGGGGTATTTTGAGGGCCATCCCTAATGACTTAGTTTTCATTTTTAAAGGCATCACTATTTTTCAGGCTTTAACAATTTCAGCAGCTCTAGGGTAGACAATAATAAGTGTCTTGGAAATAAATTATAGGCTAAAAGCATTGTTGAGCCATTTGCATTTAAGACTCATTTGCTGAAATCATCAGGCTGGGTTATAATAGATTGGGACTGAAGCACTGGCTGCTTTAGACTTTCAAAAACTACTCTGACTTGGAAATTATTTCAAAAGTAAGCCGGAATCTTTAGTAATAGCATGTACTGAGGATATACTTACTAGATTAGTTGACCTGCCACTGAAGATACAATTCTTACGTCTAAGACCAAGTAGGGTGTTTAGCATAGCAGTGAGAATTACATGCTTTTGCCTTTCTGCCAGGAGCACAGCATGTGGCAGGTGGGTGGTGTTCTGGTCTTAGAAGTCTTAACTCCCAAACTCTGGGCAACTCTAGTTTGGCAAAGAATTAGTCTCAGAAGTTGTAATTCTTCAAGCAGCTGACATCTGAGGCTGTAACAAACTAGGAAACAACCCATTCCTTTGTGGGCAAGTGAAGACAATTATCAGAAGTCAAAGAGTTTTGCACATTTTGAACATACTCTCTAGCTCCATTCCAAATACCTTAAGTATTTCACATATCTACCAGCATACATTTTAAGCAACGGAGCAAACACAGGAAATTTCTGCACCTGCTCCACAGAACTCCTCTCACATACCCAACTGAATTAATCTCATTTGACTGCTCAATTATTGCCAATGTACACATTAAATTATCACTTCAAGGTAATTTGTTTCGAAATTATTTGACATAGAATTAATCACCTGAAAGCATCACAAAATAGATTTCAGGTTTTGCCAGACACAAAAAATTGCAACCATCACATTGCATGGGCTTTGCTCCTGTCTTACCTACTCAAGCACATATTCTCACCAGCCTTTTCT
This sequence comes from Enhydra lutris kenyoni, assembly GCF_002288905.1. Taxonomy (NCBI): domain Eukaryota; kingdom Metazoa; phylum Chordata; class Mammalia; order Carnivora; family Mustelidae; genus Enhydra; species Enhydra lutris. The sequence goes on along the minus strand of NW_019154085.1, from coordinate 93,392,192 downwards.
CCCACTGCCTGTCCAGTGCCTTCATTCATATTCACTGTCTAGCATACAGGCATTCTGTTGCTTGGGTTCCCCCAGCTCTGCTTCCTCACGTCTGCACTGATGTGGTTCATTGGTTAACTCTCCAAGTAGTTGACTTAGTCATAATTCTGGCCACAGCTTTCTTCAAAGAAACCTCTTCAGCCTCCAGGATTACATTAGGTACTCTAGTTACATGAAAACGCTCTTATTTAAACACAAGATAATTTACCGAATTGCTACTTCTCTCGTTAGAATTACAAGCTCCATGTGGCTAGGTGTTTTGTCTCTGCTGCTTTTAGATCTGTATTCAACAACGGCCACAATTTTTTTCTGTAGAAATGACATCTAGAATATGATGGCGGCAGTGCATTTTCCAAGCTAGTCCTTTAAGACAGTAGCATCTGTGTCAGATTTTCTACTACCATCACTGTAAGGCAATACCCTGAGATGACAGCAGCTTGAACTTTCTTGGGCAACTGACCTTAAAACCAGCGGTTTCAAGTCCTGTCTTGACAGGGTTACATTCCTTGCTATTCAACTGGGAAAGGATAGAGTTTTACTTGATTCTCATTTTGCATAGAAGCATATGAATTCGTAAGCCCTTTGGGGACTATTTACAGAGGTAGAATCTTTCAAATTCTTATACATCTAAGAGTTGGTAGCAGTGAGCACAGAGGTTTGTGGAAATTTAGGTAAACATAACCATCTCTGGTGTGTTCGTTTGTTAGGGCGGCTATAACAGAATATGACGATCATAAACTGGGTGCCTTAAGCAACGGAAATTTATTTTCTCACAGTTCTAGAAGCTGGAAGTCCAAGATTAAGGGTTCAGCAGTTTAGGTTTCTCCCGAGGCCCCTCTCCCTGGTTTACAGATGGCCTTTTCTCTGCACATATGCCTCCCTAGTGCCTCTTCCTCTTATAAAGACAACCAGTCATATTGGATTTGGGCCTTAATCTCAAGACCTCATTTAACCTTAATTACCTTCTTATAGGCCCTATTTCCAAATACAGTCACAGTGGGGGTCAGGGCTTCAATATATGAATTTTTAGGAAACACAACTCAGTCCATAACATCTAAATAAACCCCAGGATACACTGGTTTCATAGGTAGCTACTCATTCAAAGAATAATCTTTAATGTTGCTTTATTTTGATTTTATATATATATATATATATATATATATATACACATATATATATAAAATACATCACATTCATAAATGTACAGAAATATGTATATAAATATTTTAAGTATGAAACTTACTATTCTGAGAAAGATCTTAAAATAGAGTCTGCATTTTGTGGTTAAGATTACATAGTCAACTCACCCCTAAGAGATAGTAGTATATTATTATTTTAAGAAATATCTTAGGAGGAAATAATATTTCTCATGAAATAGCTTTACAGACCTACATATGCAGACAGATAAATTCTGCTCTACATCATCCACTGCATTTGAGGGAATGAAAAGAAATTGCCAACTTCTGCTGCAAGACTGCTCTTACAGTGTCTACATATGGGAATTGGGACATTTATAATCCACTGATATGGCCTTATATTGTACATTTTGATATTTACTGATATGAAAAAATATATTTATTTTGCACAGACGTATCTAAAATTGCTTACATTTGGACTAGATTTCTTTTGTTTTGTCTTGATCTGTGATTCCAGGTAGATTCTCAGACTATTTCTGATCCAAGGTATTTGTTTTACTGTATTATGGAGCCCATTTTATCCACAGGAAGGTAAATGGTTCAACTTGAGTGAACTAATTTACTATGTGACAAGGCTGTTGTCTTTTTTGACGAGAGAAGATCCAATCTCCTATTTAATACAATCAGTGCAGGAAGTCTATGAACTGTTTGAATTGAAATGAAAAAACATAATGATGACATTTATAACATCTGTCACATTAGATTTGCTTGGTCTATATATCTCTCTGTGGAATAATAGTGATTTATACAAATTGCTTCTCACTGCAATTTGTATCAGTGTAAAGATGCCACCAGATATATGGAGAATTTTATTTGCTTCAAACTGAATGTCTGCTTAATTGTATTTGCCACTAAATGGAAATACTACCCTCTGGCATATCTGTTTAGATATAATGGTTAATTTATTTTGTGGTTTTATAACTTCAGTCTCTTCCACTTGTTAGATACTTAAAAGCTAACTTTTCTCTTTCTGCCAATATATGTATATGTTTATGTATATGTATATAACATCTTTATGTCACAAATCTGGTAACTATAATTTTATTCTCCAGGAAATTCATTGCCTAGGTATGCTTTCTTTCTCATGTAGAAGGAAAAGAGGAAGAAGAAGGGGAAAAAAAAAAAAAACCTTATTCTGTCTACTATTAAACTATAGCAGTGGTTTCCAATGCAGTGGGGAGAGAAGGCAATTTTGCCCTTCAAAGGATATTTGGTAACTGAAGAAATTCTGGGTTGTCACAACTGCTGAGGGATGCTACTGGCATCTAGTGGGCAGAGGCTAGGGATACTACTGAACATCCTATAATCACAGAACAGTCCTAAACAACCAAATATCTAACCCAAAATGTCATTAGTCCCAAGGCTGGTAAAATCTTGAACTACAGAATGGTTCCTTAGTGTTATGGAGTGACATTATCAAGATATGTCTACATAGAACCTCGCATTTCCATTGAAAGTAAACAACTTTAAAAATCTAAATAATTTATATAGATATATATTATGTAGATAAATTCCAAGAAATCCAGTTGCATTTTTTATTTGTAATTGGGAATGTTTTGGACTTCTGATTTCTTTCTGGTTGTTCCTATTCCATCCTCCAGTGTAGGGCTTTCCCCTTCGTTGGATGGAGCTGTGTGCGGTTTCCCAGAAGACATCCTTTTCTTTGAAGGAAAAAAGTGGAGGCAGTGCAGGAACTCATCCTCTATCATGATTTTGGCTCTCTGCTGTCTGGCATTCTTGTGTCTTTGTTATCCATGACAGTGACCTATATTGGCTTCTCCTTTGCAATGAACACTTTTTTCTGTCCTTTTCACTAAGTTTTCTTCTTCTTCCCATTCTTTATGTGTATGCATCACCCAAGGCTCTCACACTGAATTCCTTTCTTCTGAATTTGCTCCTATGACAATTCCATTCACCTTATGGTTTCAACAATGATTTCTAGGTGATTATTAGACTTGCAGTTTAAAGCTCAGTCTCTTTTCTGAGTTGCAGATGTTTTCCTGGGTACCAGCTGCCTTGCCCAACTGTGCTGCTTTCCTTAAATGCACATCTCATCTTCAGGCTCACCACCTTCACATAGTCTGTGCTAAATCACGCAGATTGTATCACATGTAATTATCTGCCTTTTCCATCTACTCAGTACTATTTTAAAATGGCATTCTCTCAAAAGCAGAGATTCCTTGAATTACTACACTGCCAAAATGCTCAGTGCCAACTCTTCACTAATGCATTAAAACAAAGTCATCATCCTGACGTTGAGACCTTCTGTAATATGTTCCTAACCATTTATTTCCTGCTTTAACAATGTGTACACCCAAAGAAACTCCACATTCCAGCCCAACTAACTTGAGCCTGGATCCCCAATATGCCCTATGTATTCCACAGTATGTGTTTTTTCAAGCTTACTTGCCTCCCTCCAACTGTGTACCACATCACTGCATATCGTGTGGGAAGCCTTTTTCGAAGCTTCTGATGTTCCTCCATCTCCAACATGATCGTTCTCCTCTGTGAACATCCAGAGCTCTGTTGCCACATTGTCTTTAGTGCTTACCTGGTGGAATGGTCATCCTTGTCTAATTTTCTGTGTTAAATAGACTGCATCTTGTTTGATGGACAACATAGATTTTGTTTTGCAGATCTGTTTTTTTCCCAAAGCACTAAACATAAAATGGGGCACATCACTAACGGTTCAGTAAATAGGTCCTATTTAAATTGCAATCTAGGGGCGCCTGGGTGGCTCAGTGGTTAAAGCCTCTGCCTTCGGCTCAGGTCATGATCTCAGGGTCCTGGGATCGAGTCCCGCATCTGGCTCTCTGCTCAGCAGGGAGCCTGCCTCCTCCTCCTGTCTCTCTCTGCCTGCCTCTCTGCCTACTTGTGATCTGTCTGTCAAATAAATTTAAAAAAAAAAAAAAATAAATAAATAAATTGCAATCTACCTATTGTCCTAGATCTTTAACTGCTGACAGCACATTTGTATATTTCATCTCAAATTCTACTCACATGGGAAGTTGAACGCATCTTCCCTGATCACAAGATTCTTCATTGAGAATTCCTTATTTTTGTCAAGGTGGCACATTGTTCTTATTAGTTAAGTTAAAAATGAAAAAAACTGCCTTTACTTTTATACTTTTTTTTGTTTTTAAATTTTATTTTTTATAAACATATAATATATTTTTATCCCCAGGGGTACAGGTCTGTGAATCTCCAGGTTTACACACTTCACAGCACTCACCATAGCACATACCCTCCCCAATGTCCATAATCCCACCCCCCCAACCCCCTCCCCCCATTAACCCTCAGTTTGTTTTGTGAGATTAAGAGTCACTTATGGTTTGTCTCCCTCCCAATCCCATCTTGTTTCATTTACTCTTCTCCTACCCCCTTAACCCCCCATGTTGTATCTCCTCTCCCTCATATCAGGGAGATCATATGATAGCTGTCTTTCTCCGATTGACTTATTTCGCTAAGCATGATACCCTCTAGTTCCATCCACGTCGTCGCAAATGGCAAGATTTCATTTCTTTTGATGGCTGCATAGTATTCCATTGTGTATATATACCACTTCTTCTTTATCCATTCGTCTGTTGATGGACATCTAGGTTCTTTCCATAGTTTGGCTATTGTAGACATTGCTGCTATAAACATTCGGGTGCACGTGCCCCTTTGGATCACTACGTTTGTATCTTTAGGGTAAATACCCAGTAGTGCAATTGCTGGGTCATAGGGTAGTTCTATTTTCAACATTTTGAGGAACCTCCATGCTGTTTTCCAGAGTGGCTGCACCAGCTTGCATTCCCACCAACAGTGTAGGAGGGTTCCCCTTTCTCCACATCCTCGCCAGCATCTGTCATTTCCTGACTTGTTAATTTTAGCCATTCTGACTGGTGTGAGGTGATATCTCATTGTGGTTTAGATTTGTATTTCCCTGATGCCGAGTGATGTGGAGCACATTTTCATGTGGATGTCTTCTTTGCAGAAATGTCTGTTCATGTCTTCTGCCCATTTCTTGATTGGATTATTTGTTCTTTGGGTGTTGAGTTTGCTAAGTTCTTTATAGATTTTGGACACTAGCCCTTTATCTGATATGTCATTTGCAAATATCTTCTCCCATTCTGTCAGTTCTCTTTTGGTTTTGTTCACTGTTTCCTTTGCTGTGCAAAAGCTTTTGATCTTGATAAAATCCCAATAGTTCATTTTTGCCCTTGCTTCCCTTGCCTTTGGCGATGTTCCTAGGAAGATGTTGCTGCGGCCGAGGTCGAAGAAGTTGCTGCCTGTGTTCTCCTCAAGGATTTTGATGGATTCCTTTCTCACATTGAGGTCCTTCATCCATTTTGAGTCTATTTTCGTGTGTGGTGTAAGGAAATGATCCAATTTCATTTTTCTGCATGTGGCTGTCCAATTTTCCCAACACCATTTATTGAAGAGGCTGTCTTTTTTCCATTGGACATTCTTTCCTGCTTTGTCGAAGATTAGTTGACCATAGAGTTGAGGGTCTATTTCTGGGCTCTCTATTCTGTTCCATTGATCTATGTGTCTGTTTTTGTGCCAGTACCATGCTGTCTTGATGAGGACAGCTTTGTAATAGAGCTTGAAGTCCGGAATTGTGATGCCACCAACTTTGGCTTTCTTTTTCAATATTCCTTTGGCTATTCGAGGTCTTTTCTGGTTCCATAAAAATTTTAGGATTATTTGTTCCATTTCTTTGAAAAAATGGATGGTACTTTGATAGGAATTGCATTAAATGTGTAGATTGCTTTAGGTAGCATAGTCATTTTCACAATATTTATTCTTCCAATCCAGGAGCATGGAACATTTTTCCATTTCTTTGTGTCTTCCTCAATTTCTTTCATGAGTACTTTATAGTTTTCTGTGTATAGATTCTTAGTCTCTTTGGTTAGGTTTATTCCTAGGTATCTTATAGTTTTGGGTGCAATTGTAAATGGGATGGACTCCTTAATTTCTCTTTCTTCTGTCTTATTGTTGGTGTAGAGAAATGCAACTGATTTCTGTGCATTGATTTTATATCCTGACACTTTACTGAATTCCTGTACAAGTTCTAGCAGTTTTGGAGTGGAGTCTTTTGGGTTTTCCACATATAGTACCATATCATCTGTGAAGAGTGATAGTTTGACTTCTTCTTTGCCGATTTGGATGCCTTTAATTTCCTTTTGTTGTCTGATTGCTGAGGCTAGGACTTCTAGTACTATGTTGAATAGCAGTGGTGATAACGGACATCCCTGTCGTGTTCCCGACCTTAGGGGAAAAGCTTTCAGTTTTTCTCCATTGAGAATGATATTTGCGGTGGGTTTTTCATAGATGGCTTTGATAATATTGAGGTATGTACCTTCTATCCCTACACTTTGAAGAGTTTTGATCAGGAAGGGATGCTGTACTTTGTCAAATGCTTTTTCAGCATCTATGGAGAGTATCATATGGTTCTTGTTCTTTCTTTTATTAATGTGTTGTATCACATTGATTGATTTGTGGATATTGAACCAAACTTGTAGCCCTGGGATAAATCCCACTTGGTCATGGTGAATAATCCTTTTGATGTACTGTTGTATCCTATTGGCTATTATTTTGGTGAGAATTTTTGCATCTGTGTTCATCAAGGATATTGGTCTGTAGTTCTCTTTTTTGATGGGATCCTTGTCTGGTTTTGGGATCAAGGTGATGCTGGCCTCATAAAATGAGTTTGGAAGTTTTCCTTCCATTTCTATTTTTTGGAACAGTTTCAGGAGAATAGGAATTAGTTCTTCTTTAAATGTTTGGTAGAATTCCCCCGGGAAGCTGTCTGGCCCTGGGCTTTTGTTTGTTTGGAGATTTTTGATGACTGTTTCAATCTCCTTCCTGGTGATGGGTCTGTTCAGGCTTTCTATTTCCTCCTGGTTCAGTTGTGGTAGTTTATATGTCTCTAGGAATGCATCCATTTCTTCCAGATTGTCAAATTTGTTGGCGTAGAGTTGCTCATAGTATGTTCTTATAATTGTCTGTATTTCTTTGGTGTTAGTTGTGATCTCTCCTCTTTCATTCATGATTTGATTTATTTGGGTCCTTTCTCTTTTCTTTTTGATAAGTCTGGCCAGGGGTTTATCAATCTTATTAATTCTTTCAAAGAACCAGCTCCTAGTTTCGTTGATTTGTTCTATTGTTTTTTGGTTTCTATTTCATTGATTTCTGCTCTGATCTTTATGATTTCTCTTCTCCTGCTGGGTTTAGGGTTTCTTTCTTGTTCTTTCTCCAGCTCCTTTAGGTGTAGGGTTAGGTTGTGTACCTGAGACCTTTCTTGTTTCTTGAGAAAGGCTTGTACCGCTATATATTTTCCTCTCAGGACTGCCTTTGTTGTGTCCCACAGATTCTGAACCGTTGTGTTTTCATTATCATTTGTTTCCATGAATTTTTTCAATTCTTCTTTAATTTCCTGGTTGACCCATTCATTCTTTAGAAGGATGCTGTTTAGTCTCCATGTATTTGGGTTCTTTCCAAATTTCCTTTGTGATTGAGTTCTAGCTTCAGAGCACTGTGGTCTGAAAATATGCAGGGAATGATTCCAATCTTTTGATAACGGTTGAGACCTGATTTAGGACCGAGAATGTGATCTATTCTGGAAAATGTTCCATGTGCACTAGAGAAGAATGTGTATTCTGTTGCCTTGGGATGAAATGTTCTGAATATATCTGTGATGTCCATCTGGTCCAGTGTGTCATTTAAGGCCTTTATTTCCTTGTTGATCTTTTGCTTGGATGATCTGTCCATTTCAGTGAGGGGAGTGTTAAAGTCCCCTACTATTATTGTATTATTGTTGATATGTTTCTTTGAGTTTGTTATTAATTGGTTTATATAGTTGGCTGCTCCCACGTTAGGGGCATAGATATTTAAAATTGTTAGATCTTCTTCTTGGATAGTTCCTTTGAGTATGATATAGTGTCCTTCCTCATCTCTTATTATAGTCTTTGGCTTAAAATCTCATTGATCTGCTATAAGGATTGCCACTCCTGCTTTCTTCTGATGTCCATTAGCATGGTAAATTCTTTTCCACCCCCTCACTTTAAATCTGGAGGTGTCTTCGGGTTTAAGATGAGTTTCTTGTAGGCAACAAATAGATGTGTTTTGGTTTTTTATCCATTCTGATACCCTTGATTTCTGCTCTGATCTTTATGATTTCTCTTCTCCTGCTGGGTTTAGGCTTTCTTTCTTTAATTTCCTGGTTGACCCAATTTCCTGTGTCTTTTGATTGGGGCATTTAGCCCATTAACATTCAGGGTAAGTATTGAGAGATATGAATTTAGTGCCATTGTATTGCCTGTAAGGTGACTATTATTGTGTATTGTCTCTTTTTCTTTCTGATCTACTACTTTTAGGGTCTCTCTTTGCTTAGAGGACCCCTTTCAATATTTCCTGTAGAGCTGGTTTGGTGTTTGCAAATTCTTTCAGTTTTTGTTTGTCCTGGAAGCTTTTAATCTCTCCTTCTATTTTCAATGATAGCCTAGCTGGATATAGTATTCTTGGCTGCATGTTTTTCTCGTTTAGTACTCTGAATATATCATGCCAGCTCTTTCTGGCCTGCCAGGTCTCTGTGGATACGTCTGCTGCCAATCTAATATTTTTACCATTGTATGTTACAGACTTCTTTTCCCGGGCTGCTTTCAGAATCTTCTCTTTGTCACTAAGACTTGTAATTTTTACTATTAGGTGATGGGGTGTGGACCTTTTATTATTGATTTTGAGGGGGGGGTTCTCTGAACCTCCTGGATTTTGATGCTTGTTCCCTTTGCCATATTAGGGAAATTCTCTCCAATAATTCTCTCCAATATACCTTCTGCTCCCCTCTGTTTCCTCTTCTTCTGGAATCCCAATTATTCTAATGTTGTTTCATCTTATGGTGTCACTTATCTCTCGAATTCTCCCCTCGTGGTCCAGTAGCTGTTTGTCCCTCTTTTGCTCAGCTTCTTTATTCTCTGTCATTTGGTCTTCTATATCGCTAATTCTTTCTTCTGCCTCCTTTATCCTAGCAGTGAGAGCCTCCATTTTTGATTGCACCTCATTAATAGCTGTTTTGATTTCAACTTGGTTAGATTTTAGTTCTTTTATTTCTCCAGAAAGGGCTTTTATATCTCCTGAGAGGGTTTCTCTAATATCTTCCATGCCTTTTTTGAGCCTGGCTAGAACCTTGAGAATCATCATTCTGAACTCTAGATCTGACATATTACCAATGTCTGTATTGATTAGGTCCCTAGCCTTTGGTACTGCCTCTTGTTCTTTTTTTTTGTGGTGAATTTTTCCGCCTTTTCATTTTGTCCAGATAAGAGTATATGAAAGAGCAAGTAAAATACTAAAAGGGTGGCAACAACCCCAGGAAAATATGCTTTAGCCAAATCAGAAGAGATCCCAAATCATGAGGGGGGAGAAAGGGGATAAAAAGGTTCAGAAAGAAAAAAAAAAATTAAAAAAAGAAAACCAATAAAGAAAAAATATAAAAAGGGAAAATAATATATATATATTAGATAAACTAGTTAAAAAAGAAAAGGGTAAAAGTTAAAAAAAATTTAGCCGAAGAAGAGAAAAAAAAATTGAAAAAGAAAAAAAAATTAAATTAACTGCAAGGCTAAAGAATCATGGGGAGAAAGCCATGAGTTCTGTGCTTTGCATTCTCCACCTCTGGAATTCCGCTGCTCTCCTTGGTATTGAAACTGCACTCCTTGGTAGGTGAACTTGTTCCTGGCTGGGTTTCTTGTTGATCTTCTGGGGGAGGGGCCTGTTGTAGTGATTCTCAGGTGTCTTTGCCCCAGGCGGAGTTGCACCGCCCTTACCAGGGGCTGGGCTGTGTAATCCGCTCAGGTTTGCTTTCAGGAGCTTTTGTTCCCTGAGCACTTTCTGTAGAGTTCTGGAGGAGAGGAATGGAGATGGCGTCCTCCCAGTCTCCGGCCTGCAGGAGCCGAGAGCCCGGGGCCCCACTCCTCAGTGTGCCCTAAGAGAACAGCGCCCAATTACTCCTGTCACCCTGCCTCTGGCTGCGCTCTGAGCTGACCGAGCCTGCGACCAGTTCAAGGTAACCCCAAGCTTAGAGCTCACTCCTTGGCTCTGTCTCTGTAGCTGGCTTCCCCGTTCTAATACCTGTAAACTCTGCGACACTCAGACACCCCCGATCCTTCTGTGACCCTGCGGGACCTGAGGCCACGCTGACCCCGTGTGGGCTTCACCCCAGTTTAGCCTCTGGAACGATGTCCCTCAGCGGAACAGACTTTTAAAAGTCCTGATTTTGTGCTCCGTTGCTCCGCCGCTTGCTGGGAGCTGGCGTGTCCCCCCGTGGTCTATCTTCCCGTCGCCCTGGATTCACTTCTCCGCCAGTCCTACCTTTCAGAAAGTGGTTCATTTTCTGTTTCTAGAATTGCTGTTCTTCTCTTCGATCTCCCGTTGGATTTGTAGGTGTTTGCAATCTTTAGATAAGCTATCTAGCTGATCTCCCGCTACCTGAAGTAGTCTCAGCCTGCTACTTCTCCGCCATCTTGACTCCTCCCTTACTTTTATACTTTTTAAATCCATCAAATGCCTTTGATTCTTTCATTTAACACTTGGCACCTGCATTTTCTAGTGACTTTTTTTTTCTTTAATATCCAATTTTATTTCCTTTTATTATTATTTTTTTATAAACATATAATGTATTTTTATCCCCAGGGGTACAGGTCTGTGAATCGCCAGGTTTACACACTTCACAGCACTCACCATAGCACATACCCTCCCCAATGTCCATAACCCCACCCCTCTCTCCCGACCCCCCTCCCCCCAGCAACCCTCAGTTTGTTTTGTGAGATTAAGAGTCACTTATGGTTTGTCTCCCTCCTGATCCCATCTTGTTTCATTTATTCTTCTCCTACCCCCCAAACCCCCCATGTTGCATCTCCACTTCCTCATATCAGGGAAATCACGTGATAGTTGTCTTTCTCCGACTGACTTATTTTACTAAGCATGATACCCTCTAGTTTTGGTGACTTCTTAACCAATGTTTCCGCTGCTCATTTCCTTTATCTGAACACAGCTAGTAACAATTAACATTGTTTGGAATGCTTCCTATGTGCTAGACACTACCTAAATACTTCATAATCAGTAATTCATTTAATGTTCACAATAATCATATCACGAGACCCAGAACGATAAAATGTCTTTTTCACAGGAGCAGCATTATAAAGTGATAAGCCAGCTGCAAATCCAGTCAGCCTGACCAGTTGTTGTTGTTGTTTTGTTTTGTTTTTTTAAGATTTATTTATTTTAGAGAGAGACTGTGCAGGGGGAGAGGCAGAGGGAAAGAGAGGAAGAGTCTTAAGAAGATTCTGCACTGAGTGTGGAGCCCAACACATGGCTTGATCCCAGGACCCTGAGATCACAACCAGGAAACCAAGCCGAAATCAAGAGTCAGAAGCTTAACTGACTACACCACAGCAGCACTCCAAGGAGAAGGCACTTAAAAAAATACAGATACTTGGGGTGCCTTGGGTGGCTCAGTGGGTTGGCCTCTGCCTTCGGCTCAGGTCATGATCTCAGGGTCCTGGGATCAAGCCCCGCATCAGGCTCTCTGCTCAGCAGGGAGCCTGCTTCCCCTTCTCTCTCTGCCTGCCTTTCTGCCTACTTGTGATCTCTCTGTCAAATAAATAAATAAAATCTAAAAAAAAAAAACCAACAAAAAAACATGTACTGCTTTCCCATTCTCAAATTCATCTATGACTACCAGATTAATTATTCCACTTTCTTTGATAAAAACTCATTTCCTACAGTGGAAAATCATATTTCTTGGAATTCTAGACCACGCTCAATTTCTCCCAGTGATACTGATCCAAGCTTGTCTACTTCAAGAGTGCTTCTCTCCAGCAGCAGCAGACTTTCTACTCTGCCTGAAGAATGCCCCAAATGCCCCTCTCTTCATTATTCCTGTCTCTGTATCTTCTTGTTCAGGCTCCTCTACTTTTTTGCTATCCAAGCCCTCCTCATTCACTAATTTAGAAGCTGAAAACTCATAGTCAATCTGTCAGACCTGCGCTAATCCAGCACAGGTTTTATGGTGTTTTAAAAGAAAGTATTTAAAAATCAGCATAAAACAGGGCCACTGTCTTATACAATACACAAACATCAACTTAAAATGGATTAAAGACTTGAATATAAGCTCTAAAACCATCAAACCCCTAGGGGGGAAAAAAAAGAGGCCATAAGCTCCTTGTTGTTGGTCTTAGTGATAATTTTTTGGATTTGACACCAAAAGCAAAGGCACCAAAAGCAAAATGAACAAGTGGGACTACATCAAATAAAAAGCTTCCTCACAGCAAGGGAAATCATCAAAATTAAAAGGCAACCTAACAATGGGAGAACACATTTGTAAATCATAGATCTCATTGGGGTTAATATCCAAAATATATTAAAAAGCTCATACAACTGAATTGCAAATAATAAGAACAAAAAACAATTCAATTAAAATATGGGCAGGGGATCTAAACATTTTTCCAAAGAAGATATACAGATGGGCAATAGGTATATGAAAAAGTGCCCATCCTCACTACTTAGGGAAGTGCAAATCAAAACCACGATGAGATATTACCCCATATTTGTTAGAATGGCTATTATAAAGAAAGACAAGAAATAACAAGTGTTGGACAGGATGTGGAAGAAGGACAACATTTGTATGTTTTTGGTAGGAATGTAAATTGGTGACGTCACTATGGAGAACAGTATGAAGGCTCCTCAACAAATTAAAAGTAGAATTACCATATGATCTAGTAATTCCACTGCTAGGTTATTTGTTGGAAGGAAATAAAAACTAACTCAAAAAGGTATCAGTATCCCCATGTTCACTGCAGCTTTACTTATAAAAACTAAGATATGGATACAACCTAAATGCTTGTTGATGGATGAATAAAATGAAATCGTGTGTGATATGTGTGTAGATATATACACATGTATATTAGCTATAAGTTATTTAGTAGCATGGCCAGGATTCAATTTTAATTGACCTTGCTGAAAATTCTAACTCTTTTCCATACCACATACACCTTATTTAGCTCACAGATTAATGACGTAATTGTTGAAGCAAAGCATAGACAGTGTTTTTAATTCTCATAGAGTCACTGGCTCACACTGGATAATGACAGCCTCTTCTGCATATCTTTTCTTAACTCCTTTCAGTTCCATCAGATTGATTGCTTGATATCAGCCATAGAGGGAATATTTATATCATGGAAATCAGCAAATGCTAAAAATGACAGGTATTTGGATAGCCAGTCATTAAACATTACCAGCACATTTAAAAAAAATATTTTATTTATTTGACAGAAAGAGCAAGAGAGCACATACTGGCTTACTCTTTTTAATGAGTAATATGGTCATTTGAGGTTTAGCCCATTCAAGATTTTATTATTTGTTTATGGGAAAGCCTCTTCCAATACTAAGAATCTAAAGGACTGAATATATTAATGATAAGGAGGATGAAATTTGTGGTTGATAGTTCACTTTAAATTCCTGTCTTGTTACTAATTACATAACCTTGGGGATGTTACTTAATATCTAAGTTTCTTCTTCATCTTTATGTCACAGAGTTGTTAATTATTGTAAGTAAGGCATAGAGGTCCCAGGGAGAGAACAGAGGCAAGTACCTTACTCTTAAACTCCTAGAAGGAAGAAAGGGATTACTGGATAGGAAATGTTTTAACTACCAAGACTATGATAAAATTGTCACAAGTAGAGAAAAAAACTATGTAAATAATAAAACATAGTTTATGATTTTATTTTTTCTGTATTAGTATAAACATACAATTTTAATAAAGGCTTCTTTTCAAACATTTTAGTTATGATCTGCTTAGATACTACACTCGCCCAATCACAATGGTGGAATAGGAGGATCCTGAGCCCACTTTTTCCTATGGACATACCAAGTCTGTAGTTACATGTGGAGCAACTTTCTGAGAACTGACCTGAAGACCAGCAGAATAGCTCTTCCACAAACATATAAAGAAAAATCCACACTGGGAAGCATAGGAGTATTGGAGACATGATCTGGTTGGGACCTACACTACTGGCATGGTGATGTACAAGTGGTCAGAGGTACAGAGGAGCAAGGGTTTCAAGCCCCACACTGGGGAAGATGAGCCCCGATAACATCTAGCTTTGAAAATGGTAGGAGTTTTGAATGTCTGTGGGGTTTACTCTTGGGAGAGCCACAGGGCTATAGGAAACAGACTGCTCTTAAAGGACTCACATGCAATTTTACTTGGTCCAATAACTAGCACAGAGGGAGCAGTTTGAAAAAACATCTGAGCCCTATGTGAAAAAGATTTATTGACTAATTTTAGGGTATATACAAGAGGGGCAGGGGTTTATGGGAACTTTCTCTGGAAACAGAAGCACTAGTGAGTAACATTTTTATTGCCCAGCTTTTGCCAAGCTGGTGTGACACTGGTGGCACCAGTTCTGATACTTTCCATTGCTATACTAGCAATCTTCATTCAACCTGATATTCCTCAGCAGACTGACCACCACCCACTCCACCTGCCAAGGTGTCCCTCTGAAGTAGCCAGCAATCTGCCATACCAGTAGGAAAACTGGGCATTACTGGCATCCCCCAAGAGGTTCCCACCCCACCACACCCAGCAGGTGATATCAGCTGAGACTGGTGCCCCTCCAAAGAGGCTGACCCCTGAGGAGAGGTGGCAGCCCTGCCCAACAGTGCATCTATAGCAACTGCAGCGGAGACACTCAGCCAATCATGTGAAAAGGGGGGTGGGGATGAGCAACCCCATCTAGCAGTGAGTCTGTAGAAGTCACAGGAGCTGGGCAGGGGGTCAGCCCCATCAGCAAGTGCATCTGTAGCAACCTACCTGTAATAGGAGAAAATATACAACCAAAAATATGGGGCACTCTTAGAGCACCTGATTCTGGTGACCATGAAGGATTGCACTTTTAGGCACCACAGGATGCTTTCTACAAAAGGCAATTCCTTTTGCCTTTGACCAGGAGACATAACTGATGTACCTTACATAGAAACAAATACAGAGAACCAGGCAAAAAAATGAGACAGAAGATAAGGTCTAAATGAAAGACATTAGGAAAAAAACTCAGAAAAAAAGACTAAAAGAAATAGAAATGATCCATCTATCTGATAAAGAGTTCAAAGTAATGGTAATGAAGATAATCACTGACCTTGAGAGAAGAATAAACAGGGAGCTTCAACAAAGAGATAGAGATAATTAAAAAAGAACCAATCAGAGATGAAGAATACAACAACTAAAGGGGATAGGGATGCCTGGATGGCTCAGTCAGTTAAGCATCTGCCTTTGGCTCAGATCATGATCCCAGGGTCCTAGGACTGAGTCCTGTATTGAGCTCCTTCCTCATTGGGGAAATTGCATCTCCCTCTGCCTGCTTCTCCCTCTGCCTGCTGCTCCCCCTGCTTGTGTGCCCCTCTGCTTGTGCACATCATCCCTTTCTTTTGGTCTCTGACAAAATCAAATCTTAAAAAAATAAATAAATAAAACAAATACAAATAAAGATTAGGATAGCTTAAAGTGTCTCCAGGACAACATCAAGCATAGTAAAATTGACATTATAGGGGTCTCAGAAAGGGAAAAGAGAGAAAGGGGCAGAAAATATATTTGAAGAAATAATAGCTGAATTGTCCCTAACCTGGGGAAGAAAATAGACATCCAGTTCCAGGAGGCACAAAGAGCCCCCAAAAAGATAAACCCAAAGAAGGCCACACCAAGATACATAATAATTAGAATGGCAAAAGTAAAAGATAAGGAATTTCAAAAGCAGCAAGAGAAAGGCCAGTAGTTACATACAAGAGAAACTTCATAAGACTATGATCTGATTTTTTAGCAGAAACTTTGCAGGCCAGAAGGGAGTGACATAATATGTTCAAGTGCTGAAAAGAAAAAAGTCAACAACCAAGAATATTCTTTCCAGTAAAATTACCATTCAGATTTGAGTTTCCCAGACAAAAATTAAAGGAGTTCATCACTAAGCCAGATTTAAGAAATGTCAAAGGGACTAAAAAGACCGTAACTATAAGTAAGAAAATTTTGAAATAAAAAAAATTAAAGGTAAAAGTAAACACATATTAAAAGTGGTGCATTAACTATTTACAAAAGTACTATGAAGGCTAAAAGATAAAAGGAGTAAAATCAACTATATCTGTATTATTTAGTTAAGGGATATACAAAAAGATGTAAAATATGACATTAAACACATAAAAGAAGGGAGCAGTGAAAATCTAAGTCTTCAAGAATTTATTCAAACTTAAGTGACCAAAAACTTAAAATAGACTTCTATATACACTGGGTGTTATATATAAATCTCATGGTAATCACAAACCAAAATTCTGTAACAGATACACCAAAAATAACATGAAAGGAATACAAACATAACACTACGAAAATCATCAAATCACATGCCATAGAAGAAATAGAAGAGCTGAGAACAACTATAAAAGAAGCAGGAAACCATTAACAAATAGCAGTAAGTATATACCTATCAATAATTACTTTAAATGTAAATGGAATAAATGCCCCAAGACATAGTATGACTGAATGGGTAAAAAACAAGACCATCTACCAAAGATTCAATTTATACTGAAGGACATACATAGACTGAAAGTGAAAGGATAGAAAAGTTATTTTTGCAAATGGAAACAGAAAGCTAAGGTAACAATAGTCATATCAGCCAAAATAAACTTAAAATCAAAGACTAACAAGAGACAAAAAAAGAGTACTACATAATGATAAAGGGATCACTCCAGTAAGAGAATATGACAATTATAAATATCTATGTACCCAATACAAAAGCACCCAAATATATGAGGCAAGTATTAAAAGATGTAAAGGGATAAAAATGACAGTAATATGGTAATAGTAGGGGACTTTAATACCCCTACTTACATCAATAGGTAGATAACCCAGTCAGAAAATTGGCTTTGGAAAGGAAACATTGGCTTTCAATAACACATTAGACCAGATATACTTAACAGATAGATACATAAATTTCCAACCAAAACCAGCAGAATACATATTATTTTCCAGTGCATCTAGGATAGATCACAAGTTAGGCTACAACAAACCTCAATAAATTTAAGATATAAATCCTATCAAGCACCTTTTCCAACCACAATAGTATAAAACTAGAAATCAATTACAACAAAATAAATGGAAAAACAAACACATGGAGGCTAAACAACATGCTACTAAACAACTAACAGGCCAACAAAGAAATCAAAGAAGAAATAAAAAAATACCTGAAGACAAATGAAAATGAAAACACAACATCTCCAAATCTATGAGATGCAGGAAAAAGTGTGTGGTTTTTATTTTATTTTATTTTTTTTAAGATAGATTTATTTATTTATTTATTTATTTAGAATAAGTGAGTGAGTGAGTATAAGCAGGCAGAGGGTCAGAAGAAGAGGGGGAAGTTGATTCATTGCTGAGCAGGGAGCCTGACATGGTACTTGATCCCAGGTCCCTGAAATCATGACCTGAGCCAAAGGCAGATGGCTTAACCAACTGAGCCACCCAGGTACCCAAGCTAAAACAGTGTTAGGGGGGGAAATTTATATTAATACAGGTCCATGTCAAGAAATCAGAAAAATCTAAACAACAACAAGAACACCAAACCAAACCTGATTTTACACCTAAAAGAATTCATAAAAGGAGAACAAAAAAAGCCCAAGGTTAGTAGAAGGAAGGAAAGAATAAATACGAGAGTGAAAAAGAGACAAAAAATTTTTTCAATGAAAATAAGAGCTGGTTCTTTGAAAATATAAACAAAATTGATAAAACTTTAGCCAGACTCATCAAGTAAAAGAGAATTCAAATAAAGTCAGAAATGGAATAGAAAGACAACTGACACCACAAAAATAAAAAAAGATTAAGAAAATTTTATATACACTTATATGTGAATTGGGAAACCCAGAAGAAATGGATAAATTCCTAGAAGCATGAAATTTTCTGACTGTATTAGGAAAAAATAGAAAGTCTGAATATATTGATTCCTAGAAATGAAATTAAATCAGTAATCAAAAAGTCCCAGGAAATAAAAGTCCAGGAGATGGCTTCCCAGGTGAATTTACTAAATATTTAAGGAAAAGCTAATGCATATCTTTCTCAAACTATTCCAAAACATTGAAGAGGAAGGGATGCTTCCAAATGTATTCTACCAGGCCAGCATTAACCTGACAGTAAGCCAGACAAGCACACGTCTTCCCCAACCCAAAAATTTTACAGGCCAATATCCTTAATAAATATAAATTCAAGAATATGTAATAAAATATTAGCAAACAAAATTCAACAGTACATTAAAAGGAAATACACCACAATCAAGTGGGATACAATATTACAGGGATACAAGATGGTTCATTATCTCCAAATAAATCAATGTGATAAACCACATTAAGACATAAATCATAAGATCATCTCAATAGGTGCAGAAAAATGATTTGACAATATTCAACATCCATTTACAGTAAAACGCTTAACAGGTGAATATCAGAGGAACATACCTCAACATAATGTAAGTCACATTTAACAAACACACTGTTAACATTTTCAGTGGTAGAAAGCTGAAAGCTTTTTTCCTAAGATCAGGGACAAGACAAGAATTTCCACTCTTGCCACCTTTATGGAACATAGTACTGGAAGTCCTAGCTATAGCAATCAGACAAGGAAATGAAATAAAAGGCATCAAAATTGGAAAGGAAGAAGCAAAACTGTCACTATTTGAGGATGACAGGATACTATACACAGAAAACCCAAAGACCACCAAAAAACTCTTTGTACTTATAAACTCAGTAAAGTTGCAAAATACAGAACATCTGAAATTTGTTGCATTTTTTAAAGATTTTATTTATTTATTTTTAAAGATTTTATTTGACAGAGAGAGAGATCACAAGTAGGCAGAGAGGCAGTCAGAGAGAAAGGGGGAAGCAGGATCCCAGCTGAGCAGAGAGACTGAAGCGGATGCAGGGCTCAATTCCAGAACCCTGAGATCATGACCTGAGGCGAAGGCAGAGGCTTAACCCACTGAGCCACCCACCTGGGCACCACCCAGGTGCCCATTTATTGCATTTCTATACACTAATAATGAACTAGCAAAAACAGAAATTTAGAAAACATGACTGCATCAAGAAGAATAAAATTCCTAGAATAAATTTAGCCTACAAGATGAAAGACTGGTACTCTGAATATAAGAATATAATTGTGTAAGTCATTGATGAAAGAAAGTGAAGATGACACAAACAGAAAGATATATCATGCTCATGGATTGGAAAAATATTATTAAATTGTCTGTACTACCCAAGGCAATCTACAGATTCAAGCATTTCTCATCAAACTACCAATGGCATTTTTCATAGAACTAGAACAAGAATCCTAAAATTTATAAGGAACCACGAAAGATCTTAAACCACAAAAGCAAAAAAAAAAAAAAAAAAACAGGGACAACATCAAACTAAGCTTTTGCACAGCAGAGGAAACCATTAATAAATCAAATAAAGCAACCTATTAAAAGGGAGAATATATTTGCAAATTATGTATCTGATAAGGGGTTAATAACAAAAATATGTAAGGGACCTATACAACTCCACACTAAAAAAAAAATCCAATTAAAAAATTGCACAGGACCTAAATAGACTTTTTGCCAAAGAAGACATACAGATGGTCACAGACAGATGAAAAGATGTTCAGTATCACTAGTCATTGGGTAAATGCAAATCAAAACTACAATAAGATAATCACCCCATACCTGTCAAAATGGCTAGCATCAAAAAGAAAAGAAATAACAAATGTTGGCAAGGATGCAGAGAAAACTAATCCTCATGCACTGTTGGTGGACTGTGAACTGGTATAGCCACTGTGGGAAACATTATGGAGGTTTCTCAAAAATTAAATACAGAGGGCATCTGGGTGTCTCAGTCAGTTAAGTGTCTACCTCCAGCTCAGGTCATGATCCCAGGGTCCTGGGATTGAGTCCTACATTGTCCAAGCAGTGAGTCTACTTCTCCCTCTCATTCTCCTACTGTGTTTCCCCCACCCCTCTCTCAAATAAATGAAATCTTTAAAAAAATTAAATATAGAAATATAGAAATATCAAAATCCAGAAATTCTATTTCTGAGTATTTACCTGAAGAAAATGTAAACACTAATTCAGAAAGACTTTTATTGTAGCATTTACAATAGCCAAGATATGGAAGCAACCTAAGTGTCTACTGGGAGATGAATGGATACAGAAGATACAGTATATACATACATATGGATATATAATAGACTACTACTCAGATATAAAAAAAATAAAATCTTGTTATTTGCTATACAATGGATGGACCTAGAGGGTATTATGCTAGGTTAAATAAGTGAAAGAAAGACAAATACTATATGATTTCATTTACATGTGGAATTTGAAAATCAAAACATGAACCAATAAAACAAAACTGAAATAGACTCATAAATACAGAGAACTGGTGGTTGCCAGAGGGGAGGAGGTGTGTGTGGGGGGGGGAGATGGGTTAATAATACTGAATAACTATGTATAGTAACAGATGGTGACTAGACTTTTCACATTGATCATTTTGTAATGTATATAAATGTCAAATCACTGTGTTGTACATCTGAAACCAATATAATATTGTATTTCAACTATATTTAAATTTTAAAAATTAAGATAAAAGATAACTAGCTTAAAGCGCCATATAAAGGATGAAATAATACCTATAAGGCACCTAGCACTATGCTTCACATATAGTAAAGTATAATAAATGGTAGCTATTTCTCGCCTTTTTTTTTTAAGATTTATTGGAGAGCCAGCACACACAAATAACTGTGAGGAGGGGGAGGGGCAAAGGGATAGACTCTCAAGCACAGTTCCCACTGAGTGGGGAGCCCAGGGTAAGTCTCAATCTCATGACCCTGAGATCATGACCTGAGTTGAAATCAAGAGTCAGGTGCTTAACCCACTGAGCCACCTGGGTGCCCCAATGGTGGCCATTTCTATTAGTCCTATAGGGAGCACACACTTTCTAGTACTATTGGAAGAAAAAAAAAAAAAAGTCAAATTTTTTTCCTAATGTTCATCACAAAAGCAGCTGGAAAAATATAAGCGGAAAAGACTCTGGAATAACATTTGTTGAAAGCAGCCACCAAGGAGAGTACACATAGCTACAGAGAAGGTATGTTGGGCCCCATGAGGAATAAAATCAACACTTGGTAATGATTTTCTTCACTGATGCTCATAGCTCTCACTGGTAGTCAAGCAGAACAGCCTTAGTCCTTGTGGAATTTACATTCTACATTACACTGGAGCTCAAAGTCCTAGAGCCACAAGACATCAATTTATATACATTTGTACTTTTCTAAGAATTGAGAACCTTGCTATATAATAGCAAAAATGTAATAATTATCCAATATGTAGTGATGTTAATTAAGGGACACTGTGTGGTCTTCATTTAGTGGGTGGAGGTTGGGAGGAGAGGAATTCCGGGTTTGTTGTTGGTGTCGCCATGGATAAGATATGAAGGCTCTGAAAATTTGACTAAGGGTTTGGCCAAACAGAAGACAGGAGGAGCTTCTGAAGAAGCAAGAGTTGGAAAAGAGGGTAGAGATATGGCTACCAAGGGGAAAAAGCCCATGAAGGAAGACCAAGTGGTTTGATGTGGCATACAAGGACATCTCTCGCATTACAGGCAAAGTGATCATCTCTTTCCCTGCACAAACCTTCCCTGACATCTCTATTATTCAGCCAGTCTTCCAAGGTTGAATATGTGGGATTTGTAGGAGAGGTTACCAAATGCTCCACCTTGTCTGAACAGGAGCAGAAGGCAAGAGCAGAGCTGCAAAGGTACATGTGCTACAGTATGCAACCCAAGCCTTTTTTGTTGTTTCTGTGTTATCTGTGCCATTAAGCTACTATTTCCAATCACAAATTTGGCTGGGTGGACACTGCCCTAGTTACTGTGGGTCAAGATCCCCTGAAAATTGCTACATGTAGAAGTTTAACTTGCTCTGGCAGATGCCACTAATTACCACCCATTTATTTTCCATTTCTTCCATATAAACTGAATTCTTTAAATGTTTATTTAGAGTGACAACATAATCAATTTTTCCCTTCCTTTTCCAGCTTTCAACAAGATATGGGCACGTGACTATGTCGCTGTCATAAAACATATGCAGGAGTGTGGGAAGGGGTTTCCTGCAAAGTTGCAGATGGGAGGTGCTGACTCAAATCCCCAGCTTCTGTCCTTTTCACTTTTCTTATGACCTGTATTGAACATAAGATGGCTTGAACCCAGAATTCATCTTTGTCAAGAAAGCAGCCTTGCAGATAGGAGCCCTGTAATGAAGATACTTGAGCAGAAACCTGGAACGAGTTAGGTGGCTGAGTAATTCATCAAACCATAACCGAGACTGGCCTACATACTTATGTGTTTTTAACCTCATTGTTATTTCAGACTTTCTCTTTCATGCAGCCAAACTATTCCAACTCATAATCATATCCCTTTATAAGCTGCCAAACATTTAAAATAAGGAGTTTTGTTGACAATTCCTAAATATTTCCAGAGACTGTGGACATCCATACCACTGATGCAAGAAGTATTTTCATCCTTTTATATTCATGTTGATTTTATTCATGTAAGTTTATTCATTTGCATTTATTTTTACTTTTCTATAGGTTTTATTTATTTGAGAGTGAGCAAGCACACACAAACAGGGGAGAAGGGCAGAAGGAGAGGGAGAAGCAGATATTCTGCTGAGCAGGAAGCCCAATGCAGGACTCAATCCCAAGACCCTGAGATCACAACCTGAGCCAAAGGCAGATGCTTAATTGACTGAAACACTCAGGCACCCCTTCATCTGCATTTAGGTTTTCAATTTTCCCTGGTGATTATTGGGAATATATTAAAAGAAAATATAGCCATTATTAAACATTGAGTTAGGCTTCAGGATTTTTTTTTATAAGATGTAGGTATTCACTGAAAAATCCAATACTTTAATATGAAAGAAATGGTAAAGCCAGTTGTATTATTTTAGTTTCAGTAAATTTAATTTACTTAATTCAAACGGAGAGGTCTTCTCCTTTTTGTTACTGACATTCCAATTGTGTAGGCAGCAACCAATGGGCTCAGTTTTAAAAACGTGCACTACCTTGTCCTTCACTCAAACAGCAAAGGCCAAGTAATGCAATTTTGGCCAAGGAAATAAAAATGTAAGTAGCTGACCGATCTTCCTGAAAATCTCCTTTAAAGTGAACGGAGTCAGCACAATCATGCCCTTTTACCCTTTACCATCTCCTTTCCTTCTGTCTGATATGAGTATGAGAGCTGAGGTTGGAGCAGCCAGCTTAAGACCATTAATGAAAAGCCAAGAAAAGTCACAGAAACCTGGACTCAGATATTTTTAGTAGTGGGCCCAATGCCCACAAATGCTTGCCTTCAGACTTACTGTGTAAGTGGACTATAAATTCCCAATTAAAATTATAGGACACCACGCAGGCAAATTCCATCTCTAAGAGTTACAGGGCTACAAGGAAAAATAAATAAATAGAAAGGATGCAAATTATGTGTATTTTAGGAGATGAAGTATAAGAAATGATCATTTTTAAGGGCTATTTTCAAGTCTGCTTTTCTGTACTTTTAATTGATGATTGGCAAGATATCTTCCCAGTATGTCTTCATTCCTAGGAGTAGCTTGTAGCATTCTCTTCTTCAACTATTCTTTAGTGAAGAGGTCTTCCCTCAGGGAACTATTTCTGAGCCTCTCAATCATAGATAATTGAGAGACTGTCTCCACATTCTTTTTTAGTTCCTTTCCCTAATTTCTGATTATTTTTCTTCAATACCCCATTACTTTCCTTCTTACTCTACTCTTCTCCTTTGCTTTTATCTCTTCTCTTAGCTTGCCTTTATCTCTATTTTGTCTTTTCTTTTTCCATTTTATGCATTTTTAAATGTATATTACAATTCTGAAAAATCAGTTATTTTATTCTGTCTCCCACCATTCCAGATGTTTAAGCTACTGAAACTATGGGAAATATTTTAAAAAGTCATTTTAGCAGGCAAATATAATGAATAATACTGTCAGTGAACTGACTATACACCCCCCCATAATTCATGTATAAATGTATATACATGTATATATACACATTATATAAACGGGTTGGTGTTCTTTAGAGAGCTTTGTTACAAAATGGTAACACATCACTGCAAAAAAGAAAAATAAGAAAGTTCTCTTGGTACTTCTTGATCCCAGTGATTTTCGTAGGATAACATAGAACTTGGTATAAAATATCAATGTGAATGCATGTACTACATGCACTTAAAAATTTTATTTCATAACAGATTTAAAGCAATTTACACATTTCTTATACTAAACATGATGTGAGTCTTACAGGGGCTTGCTCACTTTAAAATTATTTCTCTAATTCTTTAGTGAACTTGATTTTGGAGCATTCCCTGCCCAACTCCCACCTCCAGTTCTCATCCAGTTTGAAAGCAAAGTACATAAAAATTGGGATAGCCATTCACCATCTTTACAATGATTTGTGTCATCAAACGATTTTGCCACAAAATTGTCTCATTAGGTAAATCTGATGTGGACATAACAGTGACAGCAAATTGTTTTACTTGTTTATAACTTCAAAATCCTTTACCAGGTATTAAAGATAATCCATGGTTTATTACCTTAGGGTCATTTCATGACAACAGTTGTGGTTTTCTGAACATAAAAATGCTACACAGTAACTAAATGAATAAAGAACAGGTGCCTCAACAGAAAGAAATGAAGCTCAGTTGCAAAGGCCTTGGATTCTGAAGAGAAAACGGGCAAGAAAGTAAATGGAACTGAGAGGGTGACATAAGCTGTAGGTGAAAGACTATTACTTCATTAATTTAGCAAAAGGTTTTGACCCTTCACAATACCTGTAATAGTTTAGCTGTGTAAGGTGCTGGGCCTCTTTCATTCAAAAACCATTTTCCAACAGATTTCTGGAAATAGCTTAGCGCCACCAAGTTATCCATTGTGACATCTGGAACTGGCAGTGTGAGGAAAATGGCAAAAGTGGTCATCAGGAGGCTTTTCTGCCTCAAATATGAAAAGAACAAAACAGCAGTAAACTCTTACTCCCATCTGTGTGGGAGCCTGTCACCCTCTTCTAAGTAGACTTCCGTGGGTGTTACCATTCCCTGAAGGTCTCATTGGAAACTTCCTTCTTCTAATCTCCACCCAAATCTCCCCACCTAAAAAGGCACACAGAAAGGGGGCATCCAATCGTGCTCATTCTCCTTGTCAAGAGAAAACAGAATTCTAAAAGCTTTTCTTTCAGACCAAGCAGCATGTGGGAGCCATGAGAAATCCCAATGAAAATCTGTTATCAATCATTTGGCTCTGGGCACTGGTCCAAGCCCTCCATACCCTTCATCCCTTTTATCCTCTCAGCATTGGTTTCCTCATTTTATAGGTTAAGTAAACCAAGACAGAGAAATTGTCAAGGTTACACAGTGGGTAGTGGAGCGAAAATGTGAATCTATAGGATTCCAGAGCGTTCTTCTGAACAATTATCAATACCGATTTCAGAAAGAAACAAACCAGCCTTAAATATGGCTTCCCAATTGCTAACTTTGAAATTCAGCCTGTTCTGTGCCCATTTGTTCAGCTCCTTCCCCTCAGTCATGTTAACATGGGCAAACACTGCCGGGCTGAGTGCTCCTTTAAATGACAGACACTGAAAAAGTACATAGATTTCTAAGCAGCCTGAAAGCCCTGAGGTTTCCACTTGGTATTTTTTGAAGGGTATTCCTTAGGAGGCTGATCCTTTGCCAGTCCTACAGGACAATTAGAACTTGTCAGTTGAAGGCTCAGCATCATTCTCCCCCCACTTAACCTCATGGCATTTGCATTACCTTATCGCAATGCACAGGCAGCTACTGATCTGATTATTAAACAGGTACTTCATCAGCTGCTTCTGTCTACACAGGCGCTCTAATCTCTACCAACCAGTTAGTTCAGCCCTGCTACTTTTTGGAATGATGGGGGTGACGCCACGTTTCCTTATGCCATTGTGCTCCTCATCTTCTGCCTCTAATTTCTTCCCTGCTACCATCAAGGCTTTAACTATGTTCTCTTCTTCCCTGAAATTGTGAATCAATGTAATTTTTTCTGACCTAGACCCTGGAGGGAGTGACCCTGCAGTGCTTTACCCTCCTTTACCCTCCAGGTTTACAGAGTAATACTAAACCTGCTAAAACAAAACTGCCTGACCTTCATAGCCTGTAGTGGCCACTCTGGATTTGGTAGGGGCTTCCAAATCATTCTGGAGAGAAAGAGGAGGATGCAAGAGTGAAATTAATCATAACATCTCTGTTTCCTCCCCTACAGTTTGGGTCATCAAGTCTAGAAAGTGCTAGAATAGTCTATCCAATTAGGCCATAGAGATTAGTAGTAAATTCTGACCTACTAGAAAGGAACCCACTTAAAATAACCTGGAAATAGCAAGTTAAACAGTCTGCAAAATTTAATCAGATAACAGGAATCCACTCAAATAACTGCTTGGCCTATTCTAGCTAACTGGTCTATTAAGGAATTATGAAAATATTTTGCACATTAGTTGACTAAACTTGGGGACCAGATGTCTGATGCTTCCATTTCAGAAGACTGAATTCAGGTTGAGATGGCCCAAATTTTAGGTCAAATAATGAGTTGTGAGGTCAATTAAGGAGTATAGTGTTATTATACCTTAAAACTCAAAATGGAGCTGAAGGTTTCCTGATAGCCCAGTATGATGTGAGAAGGAGAAAGGAGAAAGAAACCAATTGTTCCCCCAGAAGCACTCAGATTAGACAGGGAAATACTTTTAATTTGTTGCTTTCCGGTGTTAAATGTCAACTTATGGGAGAGATAATTTATTTGGATATGGCCTTTGGCTTGTAGTAGTACTTTTTTCATATATTTGGAATTTATATTGGTCACTGCACTTGAGGCTGAAAACTAGTGCAGTTAGTAGTAATCAGACTAAGAGCCTTAATGGCATTGCTAAACTAAGTCAGTATCAGAAGGTTACCAGCAATGGTTTTGTTAAAATACAAAAGCTATTATCTAAAAGGAAGAGATTTTTAGTTTCTAGATGATTTAGTCTATATGCCAGAGTTTCACAGGAGGCGATCAACACCAGCCCCGGCTTCTGTGGTATTCTTTTTTAAATGTAAAGAGACTGAGAAATATGTTATTTCCTTCCTCAAATAAATAAATAAATATGAATGAGTCTGTTTAGGAATCAGAATTATTTTGGGGCACTTGGTAGGTGGCTCAGTTGGTTAAGCATTCAGCTCTTAATTTTGGCTCAGGTCATGATCTTGGGGTCATAAAATCAAGCCCACGTTGGGCTCTGTGCTGAGTGTGGAGCCTGCTTCAGACTCTACATCACACCCCCTCACAAGTTCTCTAAAAAAATAAAGGAATTGGAATCAGTTTAAAGAAAGAGCTAACCAACTGAGGCTAGAATAATATGGAGTGAATGTTGGTTTTGCGTCTCTAAATTCATACATTCAAAGGAACCCAGAAACCATGAAATTTGCTTCCGTGAGATTTTGCCAGAACGTTATACTTGGGCAATGAAACTTTATCTTCAGAAAAGCTCATGAGCTGAGATGTGAGTATGTGTAAGATTGTGTTACATTAAGACACCTATCTCTAAATGCTTTTAAAAGTGTGAATAGAGCTTGATCTGAATATTTGGTCTTATACAAATTATGAAATGTCATAGTTATTGGATAGCCCCAAATATGGGACATGGAATTATAGAGGAATAAAGGAATAAAGGAATAAAGGACCTCAAGTTACTGTCTCTGAGAGAAAGTTAGTGAGCTATATAGGAAGGGTTTTGCTGCCAATGTGCTAGTGGTAAGGAGTTGGTTATGTTATATTGTCTGTACTTGATTTTAAAATACTTCAGCATAGACAACATGTGTTGTTTTTAATCTATTATTTAGGGTCAATGAATGAACATTTCAAGTTCCTTGACTGGACTGCACAAGCCTGTAACCATTTGAGTTTCTAGTCAAGAAGCTTTGTGTTTTTATCCCCAATCAAATCAGAGCCCTTAAAAGCTAACGTATTGGATGAGAAAATGGTTTTCATCAGTGCACTAAGTGTCAGTTAAGATAGGTGTGGAGTTATTGTTCATGGTGACATGTTTCACTCCGAAGAACAGAGAATAAGAATCAGCATACCCAATAGGATCAGTCCTACAGGATGTAATCTTAGATTTAGGGTTCTGAAATTAGATTTGTATTTTACCACTGTATTAGCATTCTCCAGAGAAATAGAAAAAATAGGATATCAAATATATAATTATTATAAAGAATTGGCTAAAACAAGTACAAAGGCTGACAAGATCCAAGATATATAGCAGACAAGCTGGAGATCCAGGAGAGCTAATGATGTAAGTTCTAGTCTGAAGGCTGGCTGGCTCAAAACTCAACGATTGATGTTTCAGTCTCTAAGTCTGAAATAAAGATAAAACCAGTGTCTCTCCTCAGAGACAGGCAGAAGGAATTCCCTATTACCTGGGGAAAGGTCAGCCTGTTTGCTTTAGTCAGACCTTCAATTGATGACATAGGCCCATCCACATTAGGAAGAGCAATCTGCTTTACTTATCTATTTAAATATTAAACTCATTTAAAAACACCCTTATGGAAATAGGATAATGTATGAACAAGTATCTGGGCACCCCAAAGCCCAGTCAAGTTAATACATAAAATTAACCATCACAATTACCTGTGAGTTTTGACATTTGTCCCAACCAAAACATTAAGTCAGTGATGCTCTAGAATGATGTCACATCCATCTCTAATAATTATGTATAGTTATGTTGGCACAATGACATGGTCAGAGACCTGGAACTACATTATTAATACTGAACACATTCCATGATTTTT
Source organism: Enhydra lutris kenyoni (assembly GCF_002288905.1). Classification (NCBI taxonomy): domain Eukaryota; kingdom Metazoa; phylum Chordata; class Mammalia; order Carnivora; family Mustelidae; genus Enhydra; species Enhydra lutris. Next base: position 93,363,008 of record NW_019154085.1, on the reverse strand, counting down.
TAAAAAAGATTTTATTTATTTGACACAAAAAGAGAGATCACAAGTAGGCAGAGAGACAGACAGAGAGAGAGGGGAAAGCAGGCTCCCCGCTGAGCAGAGAGCCCGATGTGGGGGCTCGATCCCAGGACCCTGAGATCATGACCTGAGCTGAAGGCAGAGGCTTAACCCACTGAGCTACCCAGGCGCCCCACATTCCATGGTTTTTGTGCATGCTTGCTAATACACCTTGATCCTTTATGACAGGATTTTTCCACTATAACCTGCTACCTGTAGTAGTAAGATTATAGCTCCCAACTGCCTCTAAGCTATTGGAGACTTCCCATTATCGACCCAGAAAGAACCTCATACACTGGCTCACACTAGATTGCAGCACAACTTTGGCAGAAAATGACTTTTTCCACTGAAGAGATTTTAGATGTCTTTGTATCTCAATAGCACCCAAGATAATACTGATTTCAGAGGACAAGTGTGACACAGAGCACAGCCACATCCCTGAGGTAGAGAGTAGAGGCCTGCAAGAGCCCACAACTATTTTTGATAATATGAGAACGAGGAAGCTAACATTGCATAGAACCTGTGGGAGTAAAACACAGCTTCTATAGAAATCAGTTGCCAATGGCTGTCCCATAAGCAAAAGGAGAAATAAGTCATTAGGACCCAAAGAAAGAAGCAGACATCAGAGCATATCCAAAAAAGAGAACTCAGAAGAGCAGAACTAGTCCCTTATCACATGATTAGAGATTATCATCAGCTCCATGGTAATTAGAACTACAAATAGACCAAGAGCCACTGAATTACTTTACAGTTCATTTTATGTGTGTAGATGAAATTTTATATAGTTCTTATAGGAGAGAATAAAAGGGAGATAATATTTCCCAATTAAAGAACACTCTGTATTTTGTTATGACCACTTTATAAAATTAGACTCAAGATTCTGGTACCCTGATTGGACTAATCAGGTAAGCAGCTATGTATATAGGATACAGTCCTAATGGGGATTAATTCTGTCCTTGTACATGCTACCTAAATGAGAACAATATAGCCCAAGAAACAAAAATCAGTAATTATAATCAAAAATAGATATTTTATCCAAGACTGTGCTTTAACTATCTAGAAACAAATTTACTTTCTTAAATATTTTATATTTACCATTGAATGTGAAATCCCTTTGCTTTAGGTGAGGACATCTCAGCAGGACTGGAAAGGGAAGAAAACTGAAGAATTACTTTACACGATGCTCGTTCACCTGACTTTATAATGCAACGTATGTTCTGAGATGGGGGATATGTGCTTTTAGGAAACACAATAACTCTTATCAGCCTTGCAGTGTTTGCTTTAGTAAATCACTATAACAATGTCTAAAACCATGTATTCATATCGAGAATAGCAGGTGGGTTCCTTCTTAGGATAGTCTTTTGTGTACTTGACATCTCTTTCTCAATCTACATTCAGCCTTCTAGTCATGTCTTCACATCTTATCTCCTCAGGATAGTTGGGATTTATTTGGATTATTAATGTTTCCTTTACAGGGGTATTATCTCCACTAGGCTATTTCTTGTTCTGATAGGAGCTTATAAAGCTGATCTAAACATAGGGACGCCTTTGACATTAAAGGAAATTCTGTTCAGCCAAACATCCCCATGAGATTTGGCAAAAAAAACAAAAACAAAAACAAAAAAATGAAACACAATGTGCTCTTGAATCAATCCAGCACTCCAGGGAAATTCCTAAAATGATTTTAAGATTAACATTTTCATTTCATGGAAAAACCAAAGCAGATTTAATTGCAGGTAACACTTACTTGTAAGTTAGACATACTGAGGTTGAATGTGATTTATGTGTAGAATTTACTCTGGATTCTCACAACATGTTGTGCACGTCTCTACATACTGGGTGGTGATGGCAAACACACTGTGGATTCTTTGGATTATAACCAAGTTATCTGGAGTTTTACTTCCTCAGCAAGATAAGCTTTTCCATTACATACAGAATCACATGTAAGAATTAGTAAGATTAGGAAAAAGAAAATGACAGCTGAGTATTTTGATAGTATCAGAAGGAGAAATTCACTGAGGAACAGAGAACAAACTTCCTGAACAAAATAGGTAGCAACTCAATTTCTGTCATGAATTAATTGGGTTCTGCCATTTCCCATAATTCAAGGCTCTGGATAGTGACTCTCTCCCATTCTGGAACCCATTTGCACTAATTGTGGCCAAAGGGGGTGGGTGGCAATCGGATAAACAAATATATTTGCTTCCTTTATGGCAACCACTAAAAATCATTGAAGTCACAGAAAAAGGGTTGCACAATATGTTAATTTCAAAATGCTTTCATAATAAGTTCAAAATTATTTTTCACCCTTTCTTCCCATTTTGTATCCAATTTGTCACCATTTCCAGTTTTTTCTTTTAAAATACCTTTCAGATTTCACTTTTCTCTCTTCAGGATTTAGGACTGCACTCTTGTGATAACAACAAATTTTAGTCTGACTCTTGCTCAGTCTCATTTTTTATCTGTTCATATTTGCTGATTTAAGTTTAGTTACTTAACAGTGTCCCTATGGTCTATGAAAATGTCAAGTTTAGATTATTCCATATTTAGAACACAACTCAGTGACAATGGTTGAGTCTTGGTTTTTATCTAGTCTGATCATTTCTGCCTTTTAATTCAAGTCTATAGTCTACTTTTATGTTAGTATTATCAAATATGCCATTTGATATTTGTTTTCAATTTGACTCATCTACTTTGTTGTTACTACTTTTAGGTTAAAGAAGTTTATTTTATTTTTTTTATTATTTTTTTAAGATTTTATTTATTTATTTGACAGAGAGATCACAAGCAGGCAGAGAGGCAGGCAGAGAGAGAGAGAAGGAAGCAGGCTCCCTGCTGAGCAGAGAGCCCGATGCGGGGCTCGATCCCAGGACTCTGAGATCATGACCTGAGCCGAAGGCAGAGGCTTAACCCACTGAGCCACCCAGGCGCCCCAAGGAGTTTATTTTAATATTCTATTTTGATTCCTCATTTGGCTTTTTTGCTGAACTTTCCTGCATTATTTCCGTCAGTGGTTGCTCTAAAGATTACAATAGAAATCATTACATTATCACAATCTGCTTATTATTTTGTGTAAAATATAGGGACTTTATAAAAGTAGAATATTTTCATTTAACCCCCAGGCATTTATATCTGTATACATTATAAACATATCATTCAGCATTTAAAATTTTGCTTTAAATAGATTATAAAAAATGGAGAATAAAATGACAATATTCTGTGTTTAACCATTTCCAGTAACCTTGGTTTCTAGGGATTCAAGTTGTCTGATGTCACTTCCCTTCAGCGTGAATTTTTTTCTAACTTTTCTTGCAATTCAAGGTGCTTGAGATGAATTTTCTATTCTTTTCTTCAACTAAAAATGTTTTTATTTTGCCCTGTTTTGAAAGATAGTTTTTCTAAATGAATTTTTTCCTTCAGCAATTTAAACATGCCTTTCCATTTCCTTCTGACCTTTATTGTTTCTGACAAGAGGACTATTATTCTTGTTGTTATTACCCCTTAGGTAATGGACCTTTTTTCTCTTACTGCTTTAAAGACTTTATTATTAATCCCTGGATTTGAGCAGATGGGTTATGTTGTGTCTTCACTATATTCACTGTATTTTGCTTGGGTTTCCCTAAAGACCTTTTAAGCTACAAATCTAAGACAAATGGTTGTATCTCCTTGAAAGAGAGGCAGACTCCATCTGAATACACCTATTTGGATTTTGGACTTGCTGCCTTCTTGATATGGTTACCAGGTACATTGCTATAGAAGCTATCAGGTTGCTATTGGGTTCTTATTGATATTGAACATCAAACCCATGGAGGTTTGAAGGACTCTTCAGCCTCATATTCCTATTTTGGAGTGGGTCAGTTTAGATTCAGTGTCCAACAAGGTATGAAAGGTCCATCAAGTCTAATTTGTCAAATGAAAGTAATAGACATAAGAACACAGCAAGCCTGACCTGGGGCGTCATCTTGGCTTTGCATTAAACCTGACAACTATTGCTTTGGGGGAAATTTTTATCTTCTTCATTATCTAAAACAAAGTTGCTAGCTCAGCTCACTCTCACTACATTGATGGGACACCTAAGCTGAAGCCCAGTGGTGCCCACTGGGCTGCTGCAGCTATTCAATGTAAGCACCAGCTATGAAGAACTAAAAGGGATGTGATAATTCTGGCCAGCGCATGGGTAATACTTCCCCTGCAGAGCCTTCTATTTTCCACTGGTTTTTGGGCTTTTGGCAATGGCCTATCCGCTTAGTATACCATTTGGTACACTATAGACTAGCAGTTTAAAGTAATCCCCTTCTGAAGCCACAAACAGTGAAACAAATCATGGCTAACAATGGAACCACCTTGGACCCATGCACAGGTCCCCGGTCAGGGTCCATTCTCTGATGAGATAGATTGCTTGAGTTTGCACTATTCAGATTGCCACTATCGCTGCCTGGATTCATCACCAATTAGGGCAATACATTCACCACCATAGGTTGGAGCAATATAAAGGACTATTTCTGATGCAGAGGTTTCTACCACTTGCTAGATTTATGACACATGCTAAAAGTTCACCTATTTATCTTGTGTCAGAGACCATATTGGACAGCACAGGACTCTTAACCATACCTGTAAATTGACTAGAGCAAAACTGATTCATTATGAAGGCAATAATGGTGTTTTGTCACTCTATACTTTCTTTATGATATTTCTGAATATTCAGGTATATCTGGCCACAATTATGATCCTTAAAAATCCTTCTCATATGTTTGGACTTCCAAATCATTTGCAGTCTGATAGGGAGCTCTCATAAAAAGCACTTAATGAGTTGCTTATTGAGGTAATGGAGTTTCCGTATTTCATTTTACCCCCACATATCTGATATTATACATTGCAACAGCCTCCTCAAGAAATGACAATTTTGACACTACCCTTTCTCACTTCCTCCTGATCCACATATCGTAGTAAGGCAGTTTGGTCACTGACTGCAACTGCCACCAGAAAGATGTTATGTCCTTGTGGCTACTTTTGGGTAATGATTAAAATCAAAGGGTAGAAGGTTATATAGACCTGTTTTGAAAATTCAGATTTCCTCCCATACCACTCCTGGGCATAAAGCTTTTCACTTTCTCCTAATGGAAAACCCAGGCCAACTTGACTGGTATGCTATTTGGATGGCAGCTCACCTAAAATAGCGGCATAAAGGAAATGAGTTTAATTCTGCTACAGCCACCCAGATTCTCCTGTTGGACTGACTGTCCTAGATCATAGGATAATAATATCCTGGCTGACTATGTTATATACTGAGTCCCTTTTCAGGGGCCCACCCCAGACCAATGGGAGGAAATGGTTTCTATAAGTTTTAGAAATATACATTTTTTTTCTTTCATACTTAACCTTTCTAAATGAGAAGGCTAGGTGTGAGCAAGCATGATTATTAAAAAGGTGAAGTTACTGATGAGGCATACAATTGGGGCATATTGATTTGTGTGGTAACAGTAAATTAGCATGCTGGTATCAAGTGGAAGAACACTCTAAAGACACCAGAAGAGAGGTACATTACAAATAAGTGTTTCTCAGAATCAACCCTGGAGCCTACTTCACAAAGGAATGTTCTTTGATTTTGCATTCCAAGAATGTTATAAGAGCTTTAAATTGAAATGGCCACTTGATATATCATCCTTCATCAGGTATCTGTGACCATGATTTGATCATCATCTCCCTTAACCTTACCGAGAAGCCCATTAGAAAAAGCAACTCCTACCTCCCATGAAAAGTATCTGCCAACACATCTGGATGTTTTCCCCACCCCCACTTTTACAGCCCTTGCTCAGTGCCATGAGGCAGAATAATTAAATCCACTTGTAACACGGACAAACAGAACAGGTTGGACTGACTTCCCTTAAGCAATTCCTCCCCAATAAGGACTTGACTAAATTAACAGAACTGGGGACCCTAAAATCTATCAGCCAGATAGGAAACCAGGTAGAACTCCAGTCAACCTGTATCTCTGACCAATACAGGTCCTACTTTGGAGGAACCAACAATTATAAACAGTACTTTATTCCAAGGGTACCATGTACATTTGCTTATGTGTAAGCCAGGCATTAATTTGACCTCTTCCTCAAAACATGGTGACTTGACCTTAGAAGACATTCAAGTATTTAAGAGAACACTACCAGTAGCTCATGTAGCCCTCATACCACTGTGCAAATCTCTCTAAAATTTGGTCACCATTGGGTCGCCTGGGTGGCTCAGTGGGTTAAAGCCTCTGCTTTCGGCTCAGGTCATGATCTCAGGGTCCTGGGATCAAGCCCCGCATCAGGCTCTCTGCTCAGCGGGGAGCCTGCTTCCTCCTCTCTCTCTGCCTGCCTCTCTGCCTGCTTGTGATCTCTGTCTGTCAAATAAAATAAATAAAATCTTTAAAATTTGGTCACCATTACTCAGAAGAGATTCTTCAAGGGATAAAGTTCTCATTATTTATACATACCCCATGGGCAGTTATTCCTACAATGGGAGTTATCTAATTTGAAAAGGTGGTATGAAATTTATCCCTCATTTCTGAGAGGATCCAGAAGAATAGGGGGCCCTTGATTCATCTGGTCCCTTAAATTCACCTAGATAGCTATCAAATCATTCTGAACACCGTGAATTCAACCTAAGATCTAAGAAAAGAATTGCTACAATTCTACAAATAGAAAAACCACCACATTTTGCAAAAACAGTGCAGGAAGCCTTCAGGGAACAAAAGCCAAATAGAGGAACCAAAAGCAGCTTACACCGAGTCCAGCCCCTTGGCAAGGGCCAGTGCAACTTGACCCAGGCAAAGATACCTGAGAATCAGTGCAACAGGACCCTCTCCACCAGAAGAACAGCAGGAACATTAGGCTAATACCTAGTTTATGGATCACACAGAACTGAAAAACTGTGGCAGGGGAAAATAGGATATCAATTTTGAGAGTTTTTTTCCCCCCTTTATGAGTCTTTAGTCTTTCAATTTAATATTTTTTTCACTTTTAAACTAGTTCCTTATTTTATTAACTCTTTAACTCTTGGTTTTTAAGTTTTTAACTTTCTCTTTTACATTTACACTTTATAGGTATCTTCACTTTTTTTTTGCTTCCTTTTACTGTATTCAATTATTTTGTGTATGTGTGTGTGTGTGTGTGTGTTTGTAAGTTTTGTATTCTTTACAATTTTGGGAGTGTCTTCTAACAAACACCAAAATGCTTCCAGGACAAAGTGTATCATGTTGTTTTGTCCACCTGTGAGGTTATAGTCTCTTTTTCTTTTTTTGGTTTTGGATCTCTTAGGATTTGTCTAGTGTGTATTTCACTGGCATCTTTGATAGGCCATTGAAATATTGATAGTTATTATTTTGTTCTTTCATTCATCTATTTTTCTCTGGATGAAATGACTAGAGGGAGAAATTCACAGCAAAAGAGACCTGGAGGGGATACTCTGTCACAGATATAATTGAAATGGATTATAAGAAAAAAAAAAAAAGAAATGGATTATAAGTCTGTTAGAATTCAGAGAAATGATTATAGAGATACTAGCTGGGGTTGAAAAAAGCATAAAAAAAATCACTACAGAATCCCTTAGTGTAGAAATTAAAGAACTAAAATCTGATCAAGCCAAAACTAAAAATACTTAAACTGAGATGCAGTCTAAAATGGATGCTCTAATAGCTAGGGTAAATGAAACAGAAGAGTCAGTGACATAGAAGATAAAATCATGGAAAGGAAGCTGAGAAAAAAAGAAAAACAGCTAATTGATCATGATGGGAGGCTTTGAGAAGTCAGCAATACCATAAAGGAAAACAGAATTATTGGGGATACAGAGGAAGAAGAGAGGGACAGAAAGTATATTTGAGCAAATCACAGGTGAGAACTTCCCTAATCTAGGAAAGGTAATAGGCATTCAAGTCCAGGAAGAACAAGAGAATTCCCGTCTAAAACAGTCAATAAAAATAAATCAAAACCCGGTCATATAATAGTGAAGCTTGCAAATCTCAGAGATAAAAGAAAAATCCTGAAAGAGATAAGAGGTCCTTAATGTACAAGGGTAGAAACATTAGACTGGCATCAGACGTATCCACAGAGACATGGAGGCCAGAAAGGGCTGGAATGATATATTCAAGGTACTAAAAGAGAAAAACATGCAGCCAAGAATACTTTATCCAGAAAGCTGCTATTCAGAATGGAGGAAAGATTAAAAGCTTCCAGGAAAGACAGAAACTAAAGGAATTTATGATCACTATATTGCAAGAAATATTAAAGGGGATCCTGTAAGTGAAGAGAGATCCCAAAAGTAACATAGACCAGAAAAGAACAGAGACAATCTACAGAAGCAGGGACTTAACAGGTAATACAATGGCACTAAATTCATCACTTCCAATAGTTACTTTGAATGTAAATGGGCTAAATGCTCCAATGAAAAGACACAGGAAGAGGGTGGTGGGGTTATGGACATTGGGGAGGGTATGTGCTATGGTGAGTGCTGTAAAGTGTGTAAACCTGGTGACTCACAGACCTGTATCCCTGGGGCTAATAATACATTATATGTTTATTAAAAAAAAAAAAAAAAAAAAAGAAAAAGAAAAAAAAGACACGGGGTATCAGATTGGATAAAAAAGCAAGATCCATTGATATGCTGTCTATGAGACTCATTTTTGATGCAAAGACACCTATAGTTGAAAGTGAGAGGTTGGAGAAAAATTTCTCATGTTAATGGACATCAAAAGAAAACTGGGGTAGCAATCCTTATATTAGACAAATTGGACTTTAAACCAAACACTGTAGTAAGGGATGTAGAGTGACACTATAAAATACTTAAAGGGTCTATCCAACAAGAAGATGAATTATAAATATTTATGCTCCTAACTTGGGAGAAGTCACTTACAGAAACCAATTAATAACAAAATTATAGAAACACATTGATAACACATAATAGTAGGGGACTTCAACACCCCACTCATAGCAATGGGTGGATCATAAAAGAAACAAGGGCTTTGAATGACACACTGGACCAGACAGACTTCACAGATATACACAGAACATTCCATCCTAAAGCAACATTAATATACATTCATATCAAGTGCATGTGGAACATTTCCAGAATAGATTGCATACTGGGTCACAAATCAGGTCTCAACTAATACCAAAAGACTGATACTGTTCCCTGCTTATTTTCAGACCACAATGCTTTGAAATTCAAACTCAAACACAAGAGGAACTTTGGAAGGAACTCAAACACTTAGAGGTTAAAGAACATCCTTCTAAGGAATGAATGGGTCAATCAAGAAATTAAAGAAGTAAAAAGAATCATAAAAACAAGTAAAAATGAAAACAAAACCTTTGGGATACAGTAAAGGTGGTTCTAAGAGGGAATTACATAGCAATACAAGCTTTTCTCAAAAAATTAGAAAGTCTCAAATATACAAGCTAACCTTATACCTAAAGGACTGGAAAAGAATAGCATATAAAGCCTAAACCAAGCAGGAAAAGAGAAATAATAAAGTTTGGAGCAGAAATCAATGAAATAGAAACCAAAAGAACAGTAGAATAGATCAACAAAACTAGGAGCTGGTTCTTTGAAAGATTTAATAAGATTGATAAGCCCTTGGCCAGACTTATCAAAAAGAAAAGAGAAAGGACCCAAATTAATAAAATCATGAATGAAAGAGGAATGATCACAACCAACACCAAGGAAGTACTGACAATTTTAAGAACATATGAGCAGCTATACACCAACAAATAAGGCAATCTGGAAGAAACAGATTCATTCCTGGAGACTTATAAATTACCAGAATTGAAAGAGAAATAGAAAACCTGAAGAGACCCATATTCAGCAAGGAAATTGAAGCACTCATCAAAAATCTCCCAAAAAACAAGAGCCCAGGGCCACATGGCTTCCCAGGGGAATTCTACCAAACATTTAAAGAACATATATTCTGAGACTGTTTCAAAAAATAAGGATGGAAGGAAAACCTCTAGACTCACTCTAGGAGGCCACCAATACCTTGATCCCAAAACAAGACAAAAACTCCACCAGGAAGAATTATAGACCAGTATCCCTGATGAGCATGGATGCCAAAATCCTCACCAAGATACTAGCAAATAGGATCCAACAGTACATTGAAAGGATTATTCACCACCACCAAGTGGGACTTATTCCTGAGCCGCAAGGGTGATTCAACATTCACAAATCAATCAACGTGATAGATCACATTAACAAAAGAAGAGACAAAAAATATATGATCCTCTCAACTGATGCAGAAGAAGCATTTGACGAAGTACAGCATCCTTTCTTGATTAAAACTATTCTCAGTGTAGGGACAGAAGGAATATATCTCAATATCATAATGAAAAGTCCACTGGGACTACCATTCTCAATGGGGGAAAAACAGAGCTTTCCCCCTAAGATCAGGAACATGACAGGGGTGATGTACTCTCACCATTTTGTTCAACATAGTACTAGAAGTCCTAGCCTCAGCAATCAGACAACAAAAAGAAACAAAAATTTTTCAAATTAGAAAAGAAGTAGTCAAACTCTCACTGTTCACAGATGACATGATACTTTATGTGGAAAACCCAAAAAACTCCGCCCTCAAATTGCTAGAACTCATAGAGCAATTCAGTAATGTGGCAGGATACAAAATCAGTGCACAGAAATCAGCTGCATTTCTTTTTTTTTAAAGATATTATTTACTTATTTGACAGAGATCACAAGTAGGCAGAGAAGCAGGCAGAGAGAGAGGAGGAAGCAGGTTCCCCGTGGAGCAGAGATCCCAATGTGGGGCTCAATCCCAGGACCCTGGGACCATGACCCAAGCCAAAGGCAGAGGCCTTAACCCACTGAGCCACCCAGGCGCCCCCAGTTGCATTTCTATACACTAGCAATGAGACTGAAAAAAGAGAAATTAAGGAGTTGATCCCATTTACAATTTCACCCCAAACTGTAAGATACCAAGGAATAAACTGAACCAAAGAGGTAAAGGAACTGCACTCTAAAAACTACAGAACACTTATGAAGGAAATTCAGGAAGACCCAAAGAAATGGAAAAATATTGTATGCTCGTGGATTAGAAGAATAAAAATTGTTAAAATGCCTATACTACCCAGAGCAATCTATGCATTCAATGCAATACCTATCAAAATACCATTGACATTTTTCACAGAACTGGAACAAATAATACTAAAAATTGCATGGAACCAGAAAGACCCTAATAGGGATATTAAAAACAAAAACAAAACAAAAAACACCAAAGCTGGACTTCAAGCTCTATTACAAAGCTATAATCTTCAAGACAGTATGGAACTGGCATAGAAACAAACACATAGATCAACAGGGAACCCATAAATGGACCCTCAGATCTATGGTCAACCAATCTTCAACAAAGCAGAAAGAATATCCAGTGGAAAGAGGTACTGTGGAAATTGGACAACCACATATAGAAAAATGAAACTGGATCATTTCCTTACACCATAAACTCAAAATGATGAAAAACCTAAGTGTGAGATAGGCATCCTTCAAAATCCTAGAGAATGCAGGCAGCAACGTCTTCAACCTCAGCCACAGCAACTTCTTGCTAGAGATGTCTCCAAATGCAAGAGAAACAAATGTGAATGTGAACTATTGTGACTTCCTCAAGATAAACGTCTTCTGCACAGCAAAGGAACCAGTCAACAAAACTGAAAGGCAACCTACAGGAGAAGATATTCACAAATGACATATCAAATAATGGGATGGTATCCAAGGTCTATAAAGAACTTATCAAACTCAACACCCAAAAACCAAATAATCCAGTCAAGAAATGGGCAGAAGACATGGACATCTCTCCAAAGAAGACATACAAATGGCCAACAGACATATGAAAAAATGCTCCACATCCCTTGGTATCAGGGAAATACAAATTAAAACCACGGTGAGATACCACCATACACCAGTCAAAATGACTAAAATTAACAAGTCAAGAAACAATTGCTGGTGAGGCTGTGGGGAAAGAGAACCCTTTTACACTGTGGGTGGGAATGCAAGCTGGTACAGTTGCTCTGGAAAACAATAGGAAGTTTCCTCAAGAAGTTAAAAATAGAGCTACTCTGTGACCCAGCAATTGCACTACTGGGTATTTACCCCAAAGATACAAATGTAATGATCCAAAGGGCCACATGTACCCAGTGTTCATGGCAGCAATGTCCACAATAGCCAAACTGGGAAAAAGCTGAGAGTCCATCGACAGATGAATAGATAAGATGTGATACTATATATATGTGTATGTGTCTAAACTCACACACACATATATGGTAAGCCATTATATGGGTGTGTATATAATGGAATACTATTCAACCATCATTAAGAATGAATACTTATTTACATCAATATGGATGGAAATGAAGGGTACTATGCTGAGTGAAATAAGTCAAAGAAAGGCAATTATCAGGTTTTCACTCATAAGTGGAATATAACAAAGAGTACAAAGAATCATAGTGGATGGGAGGGAAAACTGAATGGGAAGTCAGAGAGAAAAATCATGAGAGACTCTTAACTATAGGAAATAAACTGAGGGTTTCTGGAGGGGAGGTGGGTAGGGGGATGGGATAATTAGGTGATGGGCATTAAGATGGGCATGTGATGTGAAAAGCACTGGTGTTATATGCAACTGAGGAATCACTAAATTCTACCTTTGAAACTAGTAATGTACTATCTGTTGGCTGACTTTAAATTTTAAAAAAGGAAAAAAATTATCCCTAATTTAGCTGACACGATCAGTAACATTATCTTAGCTCTGGAACACATTCAGATAACCAACAACTTAATGGCTAGAGTTTTGATACATGGCCAAATTGTACAAAACATTCCCCCTTGTGGGATTAGATTAAGTCTGTGTCATCAAGGTTACACTTTTTTGTACCTGGATTAAAGGTTTTAGACCAGAAAGATTAAATTCAGAAATTTAAGAAGAAAATTACCTGAGATTCTATGGTAGACCCTGGTAGTTTATGGAATTTATTCAGCTAGCTAAATACAGCTCAGGGGAATTGTTGATACTGCAGGTTGGTCTCCTCCTGCTATTTTGAGTCCTGATGATGGCCATCTTCAATAATATATGAAAGAAATTCATGAACTTGGTTTTAGCCTGAATTGTTCAAATTAATAAAGGTGGGCAACAGAGTGTGGTACACCTCGAGAAATCCACCAGGAGCTCAGACAGTATCAATGAGGAGGAGATACTGTTGAAAGAGGAGTCTCCAGGGTGCTCTCATGTTTTGGCAAGTCTCAAAAAAGGCAGTTACTATTCTTTATTCGAGCTATCTTTATAAGGATGTTTATAGGGAGAACAGCCTTGAAAAACAGAGATAGGGTTCCCACCCAAAGTTAAGAGCAAGCACGCTTATTCTCAAACATAACATTTCCCTCTGGAGCAAAGGACAGGCATATTATGATATATTAGGGTCCTAATCACAAAGTTCTTCTCCTATAACACAACCCATAGCAGGTGCAAGTGCTGTTTTTCTGCACTTAGCCATGTAGAAATTGGGACTTGGAAACACAATGCAAACATAAATGCAACTACTCTAGCTACTGGTGTAAGTGAAACAGTTATTTTCTGAACCAGGGTTCTCATGTAATCTATCTGCACCAATGAAACTGACAGGAAACCAGTTAGTTTACAAGAAGAGTAAAGTCTCCAAGCCTTCAGCATTATACATAGCAGCTAATATTGTTTCTTGTACAATGAATAACCCTAATATTAGAAGCTGTTGGATATTATTTCCCATGCATATTGCAACAACCAGCACACAAGGATGCTTAATATATATGAACAGAGGGATTGGTACATGTTTCAATGAAATTACTGTGAAATAGTTTCATAGCCATTATAATAATGCCATAAAAGAATGACTTCCAAGTATAATTGGGTGGCCAAAAGGAAATTAATAGCTAGTTCTGGAAGGGTTTTCATTTAACACATGCCAATCAGAACAATAGTTCTCACAAGGTGACTAAATTTTTTGCTTAATTTTCTACCCAACAGATGTCAATGGTAATCTTACTAAGCTGACAAAGCTAATTTTCACTTCCCTTCTAAAGTCAGTTCTTTCCTAATTCATATTTTAGACTTGAGAAATTCTCCTTAGAATTGGGTTTCAATAGTTATCCATAACTTTTGGTCATGTAACAGTTCATGACAGTTAAAGATAATATTTTCATTGCATAATGAAGGCCAATACTCAAACCTTTATATATCTTGATACATCAGCCAGACATTGAGGGAGTTCTTGTTTAAGGTATACTGGACATATAATGATAGGATACTGGATCTATCATTAAAATCAGAATGAAGTACAAATTTATATCTATAGCAATATTTAAGTACTTATCTAGTTCATAAGTTGCTTTTTTGCTGCTGTTGTTTTTTAAACACCTGGTTGGCTCAGTTGGTTGAGCATCTGACTCTTGATTTTGGCTTTGGTCATGATCTCAGGGTCGTAGGATTGAGCTCTGCATGGTCAGCACAGAGTCTGCTGGTCTCCTTCCCTCTTCTCCCTCCCAAATACATAAATAAAATCTTAAGAGAAAGAATGGAGCCTCTAATAGAGTATTACACAAAATATTCTCTATCTTTTCTTATTTGAGGATAACATACCCCAACTTAGCAACTTCAGTCTTACCTGGAACTTGTTTTGAACAATAAAATTTTAGCAGAAATGATATGGGTTATTGATGAGTACAAGCTTTTGGAACTTTCATGTCCTTCTGAAATTGTTCCCTTTTCCCTCTGCCTTAACATCAAAAATGTCCCAAATAGGAATTGTCCCTTCATCCTGTGTCTCAGAATGAAGACAATGAGTTGCTCAATCCATGACAGAATGGTGTTGGCTCAAGTCACCTAATTTCTGAAGTCACTGATATTCAGGGGGTTGACATTGAGGCAGAAGTTAGTCTGAGATGTCTGACATGGGGACAATGGAAAAGGTACGACCACAGATGGTAGATAAAATTACCAAAGTACACTT
Source organism: Enhydra lutris kenyoni (assembly GCF_002288905.1). Lineage (NCBI taxonomy): Eukaryota > Metazoa > Chordata > Mammalia > Carnivora > Mustelidae > Enhydra > Enhydra lutris. Next base: position 93,347,949 of record NW_019154085.1, on the reverse strand, counting down.
TAGTTCTAAAGCACCACAAAGTCTGTACATTCAAGGAATACAACTTCTAGAAATAGAAAGCTATTAGCTTTCCCTCCTTTTTCATTTGCTCTTAAGATGGTCTATTCCATGCCTTTGTTCATATCTGCTACTAGGAATCACAAAACTCTATTCTCATTCCTTCCTTCCCTTCTTAAGCAAAGATTCATTCCATATCCATTATGTTCAGCCATGTGTTAGCTTTTCTTTCTTCATCCTTTTATATGTTGTAGGAAAAACTGGTAAGTGTAGCCTTTTATGAAGCAATCACATTTTCATTATCAGTATTGTATAGTTACAAATCATGTTATGCCTCTTTTTTCTATTCTAAGACTCAAATGGAGATTCAGAGTGGTTAAGGAAATTGAAGACAATTATATACCTGATGAAAGAGCAGAACTAAGATTTGAATTCCGTTTGTCTAAGTCCTAAAACCTGATTCTTCCACTACACAATTATCATACATGATAGCATGAGAAAACTACATAGATTGTCAAATCTAATTTCCTCATGAAGCCAGAAATATGTGCAAAGAAATATTAATGAGATACCAATGAATTTTAAAGAAAACCTTTACTCCGAATCTGTGTATCTTTAAAGTTATTGACCATTAATTTAATGTTATAAAATTATTAAAAGCTTAAGGTAAATAAGTTGATAAAAATTAATCAGCTGCCTTACAATTTAACTTTTAAAAAGTTTAATTTCACATGGCCTATTTAATAATTATTTGGGGGCTGAACTAGGTTACTCCAGATAAGCCTAGAACTGTTTAATAATTTAACAATATAAGACAGATTATGTGAACGTCATCTTTGGTTTTTTTAATTGATCTAGAGAATTCTTCTAATAAATGCTTAAAAACAACAAAAAAAAAAAAACAAAACCTGTTACCACTGTTAGAACTGGAGCAAAAGGACTTGCAAAGAACTAGATAAACCCAGGTGGACTTTCTCTGAGATACTTGGAAGAACATAATTTCAATAAAAGAAACAAATGTTGTAAATAGGGAATAAAATATGAAGAATAAAAGAAAACTAAGTATCTGATACAGTAGGCACATTTTGGGGTGTCTTCCCAGCTCACAACTAATTTCCCTTCTGTGGGAATTACACTGGAGTAGGTGCCATCTGCTCAGGTCCATTTAACATCACCCTAGCCCTTTCTGGCCATAGACAATGAATCCACTTTTGACGTTGATCCAAGAGGTCTCACTAGAGTCTTCTTTCAGGGAATATGTACTTTAACAGAAGAGTACAGAGGTTGGGAGTTTGGAGCTAAATCATTCTGTTGTGATGGCAAACCTCTTAGAATATTCATATACACTCATGTCACTGAGTTTGGCAAAAATGCTTTAGTTTTTGCCAGTCCCAGGCTTACTTCAAATATATGGTACTCTTTTAACCTTACTCTTAGTATCTCTGCTTTCTGGGGATATTTTTTGCAGCTTTACTATTTAATTGAAATCTTCAGTTTTTGTGTCCAGGAAAGATCTTTATTAACTAATATTTTTTTTTTTTTTTTTTTCAGAGAGAGAGTGGGAGAGAGAGCAAGCACAGGCAGACAGAATGGCAGGCAGAGGCAGAGGGAGAAGCAGGCTCCCTGCCGAGCAAGGAGCCCGATGTGGGACTCGATCCCAGGACGCTGGGATCATGACCTGAGCCGAAGGCAGCTGCTTAACCAACTGAGCCACCCAGGCGTCCCCCAGGAAAGATCTTTATTAACTTTAAAGCACACCTTTAATGGTTGAGCCTAATATATAATGACTAAACATGGTATTTCAATGTAAATGTACCCTTGGACCCTCTCACATTAACAGTGCCTTTATATATGTATAGAAGTTATTTAAAAAATTTTGACCAAGGGGCGCCTGGGTGGCTCAGTGGGTTAAGCCGCTGCCTTCGGCTCAGGTCATGATCTCAGGGTCCTGGGATCGAGTCCCGCATCGGGCTCTCTGCTCAGCAGGGAGCCTGCTTCCCTCTCTCTCTCTCTCTGCCTGCCTCTCTACTTGTGATCTCTCTCTGTCAAATAAATAAATAAAATCTTTAAAAAAAAATTTTTTTTTGACCAAAAGAGGTTTTACATGTATAAGTGTACATTTGAAATCTGGAATAAAAGTTTATAATTAGAACGATTTACATGAAATAAGCTGATGAAAGTAATGTCCTAAGCTTTCTCTCCCTACTCCTAACCCCATCATGTATGCTAATATTTCATAATCAAATTTTCAAAATTTATATTCTATACCATAATTATGACAATCATTTAATCCTATATTTAACTAGATTCGTGCTTTTTAAACCATAACTTCCTCTATCACTGGTGTCTTAGATTTGATTTTTGATTTACGAGGTTTCATTTTTAACTAGTTTTATTTTTCAAGGGGAAATGTATTAAATTTTGGCTTAAAATGAGGTACTTTACATATAATAAAATGCACAATTTTAAGTGTACATTTCAGTAAGTTTAAAGAAATTAATCTACCAATGTAACTGTCACTGCAATCAAGATACAGAATATTTCCATTACCCCAGAAAGTTCCCTTGGGCTTTTTCCAAACAATGACCTCCCCTGTTACTTCCTACTCTTGCCACAGAAACAGCCACTGATAGGATTTGTTACCCTATCACCATAGCTTACTTTTGTCTTTCCTAGAACTTCATTTTAGGATTTGTACAGCAGGGGTGCCTGGGTGTTTCATTTGGGTGTCTGCTTTCAGTTCAGATCATGAACTCAAGGTCCTGCAATCAAGCCTCTTGCAGAGCTCTCTGCTCAGTCTGGCACTTTCCCCCACTCTCCCAAAATCTTTTTAAAAATTGTATAGTAGGGATGACTGGTGGCTCGGTCAGTTAAGCTGCTGCCTTCCGCTTAGGTCAGGATGCCGGGGTCCTGGAATGAAGTCCCGCTTCGGGCTCCTTGCTCGGAAGGGAGCCTGCTTCTCTCTCCAGCCTCTGCCTGCCACTCTGTCTGCTTGTGCTCTCTCTCTGATAAATAAATAAAATCTTTAAAAAAATTGTACAGTATATTCTTTTGTGTTTGCCTTTTGTTCAGTATCATTTTTTAAAAATCTGTCTGTACTGCTGAGTGTATCAGTGATTCATTTCTTGTTGTTATTGCTGAGAATGATTGTATAAGTTTTCCCAAAAGGTCTTTTTTTTAACCAGTTGAGGGATAGTGGAATATTTTCCAGTTTGAGGCAGTAATGAATATGGCTGAAATAAACATTTTTTTACAATCTTTTTGTGGACATTTTCATTTCTCTTTGGTAAACAGGAGTGAAATTTATGGGTCTTTATGTTGGTATTTTAGAAATTACTAAGCTCTTTTTCCAAGTAATGGGACAACGTTACACTCAAATCAGTGTTTGAGAGATCTAGTTGCTTCATACGCTGCTCAATGTTTGACATTGTAAATCTTAATTTTATTCTTTATAGTGTGTGGCAGAATGGTGGGTCATGATTTCAGAATGCATTTTCTTGATGACTAATGAGGTTGAAAATCCTATCATGTGCTTATTAGCTATTCTTATTTTGCAAAGTGTCTGTTCTAGACTTCTCATTTAAAAATGGATCAACTTTCTTATAATTGATTTGTAGTAGTTGTTTATACATGCTGGATAAAAGTCCTTTGTCATATGTAACAGTTACGTATTTATCTTATATTTTTATGTGTTCTTTTTTCCTGCCTGCATAAGCAGTTTGTCAAATCACATTTGTTGTAAAGAGTCCTTTCCTTATTATGTTGGCATCTTGTCCTCTATTGACTATATACATATTGGTCATTTTTGAACTCCAATATTTATCCTTATACCAAAACTACACTTAATTTCTTTAATTTTATTCTGTAGCAATTCAGTTCCGTTCAATCTTCTTCCATCACTTTAAAGTTGTCTACAAAAGTATTCTTCATTAGATTTCTGTATGCAAATATCAGTTTGAGTCTGTTTCTCAGGAAATCCAACCTTAAAACAACCCAGGTATTACTCATATCTTCTGTATACTTAATCATCTATTGCTTTAAAAAAAATCAATTAGTAAAAAATATCCAAATAGGTTTATGGAATTGCCCATTTTCCTTTTAGTCAGTCATTTCTTTTGGTTTGATGTTTTTTCAAATTATCTTATTAAGTACATCCATGTTTTCAGCAGGATTTGTTTCCTTTCTGTAATTATGACAAAGACTTCTCTTTTTCTACAGTTTATTCCTGGTCTTCAACCCTAATTTGATATTAATGCAGTCATACTAGCTATCTTAAGTTTGATATTTGCATAATCTAAAAATATTAAAATTAAAGGATAAAATATATTTTAAATAATCTAATATTTAGAATGTCTATATTTATCTGCTTCCTTTATTAATATAATAAAGTCAGATCTTATTTTTATCCAGTGTGATGATCTCTGTCCTTTAAAGTGTTTTGCCCACTTCTATTTTTGCTATGCTTGGATTTAAGTCTACCATGTTACTCTTTTATTGCTAATTTCTTCTTACAGTTAACATAGTACTTTTCTTTTCCTTTGGCTTTTTTTTTGTGGTAAAGTATGCATAAAACATTTAGAAACAACAAAAGAAATTTGGAGCAATCAAATATATGTGGAAATTTAAAAACACACTCCTAAATAACCAGTGGGTCATATGAATTCAAAGATGTTGGAAAACTACTTTGATGGTAAAGAAAATGAAGACACAACATATCAACCGTACAGGACAAAGCTAAAACAGTCCTTAGAGGGAACTCATATTTAAATAATGTTAAAAACTTAATCCTCCCAATTTTAGCAACTGGCAAGAAGAGAAATCAACCTAAACAGCAAAAAATAAAATTAGAATAGATATTAGCGAAGTAGAAAATAGAAAAAAATATAGAAAACTGATGAAACCAATAGCAGGTTTCTTTGAAAAGGTCAACGAAATTCACAAACCTCTATCTGGATTGACTGAGGGGTGGGGAGGTGGGAAAGTGACTCCAATTACTAGAATTAGAAGTGAAAGGGAACATTAGGACTGATCTAACACAAATGATTACAAATCAATACTGAAGCATTGCAGGTTATTAAATAACTGTAATGAAATGGATACATCTCCTAAGAAGTCACAAACTCCTAAAACTAATGTAAGAAAAGATAACCTAAGGAAATTGATAGTAAGCAAACAGTTTTAATTAGGACTAAAAAAACTACCAACAAAGAAAAACCCAGGAACAGATGGCTTCATGGCTGAATTTTTCCATCCTTAAAAAAAAAAAAAAAAAAAAAAAAATACCCTTTTTGCCACAAGGTCTACCAAAGAAAACACTCTCCAACTCTGTGTGGCTGGTATTTCCTTGTTAACAGATCAAAAAAAAAAAAAAAAATCACCAATTACAAACCAATTTCTCATTTATATGGACACCAAAATCCTCAACAAAACATTAACAAACTAAATTATAACATATAAAGAATTATATAACATGATTAAGTGGTACTTGTCCCAGGAATGAAAAGTTGATTTAACATCTGAAAAATAATGTAATACACCATTATCAATAAAGCATAAACAAAAAACTACATGATAATCTCAATACATAAGAATTTGACAAAGTCTAATCTTTCATGATGAAAACACACAGAAAAGTAGAAATATAAGCGAACTTCCTCAATCTGATGAGCTGCATCTCTGAAAAATGTATAGCCAACATTATTCTGAATGGTGAAAGACTAGCTTCTTCTAAGATCAGGAACTACAAAATGTTCACTCTTACCACTTCTATTAAACATTGCAATAGAGGTTCTAGCCAGGGCAATTAAGAAATAAATGGCATCCAGATTGGAAAGGAAGAAGTAAAACTATTTGCAGATGTCATAATCCTGTATACAGACGAGCTTAAGGAATTCATTTAAAAACTATTAGAGCTAACAAATACGTTCTTGTGTCCAGGATACAAGAACATACCAAAAAAAAAAAAAAAAAAAAAAAATCTATCGCATTTCTATATACTTGCAACAAACAATCCAAAATAAATTTCCATTTACAGTAGCATCCCAAAGAATACTTACATATAAATTTAATAAAAGTGCACAATACATATGCTGAATATTACAAAATATTTGAAAAAAATCAAAGATCTAAATAATAAGAAACGTCATATTCACGGATTAGAATATTATTAAGATGGAAATATTCCTCAAATCGATTTAGAGATTCAAGGCAATCTGACAGATAACTAGTTGATTTTTTTAATTGTCAACATGATTTTAACAGTCAAACAGTCACATGGAATTCTAAGGGACCCAGAGTAGCCAAAACAATTAAAAAAAAAATACAAAACAAAGTAGGAAGACTCACTCTTCCTAATTTCAAAACTTACTACAAAGCTAGAGTAATTAAGACAGGGTAGTGCTGGCAGAAGCATCTATAGATCAAAGAAATAGAATTGAGAGTCCGTACACTCACCTGTGTATGGTCAATTGATTTTCAAATACAGTGCCAAAAATCATTTAATAGAATGGGGGAATAACAGTCTTTTCAATACATGATGCTGGGACAACTGGAAAAATCCCTCATTAAAAAAAAAAAAAATTACCCCAGACCTCTAGTCCTCACTCAAATGTTAACTATTGTTAATAGTTGAATATATAGGCTTCCAAAATAGTTTTATATGTGCATTTTCATACATAAGTGAAAATAAACAAATATAGTTTTTTAAAAAATATGTTCAGACTGTGTTGTGTCTGCCATTTCATTTATGAAATGACATATCTTGAGTAACAGCTTTCACTTATAAACTACTTTTTAGGGGTGCCTGGGTGGCTCAGTCATTAAGTGTCTACCTTCTGCTCAGGTCATGATCTCAGGGTCCTAGGATGGAGTCCCGCATTGGCCTCCCTGCTGGGCGTGGAGCCTGTTTCTCCTTCTCGCGCTCCCCCCTGCTTGTGTTCCCTCCCTTGCTGTGTCTCTGTCAAATACACAAAATCTTTAAAAAAAAAAAAAAAAGTAAAAAAAAACTACTTCATATTAACCAGGCAACATTCTAAGTCCTTTATATCCTAACTTGAGGTAATCCACACAAAACACAGAAGAAAAGTGCTATTACTACTCAAATTTCAGGACAACGAAAGTAAATATCTGGAATTAAATAATTTGGCCAGTTTGCACAGCTGGAAAGAAGCAGGGCAAATACAAGTCCCAGAGTTCATGTTCTTCATTCTCCCTCCACTGGCTTACCACTGGAAAAGCCGAAAAATTTCAAGCTTTTATGTGAAATAGCATGTTTTCTACTTTTTTAATCTGCTCCCATCATTCAAAACATTTAGGTTGAAACTTTTTGTATGTATTTCAAGCAATGCCTCATGAATATTTTTGGTATGATTTATTTTAACAGAGAATGAGGTTGTGATTGAACTATGAATTTCTTCCTGATAGCCAGAATTTTATTGTTCTTATTTATCTGTTCATTTGTCTGCCTGTCCACAACATGGTCAGGTTCTGTATTTTATCCTGTGCCTAGCCAAGTGACTCCACACTACTTTGCTGAATGAGTGAATAAATGAATGGAAAATCTCTTAGGAATTATTACCTCATTGAGAGTAAGTCGAACAGTTCACAAAACTGTGAGGATCAGATGAATAAACTTTGAAGCGCTGAAAAATGAGAAGTGTCATATTGTTCTCCCTTTTTGTAATCCTACATGAATCTTTGCAGAGTAGGTACTTTAAAGATAACTGACCATGTGTTACAAAACCCTATTTTTTAATTTCAATTTCTATTCTTCTGACTTCTCTAAAAAGTACAATGTCTCAAACTTTGTTTTCTGGTTCTACAGCTTAATGAAAAGTTTCCTCTTTTATTAAATTTCAGTTGGTCTTTGAAAAAGACAGCCTGGCTTTGTGGCTATGCTTTATTTTGTATCTTGTCTGTTATTCCAGGCTTGAAAGGAGGAAGCACTAGGCTGTTCCACTCCTTATTGACTGTGGTATCCCTCCCTGGTTCTGCACTGACATGTTGATATGGAGAGATGATTAAAGGATCTGAAAAATAGAGCACAAAATCCTGAATGTGTGAAATACTTGTCAAAATTTCATAGTAATTAGGAGCTAAGCTAAGAAAAATGCGGCTTCTTAGAACTTGGTAGAATTTCAATGTGATGTAGATTTCTTTTGAGACTTTTAAATGGTCTGAATTCATTAGAAGACTCAAAAACTTCAAGTTCCATTGGGAGGGGAAAAAAAGTCTGTAGTATCAGGTCTGTAGTATACTTTAGATGTGAGTCTATTCATAAGTGGCATCTCAGAATTGATTACACTATAGCATCTTTCACTTCCTCCCCCTTTCTTGCAGGAGAGTAGTCAGATTCATTCTTCATTTTATTCCTTTTTTAGTCCATTTATGCTGTCAGACACTATAATAGACATGAGGATAAAATGGTGAACAGCATAGACACTGTATTTGACCTTGTAGAGCTGACAGCTTAGTTTTAACATTTTATCAGTTTTTACTGTCATTTAAAGTATTTAAATACTTTAAGTTTCATGATCTCACATGATTGAGAACTACCACTGTCCACATAATTATCTTTTGGGAAATATTAAAGCTGTTTCCATTTTTCATTAATAAATCTAATTTGCCTATAAATAGCTTGCCCTTACATACTATTTACTTGCCAAAGGGAGAGTTTTAAGGTAGAAACACTCCTTTAACACAGGGCTCAATCTAATTTGTCTAAGGCAATCTTTCTCATTAGGGAAGTCATAGTGTTCTGGATGGCTTTGCACATCCAGTAACAAAAGTAACTAAAAAGCCCAACTAGAAGGTATATGATTTAGGAATCACTTCTCCTGTATTAGGGAAGTGGGGAGAGAGGACACATCCATTCTTAAAGTAAAGTGGCTTTTTTTTTTAATCTACCAGGAACCTATTATTTGTGACCTATTTATCATCTAGGAATATCACTGACATATTTTGCTTCATGTGACATATGACAATGGATGTTCACCCCAGCTTTCATGGTTCTAGAGGAACTGAAAAACTTTAATGCTTGAGAATACTTTGGAAATTCTGGAAGGTAAAATACTGGAAATACTGAGTATCCCTATGATAAGAAATAAAAAAAAAATAAAGTAGGTAATTGATCTTGGAAAGATGGAAGGGCTTCATGGCTATAAAATGAAGACAAAATATGATCTAGAGTTGAAGACGGGTTGCTAAGGGAGTAATGACTCCCGCCCTCACACAACTTGATTAAGTACAATGAATCTTGGAAAACCCATCTCTCTGTTCTGTTCCCATTGGAATGTTGTAACCAACTTACCATAGCCAGAGCTGGGAAGAATAAATGTTATTACTTCCTACATCTTAGGAGGGGAAACCAATCTGAGCTATTCCAACTGGAATACACATCACCTCAGCTGAGTTTTATCCATTTCTTTGCCATTTCCTCAGGCTGTACAAAAATGGAAATAATACAAAGTATTCTGTTCTCCCTATAGTTCATGGTGAAAAGAAAAAAAAAATAGACTTCTGGAGAAAGTCTAAAAGTTAACTGCAATAAATCACAGTAAATAGCATGTGTGGATAGAAACTTCAAAAAAAGGAGCAAAATATAAAATAAAGCAATCTTGGCAACTAGACCAACCAAAGGGTGGGAAAAGGATGCATGAAAATAGGGAAAAAGGAAGGGAAGAAAGGCAAGAAGATAAAAAAAGGAACTAGCCCATCAAAAAGTTCCAGATGAGATAGAACATGGTTATTTGCCTTTGTCAGTTGATACAAATATATTGAGTTCAAAGTTACGTGTTAAAAATGATGGAGTACAGAATGAACATGGTTTCTTGGAAATAAAACTTGGCAAAGAGGAGGGCTGGTCTAAAGGCTCCATCAAAAGGCACAGGGTGGCAGAATGGATAAAAACAATAATAGCAACAAAAAACAAGACCCATCTATACGCTGCCTATAAGAGACTTACCTCAGACCTAAAGACACATACAGACTGAAAGTAAAAGGGTGGAAAAATATTCACCATGCAAATGCAAGTGGAAAAATAAAAAAAAGGCAGTCATCAGACAAGATAGGCTTAGAAAAAAAAAAAAAAAGACTGTAAAAGAGACAAAGAAGGACAATTATATAATGATAAAGGGATCAGTCCAAAGGAAGATATAACAACCATCAGTAACTATACAACGAACACTGGAGCACCTAAATACATAAATCAAGTATCAACAGACATAGAGGAAGTAATTGATAGTAATACAATAGTAGGGGAATTTAACACCCTACTTATAACAATGAATAGATCACCCAGAAAGAAAAATTAGTAAGGTAACAATGTCTTTGAATGACATCTTGAACCAGATGGACGTAACAGATATGCATGGAATGTTCTATCCAAAATATAAAATACACATTCAAGTACACATGGAACATTTTCCAAAAGAGGTCACATATTAGACCATAAAATAGGTCTTAATAAATTTAAGAAGACAGAAATCATATCACGCATCTTTATCACAATGGTATGAAACTAGAAATAAGTACAAGAAAAATAAACTAAAAAGAAAACACCAACATATGGAGATTTGACAACATGATACTTAACACTCAATGGGTCAGCCAAGCAATCAAAGAAGAAATAAAATACATGGAGACACATGAAAATAAAAAACACAAAGTTCCACCAAAAAACTCTGGGACACAGCAAAAACACTTCTAAGAGGGAAATATGTAGCAATACAGGCCTGCCTCAAGAAAAAGGTAAAGTTGAAATAAGCAACCTTATACCTAAAAGGAACTGAACTAGAAAAAGAACAAAATCCAAGGTGAGTAGAAAAAAAGAAATAAATGATCAGAACAGAAATAAACCACATAAAAGGAAAAAAAGGAAATCAAGAGCAGTTTCTTTGAAAGGAAAAATAAAATTGACCAACTCTTAGCCAGACTCATCAAGAAAGGACCCAAATAATTAAGATCAGAAATGAGAAGAACAACTGATACCACAGAAATACAAAAGGATGAGAGAATATTAAGAACAATTATATGCCAACAAACTGGAGAACCCAGAAGAAATGGGTAAATTCCTAAAAACATAATCCTACAAAACTCAACTAGGAATAGAAAAATCAAACAGACCAGTTACAAGTAACAGAATTGAAACAGTAATAGAAAAAAAAAATAATAGTCCAGGACCACATGGATTCACAGATGAATTCTACCAGACATTTAAAGAGGTAATACTTACTCACCTCAAACTATTCCAGAAAGTACAATAGGAAGGAAAGCTTCCCAATACATTCTACAAGGCCAGTATTGCCCTGATACCAAAACTAAAGACACCACAAAACAAAACAAAACAAATCTATAGATTTAATACAATCCCTACCAAAATACCCACAGCATTTATTTTTCTTTACAAAATACTAAAATTTTTATGGAACTACAGAAGACCCCCAAATAACGGAAGCAATCTTGAGAAAAAAAGAACAAAGCTGGAGTTATCACAATATCAGATTTTAAGATAAACAACAAAGCCATAGTAATCAAAATAGTACAGTACTGGCATACAAACAGACACAGAAATTAATGGAACAAAATAGACACCCCAGAGTTAAACTCATGATAATATAATCAACTAATCTATGAAAAAGGAGTTAAGAATATACAATTAAAAAAAAAAAAAGGACAATCTCTTCAATAAATGGGAAAAATGGACACCTACATGCAAAAGAATGAAACTGGACCACTCTCTAATACCATACACCAAAAACAAAATCAAAATGAATTGAAGTCTTCAATGTGAGATCCGAAACCATTAAAACCTAGAAATCCTAGAAAAGAACATAGACAGTAATTTCTCTAACATCAGCTATAGAAATATTTTTCTACATGGTCTTCTAAAGCTTGGGAAACAAAAAGCCAAAATAAACCACTGAAACTGGGGACACCTGGGTGGCTCAGTTGGTTAAGCAGCTGACTTCAGCTCAGGTCATGATCCCGGCGTCCTGGGATCGAGTCCCACATCGGGCTCCTTGCTCGGCGGGGAGCCCGCTTCTCCCTCTGCCTCTGCCTGCCATTCTGTCTGCCTGTGCTCGCGCTCTCTCTCTCTGACAAATAAATAAAATCTTTAAAAAAAAAAAAACAAAACAAAACACTGAAACTGGATCACAATAAAAAGTTTCTGTACAGGGGCGCCTGGGTGGCTCAGTGGGTTAAAGCCTCTGCCTTCGCCTCGGATCATGATTCCAGGGTCCTGGGATCGAGCCCCATATCGGGCTCTCTGCTCAGCAGGGAGCCTGCTTCCCTTCCTCTCTATCTGCCTCTCTGTCTGCCTCTCTGCCTACTTGTGATCTCTGTCTGTCAAATAAACAAAATCTAAAAAAAAAAAAAAAAAAGTTTCTGTACAGTGAAAGAAACCATCAGTCAAACAAAAGGACAATTTATTGAATGGAAGAAGACATTTGCTAATGACATATCTGATAAGAGATTAATATCTCATATATATAAGGAACTCATAAAATTCAACCTCCAAAACAAAACAAACCAACTCAATAAACAGGCAGAGGATCTGAATAGACATTTTGCCAATGAAGACTTATAGATAGACAATAGACATGAAAAGATGCCCGACATCACTCATCACCCAAGCAATGCAAGTCAAAATCACAATGCACTATCACATACACCAAATAGAATGACTAAAATCAAATTAACAGAAATAGCTAGCATTGGTGAGGATGTGAAGAAGAGGTAACTTTTATGTACTGCTGGTAGGAATGTAAATGGTTACAGCCACTGTGAAAAACAGTGTGGAAAACAGAAATACCATATGATGCAAAAAGTTCACTATTGGGTATCAACCCAAAGAAAATGAAAACATTGATTCAAAAGGATATATGTGTCCCTATGTTTATGGAAGCATTATTTATAATGGTCAAGATATGGAAGTACCATAAGTGTCTATCAATAGATAAATGGATAAGGAAAATGTGGTATAGATACACAATGGAATATTATGCAGCCATAAAAATGATGGGATCATGCCATTTGAGACAACGCGTGGACCCAGAAGGTTATTATGCTAAGTGAACTCAGGCTGGGAAAGACAAATACCTTAGGACTCCACTTATAAGTGGAATCTACAAAACAACAACAAAAGCAAATGAATAACCAAAAAGTAGAATCCAACCAATAGAGAGAACTAATAGTTGCCAGAGGGGAAAGCGTTGGGAAAAATGGTTGAAGGGAAGCAGAAGATCCAGGCTTCCAGTTATGGAATGAATAAGTCACAGAATAAGAGGCACAGCCTAAGGAATAGTCAATAATACTGTAATAGCAATGTAACAAGATGGTTGGTACACTTGTGATGAACATAGCATAAGGTATGAACTTGTCAAATCATTAAGTTACATCTAAGACTAACGTAACATTGTGTGTCCACTATATTATTAAAAGAGAGAAACCTTTTCCCTGAGGAATAGTGGGTTGGAGCTCCTCATCAGGCACTCCATCCCTTAGATCTTACACAGGAGAGATGAAACCCCAAAGCCAAACCTTGAAAACTAATACGGATTATGTCAAGAAAATCCATAGAGCTATGATACTGGGCTATACATTACCTAAAGTTCTTGCACACAGACTCATTTTCTCTAGGACCCAGTGATAAACCACCAGTTGCCAAAGTGCCTAGAACATAGGTGACAGAGACTTACTAGTCATGAGACCTCTGTCAGAGGCAGAAATTGCTGAGATATCGTCTGGGAAAAGAAACTGTTGAGCACCATTTTTGCAATCACATTCTATTTTGGTATTTCTGACCTCTGTGGATGCCATCTTTGAATGCTCTAACCTGCTAATATTGATGGGCATGCCCTGCTGCGATCCTTGCCAACCCCGGCAGCTAAGATAGCTACTGAGGCACCTCTGCAAAATTGGCTGGGAGAGAAGGCCCCACCCACTACCACAGCTGTAGCAGCAAACACAGCTACTCAGCCAGCCAGGCCTGGGTAGAACTCCATCTACCACCATAGCCACAGCAGATAGGTGGGGTACCCCAACCAGTCAGGCCAAAGGGAGAGCCCTAAATACTGCTGGAGCCTCAGACAGCTGAGATGGGGAAAACCCACACACCATAATCATACAGCCATTGCTCTGTAACATTAGGCGAGCAGAAACTTGTACAACCAATGGTTCAAAAGAAATTAAAAAGGAAATAAAAAAATACCTTGAGACAAACTAAGTGGAAATGCAACATTCCAAAAATCTATGGGATGTAGCAAAAACACAAGTTCATAATGATAGAGGCTTACATAAAAAAACAAAACAAAAAAACTCAAACCATCTAAAATTTTATACTCAAAAGAACTAGAAAAAGTAAAACAAAACCCCCAAATTAGAAGAAAATTAAAAAATCAAAGCAGAAATAGACAAAAAAGAAAGAAAGAAAATAAAAAGAAAAAGGAAAAGAAAAAAAAAGAAATGATCAAGGATACTACAGCCAGTTCTTTGAAAAAAGGTTAAGAAGCCTTTAGTCAGACACAGCAAGAAAAATGAGGGTTCAAATAAAATCAGAACTGAAAGAAGTTGCCATGAATAACACAGAAATACAAAACTTCTTAAGTATCTGATATGAGCAATTACACACTACAAATTGGACAATCTAGAAGAAACAGGTAAGTTTCTAGAAACCTACAATCTGCCAAGACTGAATATTGAAAAGAAAATTTGAAGACGAGTTACTGATAATGATACTGAATCAATAAATCAACTCTCAAACGAAAGTCTAGGATGCTTTATAGGTGAACTTTAAAGAAGAGTTAATATCGGGGTGCCTGGGTGGTTCAATTGTTTAAGCATCTGACTTTGGCTGAGGTCATGATCCCAGGATCCTGAGATTGAATCCCACATCGGGCTCCCTACTCAGTGGGGAGTCTGCTTCTACCCTGTTTGCCACTCCCCCTGCTTGTGCTCTGTCTCCGCCCTCCTCTGACAAATCTTTAGGGAAAAAAAAAAGTTACTACCTATTCTTCTTAATTTATTCCATCCTTGAAGAGGATAAAATGTCCCCAAGTTATTTTATGAGGACAGCATTAACCTGATACCAAACCAAACAAAGACACTACAGAAAAGAGAATTACAGGCCAATATTCCTGATCAATCTAGATACAAAAATATTCAACAAAATATCAGCAAACAGAATTCAACAATACAGTAAAAGGATTATACACCAGGGAAGCAAGAGTGGCTTAATATCACAAGTCAACAGGATACACCACAAAATAAAACAAAGGATAAATGTGATCATTTAAGTTTTTTTCATTTAAGAAAAAAAGCTTGCCAAAATTCAGCAATTATTTACAATAAAAAGTAGCAAACAATGCAAAAATTTGTATGGAACCACAAAGACCATAAACAGCAATTTTGAAAAAGAAAAGCAAAGCTGGAGGCAGCACCATTCTGGACTTCACATTCTATTATAAAGCTGTAGTGATCAAGACAGTATGGTAGTGGCACAAAAATAGTCACATAGGTCAACGTAACAGAGTATAAACCCCAGAAATGGACCCACAACTACATGGCCAACTAATCTTCAACAAAGCAGGAAAGAATGTCCAGTGGCAAAAAAGACAGTCCCTTTGACACTGTTGGGAACACTGGACAGCAATATGCAAAAAGAAATGAAACTGGACCACTTTCTTACACCATACACAATAAATTCAAAATGGATGGAAGACCTAAATGTGAGATGGGAAACATCAAAATCCTGGAAAGAACACAGGCAGTACCTCTTTGATATCAACTGTAGCAACTTCTTACCAGATACATCTCCTGAGACAAGGGCCACAAAAGCAAACAATATTGGGACTTCAAGGTAAAAAGCTTCTACACAGCAAAGGAAAAAATCAAAACCAAAAGGCAACCTTCAAAATGGGAGAAGATATTTGCAAGTGACAATTTGATAAAAGGTTAATACTCAAAATATATAAAAAACTTATCAAACTCAACACTCAAAAGAATGAATAATCCAATTAAAAAATAGGCAGAAGACATGAATAGACATTTTTCCGAGGACAAAACATAGATGTCCAACAGATACATGAAAAATGCTTAACATCACTCATCACAGAAATGCCAGTCAAAACTGCAATGAGCTCTCACCTTACCTGTCAGAATGGTTAAAATTAACAACACAGGAAACAAAAGATGTTGGCAGGGATGCGGAGAAAGCGGAACCCTCTTACACTATCGGTGGAAATGCAAACTGGTGCAGCCACTCTGGAAAACAGTACAGAGTTTCCTCAAAAAGTTAAAGATGGAACTACCCTATGATCCAGCAATTACCCTACTGGGTAGGATACAAAATACTAATGGAAAGGGGCACATGCAACCTGATATTTATAGCAACATTATCAACAATAGTCAAATTATGGAAATAGCCAAAATGTTCACTGACTGGTGAATAAAGAAGCTATGGTATGTTGATATATGGAATATTACTCAGCCATCAGAAAGAATGAAATCTTGTCATTTTCATTGATGTGGATAGAGCTAGAGAGTATTAGCTAAGCAAAATAAGTCAGTCAGAGAAAGACAAATATCATACGACTTTATTTATATGTGGAATTAAGAAACAAATCAGATGAACACTAGGGGGAAAGCAAATCATAAAAATAGACTCAACTGTAGAAGAGAAATTGAGGGTTGCTGGAGGAGAGATGGGTAGGGGGTGGGGGGAAGAATGGGTTAAACTGGTGATGAGGATTAGGGAGGACACTTGCTGTGATAACGCTGGGTATTACAAGTTATCATCACTGAAATCTACAGCTGAAACTAATACTATATTGTATAGTAACTGGAATTTAAAAACTTAAAAAGGTAGCAACAAAGTTGGTATAGAGGGAACATATTCAACATAATGAAATATGACAAATCCACTGCTAACATCATATTTGACAGTGAAAAGCAGAAAGTTCTTCTAAGATCAGGAATAAGGCAAGGATTCCCAACGTCCTTTTTTATTCAATGTAGTATTGGAAGTACTAGCCACAGCAATTAGGGAAGAAAAAGATTTAAGTCGTTAGATAAGAAAATAGTAAATCTCACTATTTGCAGATGACAGGATACCCATATAGAAAGCCCTAAAGACAGCACATACACATACACCTTAGAAGAAATTCAGTAAAACTGTAGAATATAAATTTAACATATAAAAAATCTCTTGTGTTTCTATACTCTCATAAACTTTCAGAGAAATTAAGAAACAATTCCCATTTATAATTTTAACAAAAAAATACTAGGAACAAATTTATCCAAGGAGATGAAAGACAGGTACTCTGAAAACTATACTTTGATGACAGAAA
Organism: Enhydra lutris kenyoni; assembly: GCF_002288905.1. Taxonomy (NCBI): domain Eukaryota; kingdom Metazoa; phylum Chordata; class Mammalia; order Carnivora; family Mustelidae; genus Enhydra; species Enhydra lutris. The sequence goes on along the minus strand of NW_019154085.1, from coordinate 93,330,607 downwards.
TTAATAATGAAACAAATGGGAAGATATTCTGTATTTCCAGATTGAAATAATTTTGTTAAGATGTCCATTCTACTCAAAGCAGATTCAATGCAATTCCTGTTAAAGTACCAAAGGCATTTTTCACAAAACCAGAACAAAAAGATACTAAAATCTGTATGGAACTACAAAAGCCACAAAATAGACAAAACAATCTTGGGAATGGAGAACAAAGCTAGTGTATCACGCTCTTGAATTTTAGACTGCACTATAAAATGGCAGTAATCAAAACAGAATGGAGTTGGCACAAAAACAGACATGTAAATTAAACCAGATTAGAGAGCCCAGAAATAAACTGACACTTATATGGCCAATTAACCTATGGATAAGTGAGGCAACAATATAAATGGAAAAAAGACCAGGTCTTCAATAAACTGTGCTGGGAAACCTGGACAGCTACATGCCAAAGAGTAAAACTGTATGACTTTCCTCCATTGTAAACGAAAGAACTCAAAATTGGTTTAAGACTTAAATATAATACAAGAAGCCATAAAACTCCTAGAGAAAACAAGCAATAAGCTCTTTAACATTGGTCTCAGCAATACTTTTTTGAACTGATTTTGTCAAGCAAGGATTAGAAGGGGAAAAACAAACAGGACTAAAACAAACTAAAAAGCTTTTTTTCACAGTAAAGGAAACCATCAATATAAAAAGGCAGCCTATCGAATGGGAGAATATTTTTGCAAATCAAATGTTTAATAAGGGATTAACATCCAAAATATATAAAGAACTCATGCAATATTAAAAAAATAAGGAAAAATGAGCAGAGGACTCAAAAAGACATCTTTCCCAAAGAACACGTACAGATAGGCAACAGGTTTATAAAGATGCTCAACATCATGGATCAGGGAAATGCAAATCAAAACCACAATGAGATATTACCACATCTGCCACAAAGGCTATGATCACATAAACGTGAAATAAATGTTGGCAAGGATGTGGAGAAAAGGGAGCACTTGTGCATTTTTGGTGGGAATGTAAACTGGTATAGCCACTGTGGAAAACATTATGAAAGGTCCTCAAAAAAATTAAAAATATAACTACTATATGATTCAGCAATCCACATCTAGGTGTTTATCTGAAAGAATATGAAAACACTAATTAAAAAAGACACACTGCTTACTGTAGCATTATTAACAATAACCAAGATATGAAAGCAACCTACATGCTCATCCATAGATGAACAGATAAAAAAGACACACACACACACACACACACACACACACACACACAAACACACTAGAGTATTAGCCATAACAAATGATGAAATCTGCCATTTGCAACAACATGGATCAGCTTAGAAGGTATTATGCTGAGTGACATAAATTAGACAAAAAGACAAATGCTGTAGGATTTCATTTATATGTTGAATCTAAAAAACAAAAACAGAAACAAACTCAGAGAACAAACTGGTGGTTGCCAGAGAGGAGTGAGGAGATGGCCAAACAGGTGAAGGAGAATTAGAGATACAGCCATCTAGTTATAAAATAAATAGAACATGGGATATAATCTACAGTATAGGGAATACAGTCAACATTGTGAAAACCTTGTATGAGGATGTTGATAATTATCAGTTACTATGTTGTTTATCTGAAACTAATATTGGACATCAATTATACTTCTATAAAAAAATCTTGAGAGCTTTCCACTCTCAGGAGCATTCATACGAGAGAAAAATTTCTATTGCCTGTGAACGATTGTACATTTTTTCTCTGTTATTGAGGCTAGAATTATCTTAACACATGCATTGTGTATTAAAAAGCAGAACACCAGTCAATGATAGATAAAAATGTAATTCAAGGATTAGAAGAAAATTTCTTAGTTGTTTCAATTTATAAAAATGTTAGTGCAACAAGAACTTAAAAACATTAAAACAGTAAAATGATACATAAAATGAATTACGATCTTGTCTTCAGAGACAAGAAACATTATGAAGTTGGATAGATAAGGAACAGGAGGTAACAATAAACATTTCTATTATTCAAATTGTTGACGGAAGAAAAACATGATACAAACACAATAAATACAGATAAAAACAAAAATAAAAATGATATTCTGCAGACAACCATGCACTATAGTGTTAATTGGTAATGAACACCACAAATAGGAAAAACATTCAAAATATAATACAAGAAAATTTCTATTTCTATATCAAAACAAAATAATTTGCCTATCAAAAGAGCATTTCATGTTTAAGAAAACTTTATCCTAAAAGCTTTTAACAAAGATATACCCTACTTAGTCAGTAACATATCAGAGATAGATAAACCTTCTTTGAAGATATTCAGGCAGGGGTGCCTGGGTGGCTCAGTGAGTTAAAGCCTCTGCCTTCAGCTCAGGTCATGATCTCAGGGTCCTTGGATTGAGCCCCCGTATCTGGCTCTCTGCTCAGCAGGGTGCGTGCTTCCCCCCTCTTTCTCTCTGCCTGTCTCTCTGCCTACTTGTGATCTCTACCTGTCAAATAAATAAATAAAATCTTTAAAAAAAAAAGATATTCAGGCAGAAGATTCAAATTATTGCTGAGTGGGAGATTTCTCCTAACATTGTTCAGTGTCATAAACAATGGCAGTACCCTCAAAGTTCTAAGCAAAAATAGAGTCAAAAATATTTCACTCTGGTAAAATATCTTTCAGGAACAAAAATGACGAAAAAAATCCTACTTCTGGCATCAGTGGACAAACAACCCACACCACCTCTCCTTTAGTAATAAGAAAAATGTACGTATTATTAAGTAAATATTGTACTTAAAGCCATTGGAAATAAAGGAAAACGTGAGTTCTGGGCCAAAACCATGAAGTGAAGGGAATCTCAGAGTTGAAACCTGTTTTTGTGCTACTTTTCCATTTTAGACTTTGAATTCAAAGTTGCAGCACAGAGTTGGAGAATCTAAGCAGAAAGTAGAAGAATTGAGACTCTGAACAGGGATTTGGCCTATTTTGTATGCATGAACAATAAAAATTAGAATGCAGAAACCATCAGGGAGAAAGAGCCCTGTTAAGTATTCCAGATTTCCAGTTATAATCAACTCCAAAGGACCACACACTAGGAGGCTCTAGGCAGAATCACATACTAGAAATAAATGTAAAATTGGAAACCATGAGCTTTCACAGATACAAATCCAACTTCAAATTAGCTCAGTTCCTGATTGGATTAGTTAATTGCCCTAGTCTAGCCACATGACAGGATTAAAATTCAATTTTCTCTGGTGTGTGGGGGTGGGGATTAAATCAGTTGGAGACAACTGTGAAAATATCAATTACAAAACATACAATATATGGACGTCAATAACAATGACTCAATAACAACATCTTATCCATGGATGCAGAAAAGCATTTGGCAAAATTCAACACCCATTCATGATAAAAACTCTCAGCAAACTTGAAATAGATGGGAATTTCCTCAATTTGATGAAGAACATCTTCAAAAAAACTTCAGCTTAGGGGGCGCCTGGGTGGCTCAGTGGGTTAAGCCGCTGCCTTCAGCAGGCGGGGAGCCTGCTTCCCTCTCTCTCTCTCTTTCTGCCTGCCTCTCTGTCTACTTGTGATCTCTCTCTGTCAAATAAACAAATAAAATCTTTAAAAAAAACAAACAAACAAAAAAAAAAAACTTCAGCTTAGTAGTGAGAAACTAGCTGTTTTCCCCACTAAGATCAGGAACAAGAAAAGGGTGACTCCCTCTCACCACTCCTTTCCAACATCATACTGGAAGTCATAGCCAATGCAGTAAGAACAGAAAGGGAAATAAGATGTACAGATTAGGAAGGACTAAAATTGTATTTATGAATTTCATGATCATTTAAACTGGAAATCTGAAATAAATAACCAATGGAACTAATAAGAAATTATACCAAAGATATAGGACACAAAATTATTGTGGAAAAGTCAGTTGATTTCCTGAATACCAACAATGAACAACTAGAATTTGAAATTTTAAAAAGCCATCTTTCTTTCTTTCTTTTTTTTTAAATATTTTATTTATTTATTTGTCAGAGAGAGGGTACACACAAGCAGGCAGAGGCAGCGAGAGAAGCAGGCTCCCTGCCGAGCAAGGAGCCCGATGCGGGACTCAATCCCAGGACCCTGGAATCATGACCTGAGCCAAAGACAGCAGCTTAACCAACTGAGCCACCCAGGCATCCCTAAAAAAGCCATTTTCATTAGCACCCCACAAGATGACATACTTAGGTATAAATTTAACAAAATATGCACAACGTCTATATAAGTAAAACTACAAAACTCTAATGTATAGAAGAACTAAATAGAGATTCCAGGTTCAGAGATAGGAAGACTCAATATCGACAAGAGGGTAGTTCTTCCCAAATTTGATCTAGAGATTCAATGCAGTTTTAGCAAAAGTAATGGTAAATTATTTTATGGCTATCTATAGGCCATACCTATATGTCTATCTATAGGCCAATTATGGATTCTAAAGTTTACGTAGGGACACAAAAGACCCAGAATAGTCAACATCTTGTTATTAAAATAGAATGGACTTTATAAACTCATTTTACTCATGTATTTATCTTCATCTTTTTATAAATCATTTATCTGGATATCTAGAAAACACCCAACTAGTTTAGTAATGTATATATAGTGAAAATTGCATCTTTTTAAAGAAACACTTCGTGTTTTTAAGTTTTGTATGTTTAACTTTTTTAGAGCAGTTCTAGATTCATTGCAAAATTGAATGGTAATTAAGTGGCAAGAGTTCTACACCCATTCCTCCCTTCCACACACAAAGACACACACTTCCTGATTATCACCATCCTACAGGAGAGTGGTACATTTGCTGTGACCAGTGAACCTTCATTGACCCATCATTGTTGCACAAAGCCCATAGTTTGGAATTTATGGAGTTGTACACTTGATGAGTTTTGACATATACAATGACATATTTCCACCATTATAGTATCATATAGAACAGCTTTACTGCTCTAAAAATTCTGTGCTCCTCCTATCACTCCTCCCTTCCCTCAGACTCTGGCAACCACTGGTCACTTTACTCTCTGCATTATTCCTTTTCCAGAATGTCAGATAGTTAGACTTGTACAATACATAACTTTTTCAGATTGGCTTCTTTCACTTAATACACATGTAAGCTTCCTTCATTTTCATGGATTGATACATCGCTTCTAAAAAGAAATTATAAAAATGATAAAGAAGTATTGAATCACATCCTACTGTCTGAGTGTACCACCATTTATCCGTTTGCCTACTGAAGGACACCTTATCTGCTTCCAAGTTTTGGCACTTATTCATAACTTATGAAACATCCACACATGGGCTTTTGTGTGGACATGAGTTTTCAGATCTTTTGGATAAATACCAAAGAGTATGATTGCTTTATACTTTTCTAAGAGCATGTTTACTTTTCTAAGAAACTGCCAAACCCTATCAAAATTTTGCTTTTTTACCAGCAAAGAACAAAGAGACCCTACAACTCTGCATCCTCACCAGCATTTGATGGTGTCAGGGTTCCAGATTTGGGCCATTTAGTAGACATGTAGTGGAATCTAATTTTATTTTGGATTTTCCTGATGACACATGGAGCATTTTCTCATAGGTCTTTCCTGTTGTCATCATTTAAATTCTAAAAGAAACTTTTTTCCTTTTATAAAAACAATGAAGAAAGGTTTCCTTTAAAGGGGGAAACTACTGGTTCAGAGCATATATGCCAAGATGTAACAATGGTTAGTTTGGATTAGGGAATAGGAATTATCCTATCTTCATTTTATTTTTTCAGTGTGCTTTTAAATTTAAGAAAAAAAAAAAAGTTTGAGCTAACTATGTAACCAACTCCACCTGGGACAGATGAGATCCAGGTGTGAGCTGAGAGATACTGCTCACACCTACTCATTTCCTCTGGAAAATGAGCTTCAGTTCTACTCCTGACCACATTTTGTCAGAGCCTAGAAGGGCTGAGAAAACACTTTGACCCAGGGTCTTGACCACACCGACCCAATAAGAGATGCAGGAGTGGAGTCTTTGATTTCCTCTTACCCTAAACCCAGCAAAGCTACATTGCAGGAACTACCCCTCCTGATCTTCAATCAGCTATACTCCCATTTTCTCTTTCCCATGCCAATCTTCCTTTTACACAAATATTTCCCAATAACAACCAAAGTATTTAGGGGACAATGGGAGCTGAGTCCTGAACGAATAAAATCCTCATGTTAAGTCTGTAAGGTCAGCATGGCAGACCCTGTTGTCACCACTAAAAATTTAAGTCTATAGAGAGACATTAGTTCTGAGAGATCTCAAATGTCTTAGCATTAACGCTTTATGCTAAGGCTGGTGGGGAAAAACAAAAACATGCAAAAATAAATCTTTGCTTTAAGTGAAACAATTGAGAAATAAAAACACAGGAGGAAAGAGAGGGGGAAAAAAGAGAGCCACAATATCCTATTTGTTCCTGTGGGGTGCTCCTAAAGGGAACATACCAGGGAGCGGGCTGCCCTGTGATTCCCTGGGTCCTGGGGAGTGGGTGAAACTGGGTGGACCTTGGCTCCCTCCCTCCTCTATTTCACTGTTTATCCCCAGGATGAGCTTTTTGTGGGTTACTTTTATTAAATATTAGATATAGTTTATATCCCAGTGCTTGTTTGCTGGCATTCAAGCAGCTTTCTGTTTGATAATTCTTATTGTTTTATATGCTAAGCTGAAGAAATCACCTTAGCAAGGCAGAACAAACATCCAATGATTAAAGGCCTAGGTCCCAGGCATTATCAATGGCCCAGCAGCGCTAGCTGCATGAGAGAGTGCTAAACTCCAAATTAAATGCATCATCAAAAGGCCCACCTAGGGGCACCTGGGTGGCTCAGTGGGTTAAAGCCTCTGCTTTCGGCTCAGGTCATGATCCCAGGGTCCTGGGATCAAGCCCCACATCGGGCTCTCTGCTTGGTGGGGAGCCTGCTTCCTCCTCTCTCTCTCTCTGCCTGCCTCTCTGCTTCCTTGTGATCTCTGTCTGTCAAATAAATAAAAAAAACAAACATTAAAAAAAAAAAAAAAAAGGTCCACCTAATCCCAGGCCTTCACAAAATCATGTAACATCTGCCATCCCAGCTCAGCTTTGAGGACTGTGACATCAGGACAGGGCCTGGTGCGTGCCTGGGACTCTTCACAATTGAATAGGAAGGTTCCCAAGGGGAAGGAAAAAGCACAGAGTTACATATTCAGTTTGGAGGCTGGACAAGCCCTCAAAGATCAACTTTCTTCAGAAATGGCTATAGAATTAGACAAACCGAATCAACCAGAAAAATCTACATTTGTTTCCTAGATTCTTAATATCTATATCCTTAATACATTCAATGACAAAAATAGTGCGAATTTTTATGTTTGATAACCAAATAAATGCTTTATTAAACCTGTGGGAATTCACTGAAAATGGCAGGCATTTGAGACACAAGATGTAGTAGTAGCACACCATCTGGGCTGTAAAGTTCCTAAGCTCCTACTTCTATCTGGGTGACTTTTGCTGCCCAATTTAACCTCCCCGGGTCTTCATTTCCTCGTTTATAAAAAGTATGTCCAGCCTGGAGAATTTTTGTAAGGTTAAGAGATAACGTGTTTAATAAACTTGGCACAATGCCCAGCACACAGTAGGGACACTGTAAGTGATTAAATATTATCTCTAGATTTTTTTCAGGCCAATCCTAATAGTTAGCCAGTATCAGAAAAACAGAAGAAACTTTAGCCATGTAACATCCGTGTGTTTAAAAGTAATATTAGGAAAAAATCGTAGGTTATCAAGAAGGTATGTATTACTGATACTGGTCCAAGTTCTGCTATTGCCCCAATTTACAGGTGAAATAAGGGGTAAGTTTTGCAACACAGATGAAAGACAAATCACCAAGAAAAAGAAAGGGAGACTCCATGACCTGGAAGAGGAGAGGGAGTTCTTTCCATAAACCAAACCGTATCAGCCCACAGAGAGGATACCCGGACAGACGCCAAGAGTGAGGAGCAGAGGTGATCCTGGGGCAGTTAGTGGCCATTACATTGTAATCACTTTCCCAGGCCAAATCGGCAGTGATGGTGTTTAGAAGTTTCCTACAGCACCACGTTTATTCTTTATATCCTGTTCTCCCATAGGTACCTCATGTTTTGAGGTTATTCCAGATTTTTACATTCCAAGAAATTATTCTGCAGACATGACAGGATCTGCCCTTAATACCAATGTTTCCTGTTTGTCGTCCTGGGTAACATTTCCCATCTCAGGCAAAGAAATCCACATCAGAAGCAGATCAGAGCCTGTGCATATGAGACAGAAGTTCAGATCCTCTCATTCCTTGCTAATTGTCATCTGAGCAGAAAGCCTTCCTGAGAGGGACTCCACTTCACTCACTGGGACTTTGGGCTGTGCTATGCCTCTGGAATTCACAATTAGAATGAGATAGTCAGCTCGAACAATTCTAGATGAGCCCTGTTTAAAAAGGATGCATACTGTTTCCACTTAATGTGGCAATCATTTGCAGCGGGCAGACATCATGTTGTGAGGTGAGAACATGTATTATTTATCTCTTTTAAGAAGAATGTGTAAGGTTTTATTTTCCTCAAAAGATCTATCCCTAACTCCAAACTGTTAATAGTTCAGAGAGCAAGATTGAGAAAAGTGCGCACAAAAGAATTTACCTGTCATTTCATTGTTTCTCTGTGTTTAATAGGTTCATGTACTTACTAGAGTATAAACAGGTTAAAATATACACGCTGGAGAAATAGTGGTTTCGCTCATTTTGCAAAGGTACTGGTAATATACAGCAGTCTGATCAGAAGGGCAGGTAGGCCCAATTAGGTCTTTAATGTCAGTCATATGGGCCTCTGAGACGAAAAAAAAGCTGGAACTTATTTAAAATTCAAAAAACATTTTTTAGTGCCTACTTTCTACCAGCCACTAGACATGCAAAGATGAACCAGATTTGGTCTGTACTTTCCAGAAGCAAACTGTGTAACGATAAGAACCTAAGGATAACATCAACAATACTACTAATTGTTGAATTCACACCACAGGCCTGGCCCAGCATTGAAACTTTCATGCACATTCTCATAAACTTGTGGTCAACAATTTTACAGACCATAAATTGAGACTGGAGAGTTAAATAAACTTCCCGAGGGGTTTCATAAATGTGGATTTTACTATGATTCAGATTTGGTGGAGCCAACAGTTCAGAAGACAACTCTAATTGAAAAGACAGTTTGTTACTCACAGTTCCCAGGAGGAGAAGGCAGCCAAGGACAGTGCACAGGGAAGCACCAGAGTTGACCAGGAGGCAGAGAGAGTGGGAGGGAAACGTGAGCAAAAGCCTTTATTGTGGTTTCTGTGGGTGGGAACATGTAAGGTAAGCAGCTTTAGGATTGGCTAGTTGGAACAATTTCCATTGGCTCTGAGGTGGAGGGGCTTCCCCTAGTTGCCTGGTACCTGGCCTCGTGATTAGGGCTTGGGGAATAGTGGTCTGGAGCATAAAAGCCCCATGAAGGGAGGTTATTGGGAATACAGACTCCGGGTCGGTTGGTTTACAGATAAAAGGAGCATTGCCAGCTGAGTCCTTTACTTACTTTAGCAATTGGTTTAACCTGGGAGAGGCAGTCTTTCCAGGGACCCTAGATATAAAAATATCAGAAACACCTGGTTAATAATTGAAGTCACAGAGCTGAAAGGACAGAATTTGATCTCAGGTCTAGCTACAGAGCAACCAATCCCTTAATAATGAATCTGTTTCCCTGGGGGGATGACATAGTATTCCTTCATCCCTTGTGTTCTCTGTCCAGTTTACTCCACTCAGCAGCAAGTAATTCAGAAAAAATGCTAATTTTCCATTCATCCCTATAAACAGAAGCAGGATTTGGTTCTTTGGAATTGAATCCTGTTGCCTCTACCAACTAGTTTTTCACTGAACTTTAGTTTTTCTCACTTGCAAAGAAGGAAAGAATAATGCTTACTTGAAGAGTTGTTTTAGAGAATAGAATAGTACACGTTTTAGACTGTATAGTATGCTCAATGAATACTCTCTGCTTAAGAATTATCCAGGAAATTTTCTTGTCTGTGGAGTTCTTGTTGGCATAAAACATTAGCAGACCTTAAATACTTTTAAGAGTGTAAATGATAGTGATGTTTAGACAGAAAATACTGTTATGGACTGAACGTGTGTCACTCCAAATTCCCATGTTGAAGTTCTAATACCAACATGAAGGTATTTGCAAATGAGGACTTCAGGAGGTGATTAGTATTAGATCAGGTCCTGAGAATGGGGCCCTCCTGATGGGAATAATGCCTTTATAAAGAGAAGAGACACTAGACCTCCCACATCTGGGAGGTCATAGGGAGAAGATTGCTTTCTGCAAACCAAGAAGAGGGTCTCAGCAGGTAGGACCGTGGCATTCTGTAAGAGCAGCCTGAACTAAGGCCAGTCTTCAGATGCTTCTAGGTAAAGAGATTCTTTTACTAGATTTTGAAGAATCATAAAAGCATCACAGACAGAACAAGGTTCTAGAGAGCAACAACAATTTAGTAAGCAGTCTTAAGGAGATTAAATGGCTTTCCCTCTTCTCCCAAATCCTGTCTCTCAGGTGGCAGCCAATACTCTATTGGGTTTAATTCCCAATATAGATGCTCTTCTTCATCCTTGTGGTCGAGGTTGGCTTTGTATTTACAATAAAATGGCAGCAACATAAGGAGGTATGGTATGAGATATATATAATATATATGTAATATTATATATAACATATTATATGATATTCTCTACTCATCACTTGGGTTTCCAAATATATTTTGCTCTCATCATTTGGGATTCCAAATACTGCATTCCTTCCTGTAGGAGGAAGTCTACAGGAAGTAAGGAGGACGTCTCCTTACTGCCCTCGTTAAGATGCTCACAGCTAATCTGATGGTAGCACTGTGCACAAAACCAGTCACAGAATTAAACAGGGCAGGAGCCCTCAGCCAGGTGGCTATGGTTCATTTCTTTTCACTTCAACCCTACCGCCTCTGACCCCACAGCTATAGATAATTTGTTACGTGGCCAATCCATCAGCCTGAACAGCAGATTAAGTGGTTGTATTATTTACTGAGAAGGGGAAGTTTGGGAGTCAGGTTGAGAGTTGTGGGGCATCAAGAAAAATGAAGAGCAGCCCATGTATAGGTTTTACCTCCAAAATATACATCCAGATGGTTCTCTAGTTGTATCTTGAAAAATAGTTGTTTTTTTTTTTCAGTTGTGTTGCTGGATCATTATGGACCGAAAATAAAAAGGTGTACTTGAGAGAGGAGCACAAACCAGGATATGGTATTTGAAGGCATCTCACCTCCTTATATTTGGAGTGTTAATTGCAAGGAGTCACACAACACTCTCCACATGAGAGCTGCAGTGCCCATTCCAGGTGGGGGACACATGCTGGCACCTTCAGGTGCTGGCCAAGGAAGGACGTCCTAGATCAGGCCCTGAGACGGGAGCCCTGGGCATCAGGTAAGGGCTCTGCATTCTCCAGTTCTGACATTCCCTGAGAGGATTAGGCCCCAGGTCATTTTCCTGAAAGGAGTCTTAAAGGTCATCTACTTAATTTATTTTGATGAGTAGCTGATATGCAACTGCATATACTCTCAAAAGTTTAAAAAAAATTTTTGACCTTGCTTTTATACCTATTTTGCAGCCTAAAGAGGCAGTATGGTGCAGTGGTTAAAGGAATGGATTTTTTTTTTTAAAGATTTTATTTATTTATTTGACAGACAGAGATCACAAGTAGGCAGAGAGGCAGGCAGAGAGAGAGGGGGGGGAAGCAGGCTCCCTGCTGAGCAGAGAGCCCGATGTAGGGCTCGATCCCAGGACCCTGGGATCAAGGAATGGATTTTTAAAACTGAACAAACAGTTGCTAAAACCCCATGTCTGCCACTGGGCAATTTCTACAACAAATCTTGGAACTATAGTCTCCTAATATGTAAAATATGGAGATGAAAACTACGTCATTAATTGTTGCCAATTTTAAATAAACTGGTACAAGAATTTAGCACAGGGACGCCTGGGTGGCTCAGTTGGTTGAGCAGCTGCCTTCGGCTCAGGTCATGATCCCAGCGTCCTGGGATCGAGTCCCACATCGGGCTCCTTGCTCGGCAGGGAGCCTGCTTCTCCCTCTGCCTCTGCCTGCCACTCTGCCTGCCTGTGCTTGCTCTCTCTCCCTCTCTCTCTTTGACAAATAAATAAATAAAATCTTTAAAAAAAAAAAAAAAAAAAAAAAAAAAAAAAAAAAGAATTTAGCACAGAACTTGAATCAGTGGAAGTGGTAAGTGTTGTTGTTGTCCTGGTGTGTGATTTTCCTATGTGAGCGTGCTGGTGCTGGATCATTGTAGAAACTAGAATGGACTGCATAAAATGACACATTAACTGAATCCAGTTACTGATTTTATTACTGTGTCTTACTATTTTGTCTGACTTGACCACTTGTTTTGGTTTCATCTTGACCAAGTGTCTGTAAATGATAGGGGTTAATCCAAACTAACGAGCTGAGAAATCAGGGTAAGCAGACACTCTACTGGCTCCATCCTCTACATTCTCAGTTCTTTGTACTTTGCTTTCAGAGGGAAGTTTGTAAGCACAGTGAGAAAATTCATAATTAGGAGGTTTATGCAACCTTAATGTACCATTACAAGATGATAAAAAACTTTATGGATATACTGTAGCAGAAGATGAAATGGAACCCTGGCATTATTATTATTATTATTATTATTATTTTTCTGAAATGACACAATAAGTAACACTGGCACGATAAAGTTAAGTCTAGAATTGGTGTTCACTTTATGTACTTAAAGCTAACAAACAAGATTTTTGTTCTTTCAATTCTCCCTGTTTGGTTTTTAACTTCCTCCTGTTCTTCCAGAGCCCAAGTAGTCAGTGTTTCCTGTCACCCTGAACCTTCTGGATCTGGGCACTCCCAAGCTCCTTTAACTTTTTATTGGTAAGATACATACATGTGATGGAGGTCACTTTCTGTGTAAATGGTCCTGTGTCCTCTCCCAGATAGTTTCTCCTTCTGCCTTGGAATACTCCTCTCAGCATGCCAAGTAATCAAGAAGGAACCTGGTGAGAAAAAGGTGTATTTTCTTTTTCTTTCTTTCTTTCCTTCCTTTCTCTCTTCCTTTTTCTTTCTTTCTCTCTTCCTTTTTCTTTCTTTCTTTCTTTCTTTCTCTCTTCCTTTTTCTTTCTTTCTTTCTCTCTTCCTTTTTCTTTCTTTCTTTCTTCTCTTCTCTTTCTCTTTCTTTCTCTCTTTGTCTTTGTCTTTCTTCTTCCTTCTTTCTTTCTTTCTTCCTCCTTTTCTTCCTCTCTCTTCCTTTCTTTCAGGGAGAGAGAAAGCGGAGGGAAGGGCCAGAAAGAGAGGGAGAGAGAGAATCCCAAGCAGGCTCCATGCCCAGCACAGAGCCTGACATGCCTGACCCCAGAGCCCTGAGATCCTGACTTGAGCCGAAATCAAGAATCGGATGCTTACCAACTGAGCAACACCCGGCAACCCGAAAAGGTGCCTTTTAAAGAATACTGGCTAACTTAAATTCTTAGAATAACATGAAGCTGCAAATGTTTGCTGAAGTTAGTGTTGAGTCAAGGGGTCATTTCAGTTGATCCCAGCTGAGCACCACCAAGTTGAAAGTCAAGATTAGTTCCTTAGGTCTAGGGAGCACATGGGACCCTTTAAGGGGTATGGGGTAGGGAAGGATGAGAGTAGAACAACGGGGACTTTATAATCAGATAGCTATGGATTTATATACTGTCAAGATATGTAATAGGTGTTGTGATTTGAGGCTTCTTATGAAAAATTCTCTGGGTTATAACACTCTCATGTAAAGAATGTAAATAGGACATCTGTAGGGGGCCTCTGCTGTTTCTGATTACTTAGTCTTACCAGATTTAGCAAATAAAAATAAAGAACAGCCTTTTAACTTTGAATTTCAAATGATCACGTCTTAATGAAAGTATGTCCCAAATATTGGTGGAACTTATTTATGTGAAAAGTTATGCTGTATTTGGGACATACTCTAAAAAATTGTTCATTTTTTTTTTCAAATTTTTTCAAATTTGTATTTGAAATACAAATTTAGGTGATTATTTATATTTTATTAAGCAACTCTATGCTTATTCCATCCCCCTATTCTCTGATAATTCCTGATGTTCTTCTGGGGAATCACCCCTCCTCCCAGTTTAAATCCATGTGTTTCAGGTAGAGTTACTACTGCCTAGCTGCTAAATAGGCAATAGGATGCAGGTTTGGCCAATCAGTCACCAGATTCTCCTTATCACTGTTTCTTGCTCAGAGCTGGGCATGTGATCTACAGGGTCCAGTTGGACTCAATTCTGGGATTCAGTGAAACAACCCAAAGAAAAATTTACTTTCTCTTGGGGCTGATGAGATGCATATATAAGCCAGGAGCGGCTGACAGCTGGTTTGCTAATATGATTTGAGAGCCTGGTGGAGAACTGAGCCAGGATGACAGTGTAGACCTCAGAGTTAGAGAGTAATACTGTGTCTCGATGATCTTCTCTGAGCCCCTGGATTCGCCTGTGTGTGCAGTCAGCCCACCTCTGCATTATGTGACTCTGTGTGCCTGTTTTATAAACCACTTTTTGACTTAAGCCATTTTGAGTTGCATTTCTACCAACTGTAACTGGAAGTGTTCTGAAAAATACAGAGCATCATCAAATTTGTGAGTATGAAATGAAAAACTCTGGAAAGAGCTAAACAGACAGTCTGACACATTGAAGATGTTTAGCAAATATCTGTCCCACTCTCCCACATACACATAAATCCCAAAGCACCACACACATACACATTCCCTGTCCTAATGCAAACAGTGATAGATACATGAGAATGGATGCAGTCATTCAAAGTTACCCCCCAAACTAAAAAGAAACAACTTAGGAAAAACAAAAAACAAAAACAAACTATGAGTTCAGGTTTATTTTCTTCATATAAGAGAGCACTCTTTTTAACTTCCTGTGAGCACAAGATACAGCAGCTCTTCTCCAAAGCCAAGAAAAGCAAATACAAATGAAAAACCTCTTACTGATTAGTAAAGATTATAATAATAAAATATGAGGCACTTTAATCTTCTTGAATCCATGCAATACTGCCATGATTACTAATTGAACTGAGATATTTGCTTTCCTAAAAGTTTAAAGAAAATTATTTCCCAGCTTATGCTAGCCTAACAAGCATTGGGGAAATGGGCTGATCTTTAGTTCTGCATATTGATATGAGAAAAACGTGTTTCTGTTTCAATCTGTTTTAAAGGGTCTGTGTAGAGTAGGATGGTGCAGCATTTATATTGGGAAACCCACTGAGAATATAGTCTAGTAATCTGGTTTCAGGGTGATATGTTTAAATATTGCCCAAGTCATAAGGTTAATCACAGTACAGTCTAATAGATTATAACATCATCTTGGCTTCCTTAATTACCATAATTACTTCATTTTTACACCTTATAGTCCTGTAATATAAGCAAGCATCTATGCTGAAGGCTTTGGATCTAGAGGAACACGGGCTGAAGGCCAGTGCTGACAATCGCTAGCTTCATGGGTGCTACAAATAAAACTTGTTATTTTCCTTTTCCCATAATCACTGACACTCTGTCACTTCATGTGTAAAGCAAGCTGCTGTGAGAACTGAAGATAATACGTGATGTGTACCTGGCAACATATCTAGAACGAGGTAGAAGCTCACAAAATGAAGAGCTCCAGAAATAACTGAATCACAGCTGTGTTCAGTTTTTATGGGTTAGTCTCTGAGGAGATGGTTGCCAGGTCCATAAACTGGCAATTTTTGTCCTGTTGACTTTGAATCCCCTGAAGTCAGAACATGGTATTTCACCACAGTTTCTTCCAGTTCTTTTGGTCACTATGTAGTTGGGATTTTTGGCTTCTAAGATGACACTCTCTTTTGTGTCTTTGATCTGTTCTTATCCCTTACTTACATTTAACTGAACACTTTTAGGTCTAACCCATTTACTAGAACAGAAAGAGCTGGTAAGAAGAGAGGCTTAGGAGGATGGACAACACTACAATACTCAGGTCAAGATATTATGGAAGATCATTTATCGGTATCGGTGATGAGTGTAGGTCACAATTTGCAACTAGGGTTGGAAACAAAGTGAGGCCATGAAGCTCCTGGGGTGCAAATTTAAGAAGGCACTGACAGAGCATTGTGTGAGTGCCGTGTCAGTTCTGAGAGTGAAGGTCTCCTAAATTTTGTTTCCTCAGAGAAATACCCACTCATTCACTCCATCTTAGTTCTGGCTCTGACTTGCAATACTATGTCACATTAATTATACAGGTATGGCAGCATTCAAAGCTTGGAAATGCATATCCACTTTAACCTGTAGTGAATTGTTTTCCAAGCCAAAGTTAGAATTTACATGTGCACGCACACACACACACTTCAGTAACAAGTTGTTTTATAATTAATCAGCATCAAGTAGGACATACTTTTTTTATCTTTGGTTCCAGGAATCATTTTGGTTCAGCACAACAGGAAGAAAATCATGGATATGTTGAAGGAGTGGTTTCCAAAGAAGCATAAGCATAGTTTTTTTCCTAACTCCCTTTAGTTGTCAAGTAAAATCTCAATTTTTTTTCTGAGCTATTCAAAACATGAAAGATACCTAGTGTTTTATCTCCTATGTGAATTAATTTTTTAAAAGTCAGCACATTTCAGAAATCCAACTTTGTGAACACTTTCAAAAACAGCAAGAAGCATGAAAGAGTGTTTAAGTTCTGGTAACTTCCTAAGAGAAAAAAAACAAAAACAAAAACACGAGTTTAAGACAAATTTAAAAATCAAGAAGTTTAGTAGAAGCACTTCAAGTTTCCAAGCCTTGGACTTATTAGTTGGCCAGTCTTTCCCCTAATATTAAGGCTTTGCTATTTGCTCAGAATTCAAGGCAAATGTATAGTGCTTGCTAATTTCACAGAGCACTCATTCAGTTCCTGTTGTTGCTTCTGTACCTAGGCTCCAGGGTGCACTGTTCCTACAAGATTCCTTCTGTCTAATCTTTGCTCTTACAT
Organism: Enhydra lutris kenyoni; assembly: GCF_002288905.1. Classification (NCBI taxonomy): domain Eukaryota; kingdom Metazoa; phylum Chordata; class Mammalia; order Carnivora; family Mustelidae; genus Enhydra; species Enhydra lutris. The sequence goes on along the minus strand of NW_019154085.1, from coordinate 93,313,536 downwards.
TTTAAGAAATCAAGGTATTCTCTTAACTATAGAGAACACACCGATGTTTAGTAGAGGGAGGTGGGTGAGGGGATGGTTGAAATAGGTGATGGGGATTGAGGAGTGCACTTGTGATGAGCCAGGGGTTGCATGGAAGTGTCGAGTCCCTACTTTGTACACATAAAACTAATACTACACTGTTTGTTAACTCACTGAAATTTAAATAAGAACTTGAAAAAATAAAAGAAATCAAGGTGTTGTATATTTTCAGCAGCTCACACCTGTGTCTGCACAATGGCAACTGCCACATGCTTACCTGTGGGTGAGGATTGGGTGTCAGGTGGGGGTCAGACAGTATAAGCCTTTCTCTTCTGTGGTTTCCTATCTCCTTGTGCCTTTTGTTTGCCCTTTCCCTTTCTTCACTTACTGTGTGTTTGTTACTTTCTGGAAGAAATTTCATATGCTGCTCAAAAAATGCTGAGTGGTCTATAGCTAGAAGGGACAGGCAGGTTTTTGATGAAGTCTCAAGTTGTAGTTAGACCTTTTCCACTTGACACTGGCACCAAATTTATAGACTTCCTAACTACCAGAGAAGACAGAAAGATGGTCTCACAGTCAGGTAGTATGATTTATTTTAAATAACATTAATCCTCCCTCGTGCTGATTCTTAGAATCAAGGAGCAAGGACCGTGGTGAGAAAAACCCGAAGTCCCTGCTTCAACCAAACAGGTTAAATGTTCTTTCGAGGGAAACTCTTTAGTTTGCCAATTTTTAAAAAGCCTCCCTTCCTCATGCCAAAAGTGGTAGATTCTGACCCCTGTGTTTTGGAAAATGCCTGTAAGAATTTCCAGGACTTTAAAACAATTAAAGTTGTCCCATTATATATCATATATATATATCCCCTAAAATTTATATTTACATATAAATAATTGAAGTTGTCCGTACACACACACACACACACATATATGTATATGTGTATATATATATATATATGTATATATATATATATATATTCCAAGCTATACATATATAGCTTGAAAAGCTATCTAGTATAATAGAAAAGCATTAGATTTGGGTCAGAAATTTTATATTCCAGTTTTGACACTGTAACTAACTCTTCAAAAGGCATTAGAAAAGTTATTTTCCTTTTCTGAGTCTCCATTGCCTCATCCTTAAATCTGGGATTTTAAATTAAATCTCTATTTCAATTCAAACAAGTCCATGAATCCATGTTACTCTATTACCAATGCTATGGGTACACAGAGGTAGAAATCACAGTCATGACTGGAGGAACCTATCATTTCATTGGGACTATAAGGCTGTGCATGTACAATAACAGTAAGCATTATGGAACAAACCATATTTTAGCCAGGAATTAGATGGAGCAGATCATGAGTGACAAAATATTTCAGAAGAGGATGGTTTCAAAGGAGTAGGTCTTCCTAGAGAGGTTAGATTTATGTTGGGCCTTTAAAGTAGGTTGATTCATCATGTAGATAGATGGAAGGCAAGGAAGTGGTTAATAGTAAGTCAGTTAGTGGCAGCTACCTGATCAGAAGCCCAGATTTGAGAGTGAGAATGGTAAAGGTAGAGTAAGGAAATGTCCCAATCTATTAGTTTTAAATGGCAGACTTTTTTGTTCATTTCTAACTTCCTAAGTTAGATTTTCCAACTTTCTGATCAGTTTGGCTAAAAATCAAACTGAAGACCTAGCGTAAAATCAGTGATCCATATACATTTGTGTGTTCTTTACTTCTTAGGAGAGCTCCCCTATCTTACAGCCCACCCTCCTGTGCTTCATCTCTGATGAGTCCTTTCCACAGAAAGTAAGCTACCAATTAAATTTTCACTGCTAGAATGAACGAGTTGATTCCATTCCCTTTGAGACTTCCTAGAGTTTCAGATACAAGGAAAGTTACAGAAAGGTCTAAAGAATAATCTTTCCATTCTTGTATAGCAGAACACGCTCATTGCATTCGGATTTACTACCTAATCCCACAATACCTCATCTTCAGTCATCTCTATGCATGTTGAAGTTCCCCTAGGCTCTGCTCTGGGTTCCCTGTCCTTCAGAACCTTAGGGAAACTTAGAATTTCTGTTTCTATTTCTATTTAGAAGTACTAGTTACTGATGATATGCTTCAGCTGTGAATGTTATACCTTGTCTCTCAAGCAAGGATCCATGGAGTAACCACGGACTCATTTATTTCCATGATTTTGCCATGTGGAACGATAGGGATTGCTTTCTTCCTCTTTCCTCCCATTTTTAGATTCTTAAAATTGTTCTTTCTACTTAACAAGGAAGAAATAAGCTTGCTTGAAGACATTGGGATCAGATTGTAGAATTTTGTATTTGAAATACAAGCATATCAAATTCTATTATGTAACTCATTATTGTGATTTACAGACATTGTGTTTTGTTTGTTTGTTTATTTCTTACAAATTGAACGTCTGTGACAACTGTCGTTTCAGCAAGTCTATGGGTGCCATTTTTTTAAACAGCACTTGCTCACTTCATGTCTCTGTATCCCAGTTTGCTAACTTTTAATATATTTCAAACTTTTTCATTGTTACCATATTTGTTATGATCATGTGTGATCAGTGATCTTTAACATTACTACTGTGTTTGTTTTGGGGCACCAGGAACTGTATCCATATAAGAGGATGAACTTGATCAACAAATGTTGTGTGTGTGTGTTCTGACTGCTCTACTGATCAGCCATTCCCCTGCCTCTTTCCCTCTTTGTTGAAATAGGCCAAAAGATAGGCCCTTTTCACCAAATAGTTAGCCAAGCTGTGAATACAAAGAAATAGCTCTTGAAAGAAATTAAAGGTGCAGGGGCACCCGGATGGCTCAGTTATTTAAGCCTTTGACTCTTGATTTTGGTCCAGGTCATGATCTTGGGATCATGAGATCAAGGTCTATGTCAGACTCCATGCTCAGCAGGGGGTTCGCTTGAGATTCTCTCTCCCCCTCTCTCTGCCTCTCTTCTTATTCATGTTCTCTCTCTCTCAGATAAATAAATAAATCTTAAAAAAAAATTAAGGTGCTACTCCAGTGAACACATGGATGATACGGGAAAAGTGTTAGTGGTCTGGACAGAAGATCAAATCAGACACAATACTGCTTTAACCAAAGCCTAATCTAGGGCAAGCCCCTAGCTCTCTTCAATTTTTTGAAGCTGAGAGAGGGGAGGAAACTGAAGAGAAGTTTGAAGCCAGCATAAGTTTGCTTGTGAGGTTCAAGGAAAAGAGCCATCTCCATAACATAAAAGTGCAAGGTGAGGGGCGCCTGGGTGGCTCAGTGGGTTAAGCCTCTGCCTTCGGCTCAGGTCATGATCTCAGGGTCCTGGGATCGAGCCCCACATCTGGCTCTCTGCTCATCAGGGAGCCTGCTTCCCCTCCCCCTCTGCCTGCCTCTCAGCCTACTTGTGATCTCTCTCTCTCTCTCTCTCTCTGTTAAATAAATAAATAAATAAATAAATCTTAAAAAAAAAAAAGTGCAAGGTGAAGCAGCGAGTACTGATGTACAAGCAGCAGCAACTTATCCAGAAGATCCACCTAAGGTAACGAATAAAGGTGGCTACAGTTTTTCAGTGTAGATGAAATAGGTTTATACTGGAAAAAGTGCTATTTAGGACTTTCATAGCTAAAGAGGAGAAGTCAGTGTCTAGCCTCAAAGCTTCAGAGGACAGGCTGACCCTTGTCAGGGCCTAATGCAGTTGGTAACTTGAAGTTGAAGCTAATGTTCCCTTACCATTCTGAAAATTCTAGGGTCCTTAAGACTTATGCTAAATCTGTTCTGTCTGTGCCCTAAAAATGGAACAACAAAACCTGGATGACAGCACTACTCTTCACAACATAGCTTACTGAATATGTTAATCCCACTATTAAGACCTACTGCTCAGAAAAAAAGGATTCCTTCAAAATATGACTGCTCATTAACAGTGCACCTTGTCCCCTAAGAGATCAGGTGGGGATGAATAACATGATTAATGTTTTCACGTCTGCTAACACAACATCCATTCTGCAGCCCATGGATCAAGGAGTCATTTTGACTTTCAAGTCTTATTATTTAAGAAATACATTTCTTTCTTTTTTTTAAAAGATTTTATTTATTTATTTGACAGACAGAGATCACAAGTAGGCAGAGAGGCAGGCAGAGAGAGAGGGGGGGGGAAACAGGCTCCCTGCTGAGCAGAGAGCCTGATGTGGGGCTCGATCCCAGGACCCTGAGATCATGACCTGAGCCAAAGGCAGAGGCTTTAACCCACTGAGCCACCCAGGCACCCCAAAATACATTTCATAAAGTTATAGCTACCATAGATACTGATTGCTCCAAGGGATCTGAGTAATGTCAATTGAAAACCTTCTGGAAATGATCCACCAATCCAGATACTTGAAAAATACTCATGATTCATGGGAAGTGGTCAAAATATCAACATGAAATGGAGTTTGGAAGAAGTTGACTCCAACCCGCATAGATGATTTTGACAGTTTCAAGACATCAGTGGAGGAAATAGCTAGATTTCTACTGTGGGTAAAATGCTATCAAACAGCACTGCATACTACAGAAAAATCACTAGTGAAAGGAAGAGTCAATTGTTGTGGCAAACTTCACTGTTGTCTTATTTTAAGAAATTGCCACAGCCACTCCAGCCTTCAGCATCCACCATCCTGATCTGTCAGCAGCCATCAACATTGAGACATGATCCTCCACCAGCAAAAAGATTGCAACATGCTAAAAGCTCAGATGATGGTTAGCATTTTGTAGCAACAAAGTATTTTTTAATTAAGGCATGTTCATAATTTTTATAGATAAAGCTATTGTATATGTAATAGATTACAGATAACAAAAACATAACTTTTTCATGCACTGCAGAACAAAAAAAATCATTTGACTCACTGGGTTGCAATATTCACTTTATTGCAGTGGTCTGGAACCAACCTGCAATATCTCTGAGATATGCCTTAGATGGATGGGAAGAAAGTGCCATATCTCACATTTTTGTATCAGATAGGTGAATTCATGCATCTAAGTTTCCTCTAAAGTAAAAATGGCTCTCAGGGTTCTTCTTTGAACCAAGACTAAGGGAGGTGAAAACTCTCCAAGCTCATTGCCTCATCTAACTCTGAGAAAACACCTCTTGATAGATGTGGTCCTATCTATTGCACATTCCATTTGGTGTTCATTAATTACTGAGAGTATTGATGATGAACCAAAAGCCATTTTGCAAAACACTAAAGTCAAAGTTGTTCATCAGAATATTTAATGCTCTAGATATTTATTTTATTCCACTGATTTCGAACAGGTGGGTCTATTATGCTTTTTGCTATTTGTCTCATATGACTGATTCTCAGTCTTACAACTTTCACAACTCCAGGCTAAGTGACTAAAAAGGTGCTTAATTAAATGTGCGCTTGGTAATTAGGGAGCTTTCACAAGCAAGGGCAGATGGTGAAAATGTAATTGGATGAGGGGACATAGTAATACAGTAAGCTTTTATATAAATGTGGAATTGTTTGAGCAAGATATTAGGAGAGGCGCCTAGTAGGAGTTTAATAATGGAAGGATATTTTGGCCTCCCTAAAATTTAATTGTTTTGAACTCTTCAGATTCATATTCAACCCAAGGAGAGATGCACAAATATATATTCCTAATATATGGACCCTTAGCATGGCGATCATATGTTCCAGTATGCCTGGGACAGTCTTAGTTAATATATTATAGCAGATGCTATTGTGTCCACCTGTAACACCTTGACATCACATTCAAGTCCATGGCCAAAGTGTCCCAGTGCAAGCACTCAGGACTGTCTCTATAAGGGCTTTCTCTTGGCTTGAAAGGCCAGAAATGTGTAGTAATTTATTTCTCTAAGAGTGGGCCCCAGACAATGAAAGTTGGAAGCTGAAGAATAAATATCCCAGTTTCTCCCTCCTTGGGAGATAATTCTGAGGTATGCGCTAGATTGAGTTTCAGTTTCTCAGCAGGATTGAGCACCAGCTGACCATAGTGGTAACTGGCTTGGTGTGTATCTACTATTGGTTTCCCTCCTGTCCTTGTCTTACTTCCTCACTCTCCCACTGCTGCTTCCTAGAGCAATTTCCCAAATAAATGGCTTTCAGTTTTTTGTCTCCAAGTCTGAATCTATAAGAAGACACCCAAGAAATGTTTGGTGTCCATGGGTAATTTTAAAAAGAGTTTCCTTTGCTTCTTTAAGGCTTCTAAATTTACATATATCCTTAAATCAGGATATATCATTTTTGGACTCATTTAAATTACAGAAAATCTTACTTCCTTTATTTAAAGATTTACTCTGAGTCAATATTTTTAAGCAGCCCTTCACTTCCTCTTATTGCAATCTTCTAGGAGACAGATAACTGAACTATTCTAGTTACTCTAGGTATCACCAGAAACTTTATTTCATTCATTCCATATTTTGAAAACATTTATTCATACATCCCTTACAACACTTAAGTTATAATGACAATTTACAAATATATCTGTTCCAATTGATTGAAAGCCCCTCCTGATCCAAGGACACTTGTTTACTAACCTTTCAATTCCTGGACTGTAACAGTATCTGGTATGTTTAAGTGATATTCAATGAGTGAATGAATGAGTAATTTGCATGCATAAATTCTTGGGCCTATTCCCTTTCTGAATTAGGACCGGATTTCTAAATTAGGAAAAAGATGTTCTCTGGACCATAAACCCTCATGTTCCTGCCATAAGGCCAGCTACTTCCGGAGAGAAAAGTTGCATAAATAACTGAGACCCATGTGTTGAATAACAGCAAACATTTTCTATTAATCTTAAACCATTACATCACAGATTAGGATTTGTAAGAAAGGCAGCCTCTAAAATGTCTTGGGGCAAAATTTCACCCAGTAGGGTTGCTCTTTTGCCTGGTGGCTAGAGTATCAGTTTCACCCTGTGCACATGAATTCCTAGGTGCAGAAAGAAGGCAATACATCTGCTAATGAGTGACTCCTGAAAAATTCTGAGACATTTCTCTAGTTTTCCATAATAACCTGCCATAACCCCGGTCTTGGAAATACCGGAAGCCCAAAAAATTTATCTGGGTGAAACACTAAAGTTCTTTGCCACCCTACATTTCTATCTTTGAAAAAATATGTTACCAAATGCAACATGTTTATACTCCCCTACCTGCTACCTTAAAGAACCAAACAATGCAGATATATTAATGGATAAGTGGATCGAGTCCAAAGTGATGTATTAACTTATAAACACAGGTCAGGAACAAGGACAGGAAGATGTTCTGAAATATCTTCTCTCAATCTCCTTGACTTTCTGATTTGATATCTGACTGACGTGACCCTCAGGTTTCAGTTTGTGTCATCTCATATCTATAAATGTCTGGTGTACTTGCTGTGTGGAATAACACCTGCTATTTCTAGTCCGACTTGAGAATGTGCTATGGAACCCAGAATACAGAGCATCTTTCAAATTTAAGGTAACTGAGACAAGGCAGCCACCATGCAACAGAATATCTAGTCAGGGGTAGGTGACAAGGTCTGCAGCCCCCTCCTGTGACATGTAGTGACAATCCTCCAGGACTATTGGAGCCTGATGACATCTGTGATATAACTTTCTGTTACAACAGCATAGCAGAAATTCCATTTTGAAACTCAACTTACTTAGGTGAAAAGTGACCCAGAAGTCATCTAAGCCAGGCTTTGTCATAGTAAATAGGGAAAAAAAGTAACCACAATCAAAAGCTAAAAGCTGGGGAGAAGGGCCAAGATAACAGTGTGGGAAGACCCTGAACTAACTTCCTCCACAGACACAACAAGTCTACACCTATTTATAGAGCAATTCCTTCTGAAAAATTACTGAGCTCTTCCTGAACAACACCACAACAAAAGATAGAGAACATGTAGAGAACAGCAAGTGAAACAGAGCAAGTAAAATCCATATCCCCAAAATTGTGAGCTGCAGTGGGGAGAGATTATTGAAGGACTGTGAGCAGATTTGTCTTCCCTGGATCACAGAAAAAGATCCACAGTTTAAAATGGCAATTGAAATATGAAGAAAACAGCCCTAGCACCCTGCTAAATGGTGGGGGGTTGCTAGAACTCTCTTTGGGTTGGCCCACATCAGTCACAGCTCAAGCCAGCTAGCCAAAGTCACCAGGCACACACAGTCTACACAAGTGATGGACACACACAAGATCATTCCTTCAAGTTTAGGAGAAGTAGCTGTTTTTCCTAATCCATAGAAACAAAAATCAAGAAAAGAAAAGTCACAGAAAGTCAAGCAAAATGAGTGGACAGAACAAAAGTCCTCCAAATGAAAGAACAAGACAAAACCTCAGAAATGAAATGGAGATAAATAATCTAAATGATAAAGAATTCAGGGGTGCCTGGGTGGCTCAGGGGGTTAAGGCCTTTGCCTTTGGCTTGGGTCATGATCCCAGGGTCCTGGGATGGAGCCCTGCATCAGCTCTCTGCTCAGCAGGGAGCCTGCTTCCTCCTCTCTCTCTGCCTGCCTCTCTGCCTACTTTTTCTCTGTCAAATGAATAAAATCTTAAAAAAAAAAAAAAAAGAAAAAATTCAAAGCAATTGTCACGAAGATACTTTACAGACAGAAGAGTAGATGAATTCAGTAAACACTTCAACAAAGGGAAAATACACAAAAGAACCAATTAGAGTTGAAGAATACAATAACTGAAATGAAAAGTACACTAGAAAGCTAGAGAGAATCAATAGTAGATTAGAGGATACAAAAGAACAGATTAGTGATCTGGAAGACAGAGTAATGGAAAGCACTCAAGCGGAACAGGAAAAACACAGCCTCAATGCATTTTTTTAAAAAAGGTTAAAGTTACACTATGCAGCTTTTCTACCAGAATGGCATGAAACTAGAAATCAATCACAAGGAAAAAAAAAAAAACTGTAAAAAACACAAACATGTGGAAGCTAAACAAGGTGATACTAAACAACAAATGAGTGAACAATGGAGTCAAAGAAGAAATAAAAAAAAAATACATGAGGAAAAATGCAAATGCAAATACAAAGATCCTAAATTTGGGGGACACAATGAAAGCAATTTTAAGAGGGACATATACAGCAATATAAGCCTACCACCAAAAAACAAAAAACAAAAAAAAGGAAAAATGGAAATAAATAATCTAGCCATATACTAAAGGAACTAGAAAAAGAAGAGCAAACAATGCTCAAGGTGAGTAGAAAGAAGGAAATGATAAAGATCAGAGCAAAAATAAATAATATAGAGACTACAAAAACTATGGAAAAAAAGATCAATGAAGAGTTAGTTTTTTTAAGAAGATAAACAAAATTGATAAAACTTTAGCCAAACTCATCAAGAAAGAAAAAAGAGGGGACACAAATAAATAAGATAAAAAATGAAAGTTGAGAAGTAACTATTAACACAAAACATATACAAAGGGTTGTAAGAATACTAGGAAAAATTATATGCCAACCAGTTGGACAACCTAGGAGGAAGAAATAAATTGCTAGAAATATATAGTCTTCCAAAAGTGAATTAGGAAGAAATTAAAAACCTGAACAGACCAATTACAAGAAACAAAATTGAACTAATAACAAAAAATGAAAGTCCAGGGACGCCTGGGTGGCTCAGTTGGTTAAGTGGCTGCCTTCGGCTCAGGTCATGATCCCAGCGTCCTGGGATCGAGTCCCACATCGGGCTCCCTGCTCAGCAGGGAGCCTGCTTCTCCCTCTGCCTCTGCCTGCCACTCTGTCTGCCTGTGCTCACTCTCTCTGACAAATAAATAAATAAAATCTTTAAAAAAAAAAATGAAAGTCCAGGACCAGAGGGAGTCACAGGTAAATTTTACCAAATATTTAAAGAAGAGTTAATACCTATTCTTCTCAAACTATTTCAGAAAATAGAAGAGGAAGGAAAGCTCCAACACATTCTATGAGCCCAGCATACACTGATACCAAAACCAAAGATACCACAAATAAAGGAAGGAAGGAAGGAAGGAAAGGGAAGGAAGTAGGGAGGAGGAGAGAGAGAGAAAGAGAGAAAGGAAGAAGAAAGAAAAAGAAAAAGAGAGAAAGGGAAAAGAAAAGAAAAGAAGGAAGGAAAAATATAGGTGAATATGCCTAATGAACATATAACAAAAAATCCTCAACAAAATATTAGCAAACCACATTTGACAACACATTAAAAGGATTATTTACCACAATCAAGTAGGATTTATTCCAGGGATGCAAGTATGATTTAATATCCACAATATAATCAACATGATACTCCACATCAACAAAATAAGGAATAATAATCATATTATCATCTCAATAGATGTAGAAAAAGCACTTGACAAAATTCAACATCTGTTCATGATAAAAACTCTCAACAAGCTAGATTTAAAAGGAATATACCACAACAAAATAAAGACCATGTATGAAAAACCTACAGATAACATCATACTCAATGGTGAAAAGCTAAAAGCTTTTTCCTTAAGGTCAGGAACAAAATGAGGATGTTTACTTTTACCGCTTTTATTCAATATAGTACTGGAGGTTCTAGCCATAGCAGTCAGACAGGAAAAAGAAAGAAGAGTCGGGCACCTGGGTGGCTCAGTGGGTTAAGCCGCTGCCTTCGGCTCAGGTCATGATCTCAGGGTCCTGGGATCGAGTCCCGCATCGGGCTCTCTGCTCAGCCGGGAGCCTGCTTCCCTCTCTCTCTGTCTCTGCCTGCCTCTCCGTCTACTTGTGATTTCTCTCTGTCAAATAAATAAATAAAATCTTTAAAAAAAAAAAAAAGGTTAGAGAAGGAACTCAATTTAAAAAAAAAAAAAAAGAAAGAAGAGTCATCAAAATTGCTAAGGAAGAAGTAAAACTGTCACTATTTGCACATTACATAATACTGGATAGAGAGAACCCTAAAGACACCACCAAAAACTATTAAAAGTAATCAATGACTTCAGTAATGCTGCAGGATACAAAATTAATATATAGAAATCTGTTGTGTTTCTATAGACCCATAATGAGGTAGAAAGAGAAATTAAGACACTAATGTATCAAAAAGAATAAAATACCTAGGAATAAACTTAATTAAGATGTTGAAAGACTCTGAAAGTATAAAACACTGATAGAAAAATTGAAGATGACACAAATAAGTGGAAAGAGACATGCTCATGGATTTGATGAGTTCATATAGTTAAAATACCCACATCACCCAAAGCAATCTACAAATTCAATATAATCTCTATCAAAATACCAATGTATTTTTCATAGAGCTAGAGCCCATAATACCAAAATTTGCATGGAATTTCAAAAAACCCCAAAGAGACAAAGCAATTTTTAAAAAAAATATCTTTATTTATTTGACAGAGAGAGAGATCACAAGTAGGCAGAGAGACAGGCAGAGAGAGAGGGGGAAGCAAGCTCCCTGCTGAGCAGAGAGCCCAATGTGGGGCTCAGTCCCAGGACTCTGAGATCATGACCTGAGCTGAAGGCAGAGGCTTAACCCACTGAGCCACCTAGGTGTCCCTGAGCCAAAGCAATTTTGAGAGAGAAAAACAATCCTGGAGGTATCACAGTACCAGATTCCAAGATATACTACAAAGTTCTGGTACTCAAAAGAGTATGGTACTGGCACAAAAAATAGACACATAGATCAATGGAACAGGATAGAGACTCCAGAGATAAACCCACTTTTTATAGTAAATTAATGTATGACAGAGGAGGTAAGGATGTACAATGGGGAAAAGTCTCTAATAAAAGGTACTGGGAAAACTAGACATTCACATTCAAAAGACTGAACCAATTTCTTATAGCATACATTAAAGACAAACTCAAAATGATTTGAAGACCTAGTGTGAACTTGAAACCATAAAACCCCTAGAAGAAAACATAGGCAGTAATCTCTTAGCTATCAGCTTTAATAACCTATTTATGGGTATGTCTCCTTAGGCATGGGATACAAAAACAAAAGTAACTACTTAAAATACAACAAAATAAACAGCTTTTGCACAATGATGGAAACCATCAACAAAACAAAAATACAACCCACTGGATGGGAGAATATATTTTCAAATACTATATCTGATAAGGGGTTAATATCCAAAATATATAATAAATGCATACAACTCAACACCAAAAGACAAATAATCTGATTTAAAATGGGCAGAGAACCTAAAAGACATTTTTTCCAAAGATGACACATGAAAAAAGCTCAATATTACTACTCATCAGAGAAATGGAAATTTAAATCACAAAGAAATATTACCTTACACCTGTTAGAATAGCTTATATAAAAAGATAAGAAATAATAAGTCTTTATAAAGATGTGGAGAAAAAGGAACACTCATGCACTGTTGATGGGAATGTAAACCGGTATAGCCACTATAGAAAACAGTATGGAGGTTCTTCAAAAAATTAAAAATAAAAATACCATTTAATCCAGGAATTCCTCTCCTAGGTATTTACCCAGAGAAAACAAAAAGACTAATTCAAAAGGATATATACACCCCTATGTTTATTGCAACATTATTTACAGTAGCAAGACATGGAAGCAACCTAAGTGTATATTGATAGATGAATGGATAAAGAAGGTATAGTGTGTGTATATGTATATGTAACATGAAATATTATTCCTTCATAAAAAAGAAGGAGATCTTCCATTTGTGAGAACATGAACAGACCTACAGGGTATTATGTTAAGTGAAATAAGTCAGACAAAGACAAGTACCAAAAACTTTACTTATATGTGGAATCTAAAAAACAGAACAAGCAAATGAAGAGTAAAAAGAGAAGAAGAAACAGACCTGTAAATACAGAGAACAAAGTGGGAGTTGCGAGAAGGAAGGGAGTAGGGCAGAACAAAAATCGGTTAAGGGGAGTAGGAGGCATAGGCTTCCAGTTATGGAGTGAATAAGTTGTGTGGATGAAATGTCCAGCATAAGGAATATAATTAATGATATTGTAATAGCACTGTATGGTGCCAGATAGTAGCTACACTGTGAGCAGATCATAACATACAGAGTGGAATCACTATTTGTACACCTGAAACTAATGTAACATTTTGTGTCACCTATCTTTCAATCTTAAAAAAGCTAAAAGCCAACAAACAAACTTGGAAGACGTCAACACCTGAATTATGTATAGCATTCTAGAAGCTTTCAAATAGTTGGGCTAGTTATGTCTGTGTAGTTGATACACTTAGTCCTGTGGGTGTGAAGGAAGAAGAGGGCACTGGGAAACAGGGAAGGTAAGCCATTCAGCTAGGTTTTGGGTAGGTCAGCGCGTGAACTCTTCGCTTTCTCAGTATTCTTACAGTATATCAGCTGCTACCCATTTTTGCTCTTCCCTGCTCCTTCCAGGTGACCATCCTTTCTTATTCTACTTTCCTCAGGATATAGGAAAGGACACATACCCCAAATATGACCAACTGCTATATCCCTTCTCATTAAACCAGTGACTAGTCCAAGAGGTAGACATTACTTTTTTTGTTGTCATTTGCTGACATTTAGCTTTGGAGTTTTTTTAATATGCAGATACTGAGAGAAAGAAGCCATTTTTCAACTGTGGTTAATAACCTGGTGGTATGAATCTGGAACTGTTGAGAAGTGTCTTCTATAAATTTAGAGGAAATATATTATTAAGACAAGATTAAAAACAAACAAACAAACAAACCAGAAACAGAAATGGAATTTGAATCCTGGTGTTAGTCCATGAGGTAACACATGGTTTGTTTAGCAGTTCCTCAACTCTTGGTATCCTTTCTAGCTTCCTGACCCAATAAATGCTCCCAGTTTGTTAGTCTGTTTCAGCTGCTTTGGGTTATGACATTATTCCTTGCAACAGTTAACCAATTACAAAGATAAATAAGGTGAACTGATAAATCATCTTCCAGTTAGAATACAAAAATGACTCAACCCCAGATGAGATTATGAGGCTCAAAAAAGGGGATTAGAAGAATGACTTTAGGAGATAAATAAGGCAGAGCTGCTAGGGTGTACTCAAGATTCTATGTCCAAGAAAGGACACTGAAAGGCATGCAGGACAGGTGGAGATAAAAGGGTTAGAGGAAAGGAAAGCTGGAGTAAAGCATGAGAAATGTCTGCCATCATCAGATTTAATAATGTAATTCAGGTGAGTAAAGAGTCTAATATACACAACTTGGTCAGCTTACCTAATGCACGCAATGACTAAGATTGTCCTAGTTCACAACTACCCAGTAACTAAGGTCTCTCTGACTCTTGAGGGTATACTCTTGTTTTCCATCAGCCAGCCTCCATGTAATCTTAGTTTACTAGCAAAATGTTAGTCCTAGGACAGGGGTAACAACCAGTCTTATTTAATACTGCAATCATATGGAGAAATCCAGAATGTATAGAAGCCTGCTTTCTCAGGAAAGCACTGGGCTTAATTAAATCCTCTTTAAGGAGCCAAGAAATTAAAGACACTTAGCAAAATGGGAATCATTCTATTTTTTATTCATTTAAACATTCATAATATCTCGGTGTCTGGATGATTATTTCTTCTGAAGTAGAACCATTGACTAAATGAGGAACTGAAGAGTAGAAAGTCAAGTACCTTAGTGTGGACTGTTCCTGTCAAGGCATTGTGACACATTTCTTTAAAAGCACAACTTAAAAACCTTTCAGTTTTGAAGTTAATTTAGTAAATAGAATCTTCATATTAACAACCACTAGTTGGTAGATGGTTGAGCCAGAAAGCCCTGGAATCTGACCTTGCTAATTTATACAATATCAATCTAATCCTATAGGTGTTTGTTGCTAGCCACTCTTCTGTTTCTAGAGATACAATGCTGTGCAAGTGTGTCATAATCCCTATTGTCATAGAGCTGCTAGTCTAATGGGAAGGAAGACTCAAGAAAAGTAATAATGACAATAAGGTGAGGAGAGAGAGGTATGAGAAGTTTGGGGACCTAGGGCAAGTTGCAGCTGGAGGGCTGACTAATGGAGAGGCATAGAAGTCCTTCCTTTTAAAATTGATATTTAAGCCAAGGCTATAGTGACGAATGGGATTATCCAAATGAAAGTTGCTATAGAGAGTGTTTTTGGCAGCAAGAACAGTGTGTGTGAGGGATAAGGCAAGATAAAGGGAGCATTGACACTTGGTGGAAGTACAATGTGCTCATTACAGTTTGCACACAGTGGTGAGGCGATGGGAGACTGGGGGACAGACCAAGCTAGAGCTAGCATAGTAACTAGTGTAAGTAATTCCCCAAAATGTACTGAATCAGTTAATATCTCTAGGATCAGATCTGTGCTCTTTAAATTAGGAGAGCGATATTTCCAAAACCAAGGTTTGTTTTTTGTTTTGTTATTGTTTTTTGACTCAGCTGCCCATTAACTAATCATCAGGAGTCAAGATCACAGAGAAGCTTATAAATTATTTTGAAGAATATAAATTTGGCATTTGAAATTTCTTTCCGACAGTTATCCAACAATCCACCCTTCAACCCATAAGTGTATATACCCATTTATTTAGCAAATACTTACTATCTATTATGTGGAAGGCATTGTAGCAGGAAATAACATTGTATTAAAGAATATACAAGGGTGCCTGGGTGGCTCAGGTGGGTAAGCATCTGCCTTCAGCTCGGGTCATGATCCCAGGGTCCTGGGATTGAGCCCCACATTGGACTCCTTGCTCAGTGGGGAACCTGCTTCTCCCTCTGCCCCTTCCCCTGTTTGTACACACACACACACTCTCTCTCTCTGTCAAATAAATAAAATCTTTTTTTGAAGAAGAAGAATAGATGTAGCTCCTGTCTCTGTGAAACTTATACAGAAGAGGGAGGAATGGACAATAAACAAGTAAATAAACAAATATATGATACAGCTTATTATCACTACAGTGAGGGAAACAACCTCCTTACAGTGATAGAGGATAATAGGAGTCAACCCAGATAAGGTGGTATAGGAGATATTTCTGAGGAAGTGTAATGTATGCTGATGATAGGAGGTGAAGAAGGCAGCCATGTAAAGAATGGGATGAAGATTCTAGGCAAAGGAGCAGGATATGCAAAGGTCAGAGGATAGATGTATCTTGACACATCTGAGGAGATGAAAAAGAGCCACTGTCCCTGGGATATGAAAGGAAGGTCAGAGTGACTCAAGCTGAAGTTGAAGATCAACCATACATGGCTTGGTAGGAAGTAGTAATGAGTTTGTATTTCACTGAATAGCAATAAGAAACAGAAGTATAATGACCTGATATATTATCTTTATGCTTTAAGTTTTTAAATTTTATTCTAATTGCTGTATGGAGAATAGATTTGTAATAATCAGCTTGGGTTGCCATAACAAGATACCATTGGCTGGGTGGCTTAAACAACAGACATCTATTTTCTGACAGTTCTAGGGGCTGAAAGTCCAAGATCAAGGTATCAGTGGGCTTAGGTTCTGGTCAGAGCTTCCTTCCACACTTGCACAAGGCTACCTCTCTCTGTGCAAATGCAGAGATTGAGATTTTGTATCTCTTTCCGTTCTTGTGATGACATTAGTTCTCATTGGATTAAGGCTCTATCTACCCTTATGACCTCACTTCAGCCTAATTAATCTCCTTAATTGCCCCATCTCCAAATACAGTTTACATGGGGGGTTAGGACTTCAACATATGAATTTGAGGGGACACCGACCATAATAAGATTATAGATCAAGAACAGGAATGGAAAGATACATCATATGCTACGATCAAGATTGTGCATTAAGCAAAATAATGCTAGTATGTTTGAGAAAAGTAGATGAACTCAAGAAATCTTTAGAGCTAGGAACATTAGAATTAGTGGATGGTTTGTTTGTGGTGCCACTACAGAAGTAAGAAAATCTTGGGGAAGAAAAATTTGAAGGAGAGAAGCAAGTGTATGGTACTAGAACTGTTAGATTTGAGAAATCTGTGAGCCACTAAAGCGGACACATTCACAATTAGATATAAGAATCTGAAACTCAGGAAGATGTTGCTGCAGCTGAGGTCGAAGAGGTCTTTTCTTGTTCCATATAAATTTTAGGATTATTTGTTCCATTTCTTTGAAAAAAATGGATGGTACTTTGATAGAATTGCATTAAATGTGTAGATTGCTTTAGGTAGCATAGACATTTTCACAATATTTATTCTTCCAATCCAGGAGCATGGAACATTTTTCCATTTCTTTGTGACTTCCTCAATTTCTTTCATGAGTACTTTATAGTTTTCTGAGTATAGCAACATCTTCCTAGGAACATCGCCAAAGACAAGGGAAACAAGGGCAAAAATGAACTATTGGGATTTTATCAAGATCAAAAGCTTTTGCACACCAAAGGAAACAGTGAACAAAACCAAAACACAACTGACAGAATGGGAGAAGATATTTGCAAACGACATATCAGATAAAGGGCTAGTATCCAAAATCTATAAAGAATTTAGCAAACTCAACACCCAAAGAACAAATAATCCAATCAAGAAATGGGCAGAGGACATGAACAGACATTTCTGCAAAGAAGACATCCAGATGGCCAACAGACACATGAAAAAGTGCTCCATATCACTCGGCATCAGGGAAATACAAATCAAAACCACAATGAGATATCACCTCACACCAGTCAGAATGGCTAAAATTAACAAGTCAGGAAATGACAGATGCTGGCAAGGATGCAGAGAAAGGGGAACCCTCCTACACTGTTGGTGGGAATGCAAGCAAAAAAACTACCCTATGACCCAGCAATTGCACTACTGGGTATTTATCCTAAAGATACGAAGGTAGTGATCCGAAGGGGCACATGCACCCGAATGTTTATAGCAGCAATGTCTACAATAGCCAAACTATGGAAAGAACCTAGATGTCCATCCACAGATGAATGGATAAAGAAGAAGTGGTATATATACACAATGGAATACTATGCAGCCATCAAAAGAAATGAAATCTTGCCATTTGCGACGACGTGGATGGAACTAGAGGGTATCATGCTTAGCGAAATAAGTCAATCGGAGAAAGACAACTATCATATGATCTCCCTGATATGAGGGAGAGGAGATGCAACATGGGGGGTTAAGGGGGTAGGAGAAGAGTAAATGAAACAAGATGGGATTGGGAGGGAGACAAACCATAAGTGACTCTTAATCTCACAAAACAAACTGAGGGTTGATGGGGGGAGGGGGGTTGGGAGAAAGGGGGTGGGGTTATGGACATTGGGGAGGGTATGTGCTATGGTGAGTGCTGTGAAATGTGTAAACCTGGTGATTCACAGACCTGTACCCCTGGGGATAAAAATATATTATATGTTTTAAAAAAAATAAAATTAATAAAAAAAAATTAAAAAAAAAAGAATCTGAAACTCAGAAGGGAGACTTGGAGAGAAGATACAAAACAGGGAATTATCAGCATAAACACTATTACTGATAATGCTATAATAACTAAAATATCACCAAGAGAAAAAACCCATTGTTCATTAATATTAACTAGATGGGGATAACAAAGGGAATCTAAAAAAATAAATTAAGAAAGATCCATAAAGGCAGGTAGAAAACCAGGGAAGCATGTTGCCTGAGGTTCAGAGAGGTTGCTTTTTTGTTGTTGTTGTTGTTGTTGTTGTTTTAAAGAATGAGTATCTGCATTGAAGTCCCCAAGACCACCCCCAGGTTCAAGAATTCTCTAGGGGATCCCATAGGATTCAGAATATAATTGCATTCCTGGATGAATTAATGTAGTGACAGGGTACAAAGTTAAGTCAGCAGAGGGAAAAGGCACATGAGCAAAGTTCAGAGGAAAGCAGGCACAAGCTTCTAAGTGTCCTTTCCCAGGGGAAATCATACGGGACATACTTGATTCCTCCAGCATAAAGTTCTAACAACATAAGTAAAAGATTGCCAGGGAAGCTCATTAAAGACTTGGGGGGCTAGTCACATGGGCACCCTCTGCCTGGCATGCCTCAAAATTCCAGACTTGCTGAAGGACAGTAGGTGTTCAGAATAAACCCTCTTGTTTGCACAAAAGTTTAGGTATTGAGAGCCACTCTTGCCAGTTCTGGAAATGGTAGAAACCCTCTAAAATCCAAGTTCCCAGATCCTGCCTCTTCAGGGTCAACCTTGTTTTGTTTGTTTTTCCACATTTTCTTTTTCTTTTTTTTTTTTTTTAAGATTTTTTTTATTTATTTGACAGACAGATCAAAAGTAGGGAGAGGGGGAGGGAGAGGGGGGGGGGGGGGGGGAAGCAGGCTGCCTGCTGAACAGAGAGCCCAATGTGGGTCTTGATCCCAGAACCCTGGGATCATGACCTGAGCCGAAGGCAGAGGCTTTAACCCACTGAGCCACCCAGAAGCCCCTCCACATTTTCATTTAAATTCCAGCTAGGACACTATTAGTTTCAGGTATAGAATTTAGCGATTCATCACTGGGCCAACCTTATAAGCAGACCTAAGGATAAGCAGTGAGACGGGCTCTGTTAACTCTTTCCTGCAGTGTTAAGAAGTAAGACACCATTGACAGTGTTAAAGCTAGGGAGAGCTGCAGAGTCTGATGAAACCATGTGAGAAGGAAGTTACTGGTGACTTTGCAAAGCAGTGTCTGCACAGGGCATGGCAAGCTAGTTTGCCATAGGTTGAAGCATAAGCAAAGGTTAAATACAGAAGACAGTGTAGAAAATGCTTTCAAGAACAGTTGGTTATGAAGGGGAGCACAGCAGGGAGCAGCCAGCAGTGAAAATAGGGTAAGTGTGTTTGTCTTAAACAGGGAAGTGGGGAATATAATGAAAAGCTAGCACATGAAGCTGGCAGAGACGGAGAGGTTAAAGTACCAAAAAGAAAGAAGATAATCAAAAGAACATGAGTTCTGATAAGGCATCAGCACACCAGGATTAAAGAAACTGGGACAGAGTAGGATAGAGAAACACAGTGGAAGTGACAGTCTGGTGAAGGTTGGTGACCACAAATTTATAACTGCAATAAATAACTAGTTAGGTGGTTCCTTCAGAGAATACTGAGAAAGAAACATTTTGTGGTGGGGACAGTCAGAGGCATACTGTCATTTAATTCAGGAGACCATATGAACATGATATGTCACTTGCAGAAGGTAACAGATGTGGATGCGAAGCGGCCCAGAAGAGGGTAAGGTTGACAGCAGGGAGCTAAATTAAAAAAAGAAGAAAAAAATACACACAAAACAAAACAAAAAACCCCACAAACATATGAAAGGATTTATTCTGACTTGGTTCTTCTGTCTTTTGTTTCAGGAAATGGTGATGGATCTAGAAGTCCAATTCTAACCAACCAATGTTTATTGAGCGCTTACGTCCAGATACATGGTCTAGATAGTGGGATGGGGACATAGAAGAAGACTGTTTTGTATAATAAGTATGCCAGAATTTCATTTACTATAACATTAACAAATAATTATATCAAAAGTAAAAGTGGTAAAATCATTTGTTCTATGTTCAGCCATGAAGAACTTTATGCTTTACATTATTTGGGACTGGTATGGTATTTTCCTAGAGTTCACTTGTGACCTTATATAAAATATTCTGGCCTTATATTATTTGGGTTGTATTTACTAACTCCTTTTATTTCACTATAATGCATCTCACTAATTAATTATTTCCTTACTCTACAGCCATTCAAGTTCTATTTGTTGGACTTGTTATAGATAGTGCAGATTATAAAAGCAATGCTAGGAGTTGCCGCTTCCTCTATTTTAATAAACCTAGGCTTTAATGAGGTGTCTGGCTGATATGTAGCCCAGAATTTAGAAGACAAATCAAGCTTTCATTTGAAAATGAGGATCTAGATTTTGCTCCAAATGCCACAATACTTTGGCAGTTTGGACTGACAAGAGAACAAAAGGCTATTTTTTACCCTCCCTTTACGGTGATGTTCTTCTTGAATATGTAAGCATATGCTGATGAAATCATTTCCATTCTAAATTTGGGGAAAGTCTTGAATGTAAAACTAAATTGAGAAAGTCCTGTAGGATTTCATTTGTATTTCTCATTCAATTTCAACAACTCACCAAAAGAGAAATATTCTAAAATCAGATGTGTCAAAATATATGTGAAAGAAATAAATATATTTACAATGACACTATGTTTATCCATTTAGCTGATATGGTACAAAGTACACTATCACACATATATGACATTGTGTTTGATAAATATGTCCCTAAACATTTTAATGCAATACTTACATATTTAATACCACTGTATACCAAGAACAATATCAACATTTATTTATTTTTTTTAAAGATTTTATTTATTTATTTGAGAGAGAGAGACATCACAAGTAGGCAGAGAGGCAGGCAGAGAGAGAGGGTAACAGGCTCCCCGCTGAGCAGAGAGCCCGACGTGGGGCTCAATCCCAGGACCCTGAGATCACGACCCAAGCTGAAGGCAGAGGCCCAACACACTGAGCCACCCAGGTGCCCCTCAACATTTATTGTAGACACAAATGAATCAGAGTCTCTCCCTCCTGAAATGTTGAGTCTTGCTGAGGAAAAGTGAAATATATGACATATTTGATGAGTGCAAGGCAAACTGATGAAGACCCTGTGTGTGTGGCATAGAAAGGTTTGAGGAGGGAGTGAGTACTCTGATCTGTTTGATCCAGTTACTATTTTAAGGAGCAGCAGCTCCAGAATAATATTCCAACAAAAATCTGCCATGATTGAGCTATTTCCACCCCTGGATTAATCCTCATCCATTCCTTCACATGAAACTTCTAGACTAGGCTCAGAGACCACTTAGTGCTACCACAAACCCCATTTGGTCTGATGCGTCCATGACTTGGGCTTGCTACTCCCTCTGCCTAGAAAACTATACCCAATTCCACACCCTATTTTTTTTTAAGATTTCACTTATTTATTTGACACAGAGAGAGTGGGCAAGAGAGATAGAAAGCAAACACACGCAGGCGGAAAGGCAGGCAGGGGAGAAGCAGCTCCCTGCTGAGCAAGGAGCCCCATGCGGATCCTGAAATCATGACCTGAGATGAAGGCAGCCGCTTAACCCACTGAGCCACCCAGGTGCCCCAAGTGCACCCTATTTTGATGACCATTTTCTAGCCATTCAAGAACAACTCAAACATCACTTACTCTGGGACATCTCTCAGACCTCACTTGGCTGAATTAAGGAATTCTTGTTTGGTGTTATGAAAATATTTTCATTTATCTTGGTCCTAAAGTTACCATGATATCCTGAAATTGCCCTCTTCCAGGTGGCCTATAGGCAGGATATCTATAGGAATGGGCACTGTCACTCACCCCCTGAATGATGCCTGGCACATAAATGGGTTCTCCAAAAATTATCACATGGTTAGTTGAAAAGGAGTATTTGATAAGAATATTCTAGTTATGTGGGACGTCAACTTGTCAATTGTTTTTTAAAAAATATAACAAAGACATGGTAGTTAAAAGGAGTATGATTTCCTCTAAGGACTGGGGAGAGATAAATCTTACTTTAGTAAAGGAATACATCTGGGCTCTTTATGGAATGAGACAGTAATAAATTATGAATAAACTATAGACAACAGGATTCTGTGAATGTGAATCTCCTGTGTGTTAATCATTCCTGCATTTGTTATCTTATTTATTCATCAAATAACTTTGCCAAGTAAATATTTTGATAACTTAAAGATACTTCCTTCTTTAAAATTATCTAAATTTGATCATAATTGCTCTAATTTGGTCAACTTTTTGTTATAAAAATAATGTGTGCCCATAATGGTATTAAATGCAATGAAAAATGTTGTTATGCCATTGCCAGTTCCAATTATTTCACAGGTAACCACTTTGAACTATTCATGTCTTTAGATTTCTCCTGGTCAACAATATTTTAATAATATGGATATGAGTCCATTGTTCAATTTAACTGTTTAGGAAACTTTCAATTTATGAAATTTACTTTATAGTATAAAATCATAAATAATTTAGATATCTCAATAGCTTGAGATTCTAAAAATCTGAATGCCAATAAGGAGTATCAATATTTTCATTATCCAAATGCTCTTTTTAGAAGCAAGTAGTACACTTGAACCCATAGAAAGAAACACAATTTGACATCATATAGAATATGTTGGTGAAAAGAGAACGTGCCCTGCATCAGTCAAAATAATTATCTTTTAAAAATTTTCCATCAGTTGTTCAAAGCATGTCTCATTTTGCTCTGATTTATATTTCAAGCATGACCTTCTCGTGCAACTCTTTGTTGTTTGATGGTTTCTATTCACATCTCTGTTCTCTTGAATAGAAGAAATCATGATTTCTTTATGATGTAAGTGAAATCTTCCAGTTTTTAAGTCATAATATTTGATGAATAAGGCTACTATCTTCTTTCAGTCATTGTTCTGGATACACTCTTTTCCTCAGTCCCAAGAACAGCCATAACCAGAAAGAGGCCTGAATCAGGCAGATGAAGCATGTGGAGTAATTTGTTACCTCAGCAGTATGTAGCCCACTCTGACTGATACAGGCTTGATGTGTATGGTTGGGATTTTATTTCTTCATAATTTTGAATTACTATTCTAGCATCTACTGTTTTTGATAAAAGTTTTGACAGCAATTCAATTGTTTATTTACTTTTGAGATATTTTATCTTATTCTCTCAAGAACATTTAGGATCTTCTATCTTTGGTGGTGTGAAATTTCATAAGTATGTGTCTAGATTTCAACTGTCTCATTCATACTTCAACTAAACTCTTCTAATTTTTTTCTAGTTCCAGTAAATTTTCTCTCTGTAATTTGTACCTTAATTAATTTTCCTTCTTCTTTGTTAATTAACTTTTCAGTCTGTGCTGAAATCTTCCAGCTTTTAAATCATAGTACTAGATTCTTATTAAGTACAGATCTTCTAACTTCATATCTTTAGTTTTCCTCCCATAGATTTTTTTTTTAAGATTTTATTTATTTGACAGAGAGAGATCACAAAAAGGCAGAGAGGCAGGCAGGGGGTGGGGGAGGGGGGAAGCAGGCTCCCCACTGAGCAGAGAGCCCGATGTGGGGCTCAATCCCAGGACCCTGAGATCATGACCTGAGCCGAAGGCAGAGGCTTAAGTCACTGAGCCACCCAGGCGCCCCTCCTCCCATAGTTTTAACGCTCAACTTAACTGGAAAGTAAATAAATCGTTGTAAAAATAAATTGTCTAAATCATAAGAGCCTACTGGCTATAGGTTCTATGTGATTTCTTCATTTCTCACCTTTTTTGTCAGTTCTTTTTAGTTCAGGTGCTTTCTGTGTTCTCTCAATGCTCTTTTTTACCCTAGTGGTTCTCTTATAATAAAGCAAATTACCTTCTCCATTCCCTTTAAAAATAAAAATTGGTATTTTAAAAAAATTACTTCAACATTTTCTCTGGTTCAATCATTCTGTATATTCATTTTGGTATTCCTCTATCAAGCCATTTCCTTTCCTGAAATGCCTAGTTGTCTCTGACTTTCTATCATTCTTAGGAGTAATCAGTGAAGTGGATGACTATAGATGATTGGGGAGTTGATCTAAGCTTCTTCTGACAGTCTGACAACCCGACCAAAAACATACAAACAAAAAAACCCTCCTTGAATTGAAGAGCTGACTAAAGTCTTCAAGTTCTGGGCATCCGAGCAGGGCAAGCTGCTTTCAGGTGTCCTTTTAGGGTGCACAGGGGGTTAGGTAGGCAAACTGCCCTTCCCTTCTACTGGAAGAGGAGTACTTTACTCTTAGACACACATACCTGTGTCAGGGATCCTAACCTTATATGGAGAGATTGTTCAAAATTTTTGGAAAACTATTTCAACATTTAGCTAGAGAGGCAAACTGCACTGCTTCCTCATTCTTGGTAAATATAGGTTTATTTGAGTTAAAAGAAGTCAATTGACTTAGCTTTTATATAAATAGCTTCAAAATAAAATATTCAGATTATTATCCTTCAACTCTTCCTGCATTCCCTGCCTGATTATTCTGAGCTTGAAGCTTTGCCAGGCTTCTTCTACTGGGCAACACAGCTCATATTCCTAAAGTTGCCTTCTTGGGGCTTTTTCTTGATTTGTGGCTTATATGTCAACGTAGTCCCATTCACTCTCCCCAAAAGTCTGATTTGTTGAGGCGTTCTTCCCATTCTGTTAAGGAGTTATTCCACTTTATACTTCCGTACTCTACTTTTAATGATATTTTGGCGTGCATGTGTCTCAGTCTGTCATCTCGATCAGGAAGCAACCAAATTTATTCTTCTAAATAGTGAGTAAAGCTATGATTCTGCTCATTACTGGATTACAATTTTAAATTATACTAAGATATTTAGGCAAGAATGATATAGGGAGGGAAGGAAAGAGGAATAACATTTGTTGATCACCTACTGAGTGCCAACAGCTGAGTGAGAGAGATTCTTTATTTTCATGACCTCATTTAATCTGTACAATAACCCTCTGAGGTGTCACTATCTCCATTTTATTAAGGTATATGTTGGAAGTCAGGGAGTTTAAATAAATTGCCCAAGTCATAGGACTAATAAATAGTAGAACCAACTCTGGATGTGTTGGGCTCCAAATCATCTGCTAGTTCCTTCACAGCATGCTAAATGACTTTGGATGGCTTAGACTCGATGCTGTAACATGGTGAGTTGTTGTATTTTTATTGTTTTTAAAATAAGAGAACAATATAAAAAGTAGATCTTATTTATTTGCTATTTACAAATTCAGAAAAATCCTATTTATAGGAAATTTTTTAAAACATATTTTGTTGGTGGCATGAATGAAAGGGCAACTGTTTTCCTACCTTTCATTGAAATCCTACCAGTGATATATATATTTGCTCTCTGTAAAGTAACAGAGATAGTGACAAAGAAGTAAATATGAGAGTTCTTCAATGTCAAATCAAGGCTAAAACAATAGATGCCGTGCATTGGAGCCCACAGACTATGAGACAGAGACAGTGGAGGGGGGTAAACCTAGTTTAGTCCTCTCTCACTATATCCTCCTCACCAAATAAAAGGTTAGAAAAGGACAGCTTACAAGTCATTCTCCTCATTCAGTGAAGAAATGGTATGTTTCTTCCTTCCCCAGTGAATTAGGTATATGTGACATTATCAGTGTATGCCAGACATTGTGAATTTTATGCTGGTTGATGCTGGTGGGTTTTTTTGTTTGGTTTTTGTTTTTTATTTTTCTGTTTTTTTTGTGGTATATCCTTAAATATTTTGGAGCTTTATTCTGGGATGCAGTTAACTCACTCGTTTTATCCTTTTGAGGCTCACTTTTAAAATTCATTAATTGGGGCTAGAACAGCCTTTGTTTGGGGACTAATTTATCCTACTTCTCAGGTAATACCCTTTTGAAGACTCCACGTGATGCACATAAATTAGGAGATATTTCCATTTTGGCAGGTGGAATAGCTCCTGACCCTCTGTGAACTCCAAATATTATTCTTCCTATTTCTTTTTAATGGTTCTTTGTTAGGTATTGGTTGTTTGTTCATGTGCACCAATCAATACTCAGCTAAAGGCCCAAGGAAAACTCTCTGAAGATCTTTGGAACTATGAAGCTATTTTGTCTCTGGTATTCTGACCCAGAGATTTAAGTTTCCTTGGTCTCTCTGAAATCCAAATGTGTTTTCCTCAACACACAAAGACTACCAGACTCTATTTATGGTTCCCTTCCTTACATCATTGGCTGAAAATTTTCTTTAGTCTGTAGGCTGGAACAATCATAAGAGTTCGTCATGTTAGTACCTTCTCTCTGGATCATTGTTATGCATGTTTTCTTGTTCAATCTGAAAACTATTGTTTTGTCTTATTTTTTAATTGGTTAAGACAGGAAGGTATCTTAATCAACTCTGGCTGCCATAACAAGAATACCATAGACTGGGTGGCTTAAACAAATGATAATTATTTCTCACTGTTCTGGGTAGAAGTTCAAGATCAAGGTGCTAATGGAGTGGTTCTTGAGGAGGCTATTTTTCCTGGCTCATAGAGGCCTGCTGCCTTCTTGCTGTGTCCTCACATGGTGGACAGATAGAAAGTGCTGGTCATTCTTCCTTTTCTTTAAGTACACTATTCCCATCATGGGGGCTCTAAACCTCACAACCTCATGGGAACCTAATGGCCTCCCAAAGGTCCTACCTCCTACAAGCATCATATTGAGGGGTGGGGCTTAACCATAGGAGTTTGGGTGTGGGGAGGTCGGGGGGAGGACATAAACATCCAGTGCATACAGAAGGTAAAGCCAATCCCTGCTACTCTTGATTGGAAGTGGAATTTTCAGTCACTTTATGTCCAATTGAATTTGGTCAAAAAACACTAGGTGTTAGTCAGAATATAGATATAGACAGCTTTGCTTTCCATTTATTCCTATTTTAGGCCAGAATAAATCAGTCCAAATATCATAAATTTAAAAATTTAGTCTAAAGGATACCAAACATCTTGTGGGAGAAAAAAGCAAATATTTGGCAGATGTATGGCTTATGTCAAATACTGAGATTGTTTTGACATTAAATCCAGACATTTTACACTCTGTTGATACAGTTCTATTTTACATAAGATGAGAGACATTTTATCATGCAGACTTCTTTTCAAGTATTCACTCATATCTAAAGTATATTTTAATATAAAAGAGTAAAACCGGTGTGGTGGCCCACATACAGAAAACACCTGGTTTGCTGATAAGCAGGCTAGCTAGGAAATGAGGTCCCACTGCCTAAACAAACTGCTTCATTTAAGAGTAATTGAAGGGCCAAACATAATTAAATAAAACTATCAGGGTTATTCACTGTGTGTGTCTTAGCAAAACAATAACAACAACAATAACAAAAAACTCATTTCATAGTACTTGCCAGATATTCAGACCCGGAAGATAATCTCTAGTGAGTCAGAATGGCTGAGAAAGGATGTTGCTGTGGTTTGCATTCAGTAAGTCATTGGCTTGTACTGTCTTTAAAATCCAAGAAAACCTTTGTGTTAGTTTTGAAAGCCCCTGACATTTCAATAGAGCACCTTTTCTTCACGCGTGCTGCGGCAAAGAAGTCCTAATTCCCCCTCACATTTATTGAGTACTTCAAGCAGAGCAGTATGTGCCAAGCATGGGGGACATACAATGATGGGTAAGAACAGCCTTATTTCTGAAGGAGAAAGGGATTAAAAAAAAAAAAGTGTATCCCAATGTTCACAACCTGAGGCACTGTGTGTTAGGTGCCATTAGGATGGTTTGAAAAAGAGCATCTAGGGAAGAGACCTTAACTGAATTGGTCTTGAAGGGAAGTTTTCCTAGATGGCCTTTAAAATACGTGGTGGAAGGTGGGCAGGATTCTCACAGGAAGAGACAGGAATGGAAAAGGGCTTACTGAGCACAGAGGTAGTGAACCACAAGGTAGTGACTTAACAGGCAAAGTACCTCAGTGTGTATTAAAGATTAACTGGAAGGACTAGTGGAAGAAGAAACTAGAGAGACAAGTTGGTCAAAAGCTTTACGTGACAGGCTAGCAGGTTGTTTTGACAAGGTAGATCACTTCTGGGTTCCCACCAGTAATACACTAGGGTTCAGGACAAAATTCCCAACTTTCCACGGTATGCATTAAAAACAGGATTTATTTGAGAAGTTTAAATAGGCTGAAGAAAGAAAGAAAAAAGTGATCATGAGAGCCTTGCTTCTCCTTTCATCCCCTAGAACAGTATGTTGGGTTCAAGGTGGTGCTGAACTTCACAAGTATCCAGGCAGTAGTTGACAGTCCACTTTCCCTTGTTACAAGACAGGTATGGGGAATCAACCCACCAGTGGATGTATTAGTCAGGGTTCTTCAGGGAAACAGAGCCAATTATATCTATCTATCTATATCTATCTATATATCTATCTACATATCTTATGAGGAATTGGCTTATGTGATTATAAAGGCTGAGAATTCTCATGATCTGCTATTTGTTAGCTAGAGACAAAGGAGAGCCAGTGGTGTAATTCTAGTCCAATTCGGAACTCCTGAGAATCAGAGGAGCTAGAGATGTAAATACCAGTCCAAGGGCAGGAGAAGACAGAAGCCCGGCTTGAGCAAGACAGGCAGGAACCAAAAAAGGATGGATTCCTTATTTCTTTGCCTTTTCGCTTATTCAGGCCCTGGGCAAAATCGGTGATGCCCACGCACATTGGGGAAGGCAATCTATTTTATGAGATTTCTGCCCACAGATTCAAATGCTAAGCTCATCCAGAGACACCCATACAGACACACCCAGAAAGGAAGTTTAATCTGGGCACCTCTTGGCCTTGTTTATTTGACACATAAAATTAACAATCATCATGGGTGAATGCACAGATTACTTAGTTCCACAGAGTCTGAATTTGAGGTGCCAGATATATACAGGTAGTGTCTGGGGAAGGCAGATAGCCAAAATTTGGAGACCTCAGAACGAATGGGATGTTGTGGTGTCCTCTGTGGGAGGAGGAGACCTGCGAAATGGAGTCTTAATAGAACTTCCAAGTCCCTGCTAACTGCCAGGATCACGTTTGGACAAGTCTGCTCATTACATATGATTTACATTAACAAGATTAACAGAGGTTGCAAATCCGAAAATCCTGAGGCACCAAAAAGAATAAAAAACAAAGTAAACAGTGGGGCTTGCGATATATTGCAAAGACTGAGAACATTTAATATTAAATTTTTAAAGCTACACACACACACACACACACACACACACCCATCATGTTCAGGCCTCTAACATTGTCTGTGACCCTCATTTTGCCAGTAACAATTGATGTTCCCAATAAAGATAATGGGGCTCTAAAATCAAAGAGATTACTCAGCAGATTACTGTATTAAACCAAACAGGATACAGGACAGTAACTACAAATGGGGAGGGGGAGGCAGGGAAAATAGATAGTAGCAAGAAGCTGAACAAAAGTCAACAGAGCTTGCTGACCCATCCGGTGTGGAATGAATGAGAGAAGAGTCAAAGATGACTCAATTCATGAAAACAGGTGACTAAGAACATGATAGTACCATTACCGGTAATAAGAAATTTAGAGGACAAACAGGTTTTTGCTGGAAGTGGACAGTAATCTGAGTTTTAGACTCACTGGATTTGAGGAGTTAAATACAATCGCTAGAACATATGTTCTGCACCAGGCACTCTGCCAAGCATTTGGTATGAAATATCCATTTGATGCCTACAATTATTCTGTGAAGTAGAAACTTACTGTTATTACCTGTATTTTATTGGGATAGAAGTTCTTGGAGAAATTAAGTAATTTGCTAATTACACCATTCATCTAGCAATGCCCAGACAAAACCTTTCTGGTGCCAAAGCGGATTAACCACGGAATCAATATACAAGTTCTAACCAAAAAGTGAGGCTCCAAGCCCCATTGAAGGGCAAGGCAGAGACTTTGAGTCATCTCGTTTGTCATGAGAGAAGGAGGGTCAGGAAGAAATTGAACTTGTTAAAGGGAACAGAGAAAAATCAAGAGAAGGATGGCCATAGACAAAATGTTGGAGTAGCTTATTTTGGCTGGAGAGTGGAAAATTGGAAGAGATAAGAATGAGAACAAAGGCAGAAATCAGAAGACAGAAGTGGGTTTGAGTCACAGAAAATAAGAAATTTCCAGAAAAATCTGTAATCCATGGTATAAATTGCTGCCAAAGGGAACGGCAAGTGGACGGTTACAGAAAACTTTGGGGCAATAATGCCAAGTACTTAATGATGGCAAGTACTTGTTATATGTATCAGGAACTATTTTAAGTACTTTATATGTATTAATCAGATCATGATCACAAGTTGATTCCGCTGTACAGATTAGAAGTTGATGCCAAGAAGCAACGTCCAGGGGGCGCTTGGGTGGCTCAGTGGGTTAAGCCTCTGCCTTCAGCTCGGGTCATGATCTCAGGATCCTGGGATCGATCCCTGCGTTGGACTCTCTGCTCAGCAGGGAGCCCGCTTCCCCCCATCTCTCTGTGGGCCTCTCTGCCTATTCATGATCTCTGTCTGTTAAATAAATAAAAATTAAAAAAAAAAAAAAAACAATGCCCAATGTCACTTGGCTAGTCGGAAGGAGACTGTGGTGCCACCTAGTGAGGCCAGGGTAGGCATAGACACCCTCCAGCTCCTGCCACAGTTTCAGGAGAGTGGCCCCTGCACTGACCAGGCTACAGCCTGTTAAGAAATGGCTAAATGATGGTACTGCCCATCTCATGATAAAGTAGTGGTCTTTTGGATAACCTGGCTCAGGGTTCTTCCTCTTATGCAGACTCCTAAAAAAATAAATAAATAAACCAAAAAATAAAACCCAAAAAACTTTGGTGGAACTGGAGTCCAGGAAGGGCCAGCCTAGCCGGGCTACCATAGCTTCCCACCCCCAAGGGCTGCTGGAGCTTGGTAAGTGGGCTGAGGCCTTGAAGGCCAGAACCACCACTTCTAGGGGAGGTTCTTTAACTGCCTGACACTTTCTTTCTGGCGTATTCTCCCCAAAGCTGTAGAGAGGCCAACTGGACCCACAGGTTTGCTACAAAGGAGAAGAGAAATGATGGAAGAAGAACAGGGGTCTGAGTCAGTGCTAACCCAGAGGAGGTCCTGATATCAAGTACCAGGACCTCTTTCATCATGTGTCAGGCCTGTGCCACCTGCTTTGCCATGCACGACCCAGGACACACTACATAACTGCCTAACTAGAACCCTATAGGACGGCAAAAAGGCACCTGCTCACATAAGGGAAAGAAACATTATAAATGACACTCATCAACCTTTTGCCCCTGGAGCCCAACTTTATTCATTCATTCATTCATTCATTTAGAGGGTGAGTGTGGGAAGGGGCAGAGGGAGAGAGAGAATCTCAAGCAGACTCCTGTGTTGGGTTCGATCTCAGGACACTTGTGATCATGACCTGAGTTGACATCGAGTCAGCTGATTAACCAACTGGGCCACCCAGATGCCCCCAGAGCCCAACTTTAATAAGCACCAGTTAGCAAACCCACATGGGGTTCACATGCACCAACCCCTTCCTGATTTTTGTCATTTTTCACTTCCTGACTCTACTGAGCCCCCACTTGTCCCCTCCGTACTCCCTCACCCTCCCTTTAAAATACCCAGGCACGTCTGCACAAATCAAAGTTGAGTTCAGTTCACTCTGAACTCTTTTTCCTATTGCAATAGGATATTACTGATTAGAATCTGTCCTTATCCTTTTAGCTAGTATCTGGCTTTGTTCCTCTTGGACAGTCTCCACAAGAATACCCTCTCTGGCACCTTTAATCCCCCCTATTCATTAATTCCTTTGAGAAGGGGCATTGTTTGTAAGCTTTAGTTGAAAAGCTCAGCCTTTTTTTTCTGGGAAGAATTCTACAGTAGCCCGTTAGGAGGAGCAAGTGTGGGAGTGAAATTGCCCTGAAAGCATTGAAAGGGCTCTGGCCCTAGAGAGAGACTGACCAGGATTTCAATAATTGCTCCTCTCATCAAGCAGCGCCCAAAGTCCACATGCCTCATCCCTTATTTTGTTGAATATGTGCCCTCAGCAGACTCCCTACCTGCCTGCTGTTTAATATCCCACCTCCTTCTGCCTTTGCCATTTTCATGAAGAAGTGCTCAGCAAAGTTTCCAATGATGGGATGCATGTACCAAGGGAAGGAAGGCGGACCAGAATGGGGAGCCAGGGTCACTGGCCTCCCTGGGTTAGGGGGGTGGGTGTGGAGAGACACTGGTCCTCGAAATAGAAGTTGAAGAACTGAAAGCCACTCTCTCTGTATCAGCTGATTCCAAACTTCACTGCACGTTGAAATCAGCTAGGGATCTTTGGTAACTATGGCCGCTTACTTCCCACTCCCAGACGTTCTGATGGAACCAGGATGGGCTGGGCATCAGAATTTTGCAATGCTCCCCGAGGTTATTCTAATATGCAGCAAACTTTGGAAACCATGAGTCTGTATCACACCTTGCTCCCTAGGCAACTATAGTAACATTTTAAACAGGCTGATAAATCTTCTAGTGATAAAAGCAGCAGCCTCATTGAGCACTTTATAGGTAACTTATGTTTCCCATTCATTAATTCATGTAACAACCCTAAGGTGGATATTCCTTCAGTTTAATAAATGGGGAATCTTAGTCTCAAATGTCTTATAACACATGGTTCAAGCTTACACTGTAAGTGATGGGAGCAGGCTCAAAACACAAGACAGAATGGGAGCAGGCTCAAAACACAAGACTCACCCCAGACCAGTCGATCTTACCCTCTACAGCATACTGCCCCACATCCAAGACCCTTTATTTTAGATGCTTGAAAAGTAGCTTTGAACACGTAGCCTGGAGCCTGCCCAGAAGAGGGTCTGGCCCAGGGAACATTGAATCCAACAAACACATTCGATTTGGCATGATGGTTTTTTCCTGTCTGGATCTCATATGATGTCATGCTTGTTTGAATGGCCTTCTGGACCCCTACATCTCTTAGCAAAAGTGGTCAACAATCAGGATCAGTCAGCTGGGGACTGAGTTTAGACGAGACACAGCAGGTGTCAGGGTTGAAATTGATGAGTTCTAAAGGTCAACACAAGTCCGGGGAGACAGATATTAAAGAACACCAGGGAGATGGAGGAGGTAGATAAAATCTGTTAATTCAGCAGGTCTTAGTAAATGAGAAATAGCAACGCCGATGGGGATGCTGCTTGATTCTAGAGCAAAGGTCATTCTCGTGGAAAGTAATCACAACCAGATGAACTGAGTTTAGGCAGAAGTGGCAGTCTGGTCGTGACAGTTGATGTGTTGACACAGACTTCCAGATTTTCAGTCTATTTCATTTTGTATGAAGGTGTGAGTGATATGTATCTAGAACAGACAGAACTTAAAAAATGAAAACCATGAAGCACCAAAACTAGAAATAGATATTTGGGCAGCGTCATATGCTGGATGACACAGAAGGGCCTAGAATCTCCCCCGTCCCCAAAGACTGCAATAGAAGCGTGCTGTCTTGTTGCATCAGCGAATGACCTGTGTAGTTAGATGGACCTAGGAGAACCTGGCCTGAGCACCTGCTAGTTGCGTGACCTTGGGCAAATTACATCAACTCCCCGAGGCTTTGTTTTTTTACCTGTAAAGCAAGGATGTGATTTTGCTCTCAGTGTTTGTTGTTGGATTGAGTAAAATAACGGCATAAACGTCGTGCCCATTTCTTGGCACACTGTGTGAGTTCAACATTTCCTTGCCTTCCTGTGTCGTCTTGTTCTTTTATCTCTGGAATGGAAATGCATTCAAACATTTTTTGGTAATATGCAGCAGATTCAGTACCACTTAAATTTTAAAATATTACAGGTGATTAGGTATAATAATACATGTTAAAGTGTTTTGAAAATCATAAAGTAGTAAATGACTCTAAGGTATCATTATTTTAATTACATAATTATGCAGGAGCAGATCCTACCTCATAACGCCAACTAATCCTTCCTGCTGCTCACTCTCGAATATACATTTCTAGGACAAATAAGTCCCCAAAGGCTCCTTTTCTTCAGGGACACTTCCAAATCTCCATTTTGCATTTCCAAAAGAGGGTAATATTCCCAGGAAATTGCTCCTTCCTCTTCCTACTTCTCCTTACTGGCACTTGGGACAGACCTATGCTCTCTGTCTCTCTGTGCGGGGGATCTGGCCTTGAGTGTAGGTCAGAGTGGTAGAGTGGTGAAAACACTGTGTGTGAAATCAACAGTCACCCCTTGAAATCTTAGAGAGGCAGAACAGGGTGAATATCACATTCTAGAACCTAACTGCCCTCATTCAGACCCTACTCTCTTACAAGCTGTGTGACCTCAGACAAGCTACCTGACTTCACTATGCTTCACCTGGGAAGTGGGGATAGTAATAACAGCACTATTTTACAGAGTTGTGGTGATAATTAAGTGAACTAACATAGTGGAACTAGTTAAAATAGTACGTTACCTATCATTAATATTAACTTGATGCTGCCTCCATAGCTACATAGTCTTGGATAAAGTGGCTAAACTTGGAGCTTACTGGCTCATCTGTGAAGTAAAATAATGCTTGCCTAATATGAGGAGAGAATAAATTTGCTGCCAAATAGTTGGAATCATTCTCTAGTTAGTCTGTGTCAAGGAAGATGGTAGATTGAGTCCAGTTGCTTACTGAAGACAGAATATGATCCCCTTCTTGCTTCTGCTTTCCATGGCTGCAGTACTCATTTTGCCTGGGTTTGGCCAGCTACCCACCCTCAACCAGGATGCGTGTTCTTCATCTCACCTGGAAGTCACGGGTGGCTATTGCCCAGATTCCTGCATAGACCAGCTCAGCAGAAGCATTGTGGGCGAGCAGCCTCTCACTTGCTGTCTGTTTGCTGCCATGCCCCTGTTGTGGCTAGGACTGGGATTCTGGATTAGATTTAAGGAGAAATCTTCTAACCTGAGCAAGAGGAGTTCTGCAAATGGTAGGTCCCAGATTACTTCAGTTCCCACCCAAGGACTTGCTGAGAGGCCCCACAGTAAACAAGAATAATTTCCCTTCTACTGGCCATGAGTATGTTTTTCTTTGGGGTCTCCTGAAAACTGGATCTAGGTTAAGGTGAGTGTCCGTAGACTCCGGTGATAGTTGTGGCCATAGGAGGACCTCAATCTTTCTCTGATTTCTAACCATCATAAGTATGGGAATACCTATTTCTTCTATTTCCATGTTTGATAACGGTCACTCAGACCGAAGGAAAGGAGACATTTTCCTTCCTCCCCAGCCACTGGGTGTGCTGACCTCCTGAAGCCCATGGCCAACGTGAAGTGGAAAGACTTCCTTATAGATAGCAGGTGTTTCCTTGCCAAAGTCTCTAGGGTATATTCCCTCAGTCATGTGAGTTCAACATCCCTGCTATTTTGGGTCCCTCCTCTCTGTCATTGTCCATTATCTTGTCAATCATCTAGTAAGTGCTGATTCTCTGATGTCTCTCACTTTTTTGAATTCTAAATGTTGCTCTCTCCATATTCAGTTGGTTTTCTAGCTCTGACCACACTAGATTTATCTTCCTAAAGCAATAGTTCTGATGACTCACTCCTACGGTCTTCCTGTTGTCCTTATGCAGAGGTGACTTGCCACAAATTTAATGAGGCTTGATGTTGAGGGCGACTCACTGGCAGGAGATCCAGTAGCACGTTTGTGTGATCACATGCTGTTGTAAAAGTAGCAAAAGTAAGATATTTTCACCCAAATAAAACCACCATGTCTTTCTGCTTCCTGATATACCCCTTTGTCAGGAGGTGATGGAGCAGCAGGAATATATTGGATTTTATAACAGGAATTTTAGTTGAGAATATATTTCAATCCAATTTAGTGACATACAACCTTTTTGGTTCACCATTATATTATGCTCTTTTCCTAAATTTTGTGGTGTTTTTGAAATCTGGCAGCCTTTAAAAATACATAACATGTTAATTTATATCCTCATTTGAAATAACCATTCACTTTGTACCTCATTTTGTATAAAACTTCTTCCAAGGGTGCCCAATCATATAAGCTTCAAGCTAAAAAGAAAAAAAAAATGAATCTACTCCTGCTTACATTATATTAAAAAAATACAATTCATTTGAGACTCAGTGCCCTTTCTTCCGGGCTTCTCATATTTTTTCCCCACATTTTCCCAACATCTCCTTTCCACACTGTTAGCACAGAACTTCTACTCCTCTTGCTTCCCCTCAAATCTTCGTGTGAGTCTCTGAATTCTACTTATCCTTCTGAACCTCAGCCACATTCATGTCAAGGATAAAGATAACAAACTCACAGTTATGGGCTATTTTCATACACCAGGCGTTGTCTATACCTCGTTTTTAGTTCTTACGACCACCCAGAAGCGAGCATCGATGGCTATGCTTGCCCTATAGATGATGAAACCAAGGTTCTGTGAGGTTATCCTGCCCGTGGTCAGAGAGTATTGGCTCTTGCCTTGTACCAGCACCTCGTAAGAATAGCTGCTTCTGGGGCACCTGGGTGGCTCCGTTTGTTAAGCCACCAACTCTTGATTTCTGCCGGGTCATGATCTCAGGGTCATGAGATCGAGCCCCATGTCTGACTCTGTTCTCAGCGAAGAGTCTGCTTGAGATTCTCTCTTCCTCTTCCTCTGCCCCTCCCCACTCTCTCACTCTCTCTCCCTTGAAAATAAATAAATAAATCTTTTAAAAAAAGATATTTTAGCTGCTCCCCATATCAGTCCAGAGATATCTCTGAACCCCAAAGTACTGTTAGTTATCTACCTTATAAACAACCAGCTGCCTATGTTGTTATGTAACTATCTTATAGTCACACTTCTTTTTTTTTTTTTTTTTTTTTTTTTTTAGATTTTTTTCATTTATTTGTCAGAGAGAGAGGGAGAGCGAGCACAGGCAGACAGAATGGCAGGCAGAGGCAGAGGGAGAAGCAGGCTCCCTGCTGAGCAAGGAGCCCGATGTGGGACTCGATCCCAGGACGCTGGGATCGTGACCTGAGCCGAAGGCAGCGGCTTAACCCACTGAGCCACCCAGGCGCCCCTATAGTCACACTTCTTACTTGTTCCTCCTTCTTCCACCCCAACCAGAGTGTATTAACCTAGAAACCTGGCATGAAATCCCATGTTCCCTTTGATGCAAACCTGTGTGTGCACACCTGTTTGTAATTATTACACAGAGGTATACATGAAATGTCCAATTAGAAAGTGGAAATAAAACTGGTTGGAGGGAGAGCTCAATTCTCATTCACAAGAGCTGGAAACTGTGAGCACAGGTGTCACTGTCCTGCTATGTTGGTACCAGAATAGAAGACAGAAGTTAAAAGATGTGTATTAGAACTTTCTTTAAATCCACAATGTCAAAAAATATATCCTAAAAATATTACTCATAGAGAAGCACAACTGATATGTGTCAAGACACTGGCAGCTAGCTCCGTGCGGGTGATTAGACTGAGAAGGAATCTCTGGGCTTTTAGAATACAGTTGAAAATTATGTAGGGATTTTGAAATCAATTTCCATCCTTCAACCTGAAAAATGCATCTTTTTCACACCCAATAAGAATACAATGATAACTATGATAACTAAGAATACAATGATAATTATATCTAGAGCAGCGAGTTATACAGATGGACACCACATTCAGTAGGCCAAACTGAAGAGTCTTTATTAAAAAGCCAGAGGCTGCAAGGGGGCTCACGCACTCCAATATCTCACAGCCCCGAATGAGCTCAGGGGTAGACTTATAAAGGTATAAACCACATCCTGTTGCCAGTTTTTAAAAATTGCCAAGTGCAGTACAGAAGCAAAAACGCTGGGTTAAGCAGATATTTAGGGTAGGGTACATTTCCTGAAATTGTTATGTCTGGAGTATTCTGCAGGTTTTTTTTTTTTTTGGTTAAGGTTGCAATACCACGGGTCTAGTAACATGACTGTGTTATGAAATGCCCACTTTTTATAAAAATGGCATGACTTATACTAAGTCTGTTTCCTAGGTGTCTCATAATGAAGAATAATAAACATAATGTACATCAGAATGATTATTCTGGGAAGTCTTGTCTTTTTTTTTTTTTTTTAAATCTCTTCTGGTACCTAGCCATCTGTAGGTTGTTTCTTGGATTATTGGGGGTGAAAATTTGGAAGCAAGAATTAAAATTTTCATTTTCTTCCTTTTTTCCCCACTTCCCCTTATCCCTCACAACCCATCATTAATATCTTAAGTTGATGGGATGATGGATTGTTTTGCTTCTACACACAAGTTAGAGGTATCTGCCTCCACGGCATATGCTGGAAAAATTCCTCTGGCATCTGGGTGTTGACGAGTGATTTCATCACCAATCTCAGGGTGATGAGTAATGTTAGTTATTATACACTGCAAAATATTTCATTAAACTAATAACCATAGTTTAGCGTGTTGAGCATTATATCAATTGTACTTCAATTCTTTCTTTTTATATTTTATTTTATTTATTTGACAGAGAGGGAGATCACAAGTAGGCAGAGAGGCAGGCAGAGAGAGAGGAGGGATGTAGGCTCTCCGCTGAGCAGAGAGTCCGATGCGGGGTTGATCCCAGGACCCTGAGATCATGACCTGAGCCAAAGCCAGAGGCTTAACCCATTGAGCCACCCAGGTGCCCCGTACTTCAATTCTTTAAAAAAACAAACAAACAAACAAACAATCTTTTAACAAGGAGAAAACTTGGGCTTAAGTTGTTAGATAATAATTATTATGAACATTTATTAAA
Organism: Enhydra lutris kenyoni; assembly: GCF_002288905.1. Taxonomy (NCBI): domain Eukaryota; kingdom Metazoa; phylum Chordata; class Mammalia; order Carnivora; family Mustelidae; genus Enhydra; species Enhydra lutris. The sequence goes on along the minus strand of NW_019154085.1, from coordinate 93,274,473 downwards.
TGCTTATTATATGTCAGATAATGTTCTAAAAGTGTTAGTAGTTCTGTTAACTTGCTCCAGCCTCAGACAATGCTGAGAACAGTATTTTGTGAGAAAGTACTACAGTCCACATTCTACAGATGAGCCCAATGGGGCCGGGAGAACTTTAATGACATGCCAAGCTCATACAGCTAGGAAATGTCAGACCGGGATTGAACACCAGGCTGACAAGCTCCAGAAACCACGACTCTGCCCCCAAATAATACATCTATTTAGAGTCTTTGAACTTTTTTTATTCCAGAGTCTATTTTCTTAGTTATACTGTTTCAGTCCTCTTTCCAATTACCTTGCAAAAGGTTATTAAGCCTCAGCTGGAACCCCTGTTATTGCTGGGGAGACTGGCTGCTTCTGAAGAAAGTTCATTCTATTTTTGGACAGCTCTGTTGTTAAAAAAATTCTTCCTTTCATTGAGCTAAAATCTACCTCCCCGTTACCTGTGGGAAGACAGTGGGTTGGTAGAAAATGTCATTAGCTATGAGGCTAGACAGGAAGGTAAAGGCCAGAGCATGCAGAGCTTTGAAGGCCACACCGGCTTCTAATGCTGATGTGAACACTGAGCCCCTGGTAAATGCCCAGCCGTTAAGATGTAGCTCTCCACCTGCCCCTGAAATGACAGGTTTTCCAACTTCAGAAGAGGAATTTACATGGATCTATTCTGCATTTGACATTGTTGGTTTCTACTCATCATTCCACTATAAAGATATTTTTGTCTCCCAATTCTGAATGTTTCATGTGTTAGCTACCTCTTTCAGCTTTCTACATTCATCAGTATTTTTATTCAAGCTATTGATAAGCTCCCAAGGAAGATTGTGTCCTGCATGTTGCCTAAAAATTAGAATTGAAATTGTTGGTCACCATCAAGCTATGGCATTCTTGTGTCATAAGAGGATATTGGCCATCCTCTTCCCTTTTTCTCACCCTGCACTATCCTGGGTGCTTCAGCAGCCAAAGGACCATTAGGGACAAAACTGAAAATCATGAAATTTTGATGGAGGATGTTTAATGCTATTACACAGGAAATAAAAGGGTATTTACATGCCTGTTTAATAGAGAATCAATATTAAGCTATGATATAATTGGGAAGTTCCTCTTTGCATATCAAAAGAAAAAAATGTTCATTTAAAACCCTGGGGCATCGGGTGGCTGAGTTCAATATGTATCTGCCTTCGACTCAGCTTATGATCTCAGGGTTCTGGGATAGAGCCCCGAGTTGGGCTCCCTGCTTAAGTGGGAACTCTACTTCTCCCTCTCTGACTCTCTGTCTCTCTCTTTTTCCTGTCCCTGCGGATGTTCACTCTCTCAAATAAATAAATAAAATCTTAAAAAAAAAAAAAAAAGCTTACCCACTGCCATAGCTTTATGAACAACATGGAGTCAACTGGGTGGAACAGAGAACAAATACCTGGGGTCCATACAGTACAAGGATATCGACCCAAGAAAGCAGAAACAGGGGCCATTCATTCCTGCCATCAAATAACCCACAGCAAGCCAGTGGGTTTTTTGCAGACCTCATGGAGGAAGAGCCCTTCTTGGAAACACCTGGTAAAGACTTTGTTACCTAAAATCTTTTAGTGGTTGTAGTTATAGAAGGAAAAAAAACAAAAAACAAAAAAAAACCCTCTGCAAGTACAACAAAGATTGTGATACAAAGAAGCAATCATCCCAGCCTTTGAGAAGGACCCAGAGGGAGGCAGCCCACCAAGGAAATTACAAATTCTGCCAGCAGAAAGAAACTCAGAGCTAAACCAAAACAAAAGCCATTCCCACAGCAGTCCCAGCTGACCTAGGATTCACCAGATAACTAGCAGAGACAGAATGAAATATAAAAGTGTGTCATTTATAACTCTTCCTTTTATATATGCAATTATTCTCAAGTTACTTTTCTATATACTACATATAGTTTTCATTTCAAAGCAGCCCATCTATTTCCTCATAAAGTACCCAATTATTAAAAATTAATAACAACAGCTTCATGTATAATGTCAGAGAGATACCTGGTCTGAGCTAACCCGAACTAAAACTCCCGTTTAAGATTTACATTTATGACTCTGAGGCTTCGTGTGAGCAGACCAGATGAACAATGTTGTCTAAGGCTGCTTATTTGCATCATACATAGGTGAATGGCCAAGCAGAAGTGAGTTTTGGAAAGCGGGGTTTGTCTCACCTCCTGAAACAGCTGACTCCCGGAGCGATGTGCCCACTACAGTGCGGTAGCCCGTGTGAGTCTCTTTCTACCAAGCCCCAGTGATACCATGAGAGGACTTGTTCACAGTAATAACAAGGAGATCACAATTTATACGGCACGCTGTATGGGCCCTCACTGAAAGCAGTGACTTTAATTCACTCCTTTCTCAGTTCTTATAGTAACTCTTCGGTGTAGGTTTAATGAACCCAATTTTATATTTGAAGAACCAGCAGTTCAAAGACTTCCAGTGTCCTTTTTTCAGAAGTGAAATGACTGAAAGATGATGGAACCTGTATCTGCTTTTTACCATGTAGTCATGTGCACACTTGGTGCGATTTTTAGATTTTACTACCAATTCCTTTCCAAGTATTTTTTTCCCCCTCTTGGCACTTCCAGCGCTGTGATTCCGTTTTTACTCCCTGCCTTTTATGGACTGCTGTTGGCTCACTACTCCACCTTCACAGAGTGTTTTTAGAGAATTGCCTATCTCAGAAGAAGGGCCGCCCTTAGCTTCTGGGAAAGGTATGAATATAGGCCTATATTCTGTGTGTCTAAATATTTACAGACCAAGCGACACACTGTTTAATAAAATATGTTCAATACTTGACAAACACACCTTTATAAAGACCAAGAAAACCATATTTGAGTTTAGAATTATCAAGTTCCTAAAGAGACAGGTCCTGGGTTCCAGTAAACTTGTCTCTACTTCTGGTTCCATTGTATACTGAAAAATCTCCTCAGGTGTGCATGCTGGTGGTGTGATCCATCCTAGGGAAGGTAGACACAGAGATGCAAGCTGTGGGAACCTTAAAAATGATTTGGGGGTTATTTGGGCAAAGGATTCAGGGATTCTGGTACTGCACCATGGTCTGGGAAGGGAAGGTGCTAGTTCTAAGGCCATGTTCCACTGGCCTCATGGAGCCTTATCTTATGGCAAGGGGTATGCCGAAATTAGCATGGAGAGGAAATTAGTATGGAGAGGAATCTTCTTAGATGGCAATATTGCTTGAGAGTTCTCCAAATCTTGGCTTCTGTCATTGAGAACCATTGACAAAAAATCCCTGGGCCAAATGCCAGACAAGTTGCTTTGCAAGTCAAGCTGGTCTTTTAGGGCCAATTCCCTTTACCTTTTTAGAATCACTCCCTTCCAAGTACCCAGTGCTTTTCTGCAGGTCCAAGCCATCCATTCACTGAGTACATAATGTGAAAAAAGCATTCTCCAAAATATGTTACCTTTCTTAAGGGACCTTATGTATTTTATTTTAAAAGAGGCTGCAATTTAAACCAAAGAAATAAATTTCCTAATGATGGAATTTCTAGCAACAGCAGAAATATATCTGGGGACAGGGATTTTCTTGATATAAATCTGTATTAGTTTCCTAGGGTTGCCGTAACAAATAACCACAAACTTGGTGGCTTACAACAACAGAAATTTATTTTCTCACAGTGTGGAGACCAGAAGTCTGAAATCAAGGTGTCAGCAGAGACACGCTCCCTCTGAGGACTCCAGGGGAGGATAGTTCCTGCCTCTTCCAGCCCCTGGTGGCTGCAGGGGTTTCGCCCCTTCTGTGGTGCTGCCTCTTTCCCATCTGCCCAAATCTCCCAGGGTCTTCTCTCTGCCTCAACCTCCCTCGACCTTTTTAAGGATGTTTCTCATGGGATTTAGAGTCTATCTGGATAGTCCAGGGCGATCCATCTCAGGATCCATAACTTAATTACATCTGCAAAGACCCTGTCTCTAAACTGGGTCACATTCACAGGCTCCTGGAGACTTGTCTTTTGGGAATCACCATTCCACTCACGACGCTGTTTGGGCAGCATTCTTGGGCACCCACAGACTGAAGGCCAACCTGCTGCAGACACGGGAGGCAGGGGATGTTAGCCCAGCACTGCAGACCTCAGGGAAAGTTGACAAGCCTCCTTACAGGAGATAAACTTCGTTATTGACAGAGCCATGGGGCAGACAGCAACTGCATTTGAGAGCACTGCTTTTTAGGAAAATCTTCGTCAGACGAAAGCACAGTAAAGAATAAATCATCTCTCCTTGCTTTTCAAGACTCTTCATTTCATCCCAACCATCACTGGAGACAGTAGGAGCTTAAGGTGCACCATTTTTACACTCTATGTATTTATTTTACCCCTTAGGCAAGGGAGAGAAAAGACTGTTGGTAACTGACTGCCTATCATGTCCTAAGATTTTTAACTATATTACTTCATTTTATCTTCATAACAGCCCTTTAAGGAAGACAATAATATTCACACCCATTACACAAATGTGAAAACTGAGGCCGTGAGACATTAAGTAACCGGCCAGGATCCTATAGCTAGGAATCAAAGGCGCTGAGGGCCAGGCCCTTTCCACGCCCTTTCTAGGACTTCACTGCCCTAGGATCCGTCCAGATCAGCCCCACCCCTCTAAATAGATTGTTAATCTGGCTGACTCCTACTTGGAAAGAGCGAAAAGCTTTACTAGCAGCTAGAGAAGCCCGAGGCTAAGGAATCAGCTGTTCTTTTTGCTTACACTATACTGCCATCTAGTGGGAAAATAATTAATAGCAGAAGATACCATTTCCGGCATCTTAATTTTTGGGTATTTGTACTTAAATTTTGTTTTTTAGGGTATTAAGGAGGGCACTTGTTGCGATGAACATTGGGTGGTATATGTAAGGGATGAATCACTAAATTCTACACCTGAAACCAATTTTACTATATATGTTAACTAACTAGAATTTAAATTAAAAAATGAAATAAAAAATAAAAAAATATTTTATTTGTTAAATTGAGACCCTATCCAAATCAACATCAAATTCCTGCCCCTGCATCCATATACACATGTACACTCCTTCCGTCCACCTGTCTCACATATTTATATGTTGTGTAATAGGGAAGTGAAAGTACTAGACGCACCTTCCACACTTGGATCATGACCGCAAATGTGCAATAGTTAAAATCACGAGCAAAGATGTGCATTCTCCAGACTCCCCACTAATGAAATTGTGACCCTTTGGCACTGATTAACTTGACTAAAATTTTAGCAAGGAATTCAGGCAGAAATGACTAATCAATTTATCTTTAACCATTTTTCATAACTAAAAACACAATTTCTTTCCACCAGAAATAGCTTCTATACTGAGCCCACGGCAGAGCTGACTATAGTACTGGTGGTGCCCAGGGAGATGATTGTTGGAGTAAGACCATCCTGTAGGTAACACAATGATGAATGCCTCCGTGTAAGTGTGAAAAAAAGAAGGTGCAGCTCCAATCGCCCCATTATTAAATATACATTCTAAGGTATCTAAAACATTTATTAGGGGGTGCCTGGATAGCTCAGTCAGTTAAGTGTCTAACTTTTGATTTTGGCTCAGGTCTTGATCTCAGGATTGTGAGATCGGGCCCCATGTCGGACTCCATGCTGGACTTGGAGCCTGCTTAAGATTCTCTTTCTCTCCCTCTGCCCCTACCTGGTCTCTCTCTTAAATAAATAAATAAATACTTATTATTATTAGTCTCTTAATCCTGCTGTCACAAATTACCATAAATTTAGTGGCTTAAAACAACATAAGTATTATCTCATAGTTCCAGAGGTCAGAAATCTTAAATGGGTCTCATGGGCTAAAATCAAAGTGTCAGCAAGTCTGCATTCCTTCTGGAAGCTCCAGGGGACTATAAGCCTCTTCCAGCTTCTAGAGACTGCCTTAAAGTCAGCAGCATTCGCCCCAGGGGTACTCACAATGCCCTCTCTCTGATCTCTCGCCTTCGTTTCCCTTTTCTGCTCTACAGGACCCCGTGGACCCACCACAATAATCCAGGGTAATAACCAATATCCCTGTTTTAAGGACAAATGATTAACAACCTCAATTACATCTGCTACCTTAATGTAATATAGTCTCGTGTTCCAGGAATTAAGGTACAGGCATCTCTGGGGATGGGGAAGGCATTTTGTGTCCTTTCCCCTCCCATACCCTCCCCACTTCACAAACTGCAAGGAGCCTTATAAGCATGCAGGAGGACACACTTACCCTGAAATTCTACCTGCACTTTTGGCCAGCCACATTTCATAAGCAGGTAAGAGCATAGATTCAGATAGACTTAAGGTTAAATCCTAGATTCCTCTCCTTATGTGAAAACTTGCGTATGTTACTTAGTGTTTCTATGCTCAGTTTCTTCATCCCTAAAGTGGGCATAATACCTGCCTCCTAGTATCACTGTAAGGCTTAAATACGTCTCCAAAAAGCACTTAGCAGAGCATGTGGTATACATGAGCATCTCAGATAGTCTGAAGGAACAATTTCTGAGAATGAGGATTTTCCATCCAATCTTCAAAGGGAGATTAACTAGCCACCTAACTAAGCACTGCACTGGGTGCTTGGGGGACAGGGAAAGGGTAATGCCTATCTTCACCCAGTTAACAACAAGCAGTACAGTGGAATCGGGGACCAAGACGTGAGGTTCTTCTAAGGCCAGTAAATGAAGGCTTCCGTTGTACCTTCTGTACTACACAGACTATGTACGGGGATAGACTCTGCCCAGTCAGACACTTTCAGGTGGGGAGCATCTGAAGAGAACACGGAAGAGGAAGACCATGTTTCCTTCGTTCTTTCCTGTCCTTTGTTGTCTAGAACACGTATACCAATGTCAATACTTCAGGGACTTTATATATTGTATGAGTATACACAGAAAGATGGTCATTCCTTTTTTAAAAAAGATTTATTTATTAATTTGAGAGAGAGCATATGCACACAAGTGGGGGGAGGGGCAGAGGGAAAGGGAGAGAGAATCCTGAGGGACTCCATGCTGAGCATGCAACCAGGTGCAGGGTTTGATCTCACGACCCTGAGATCATGACCCGAGCCGAAACCAAGAGTCAGACACTTAACTGAGCCACTCAGGTGCCCTGAAAGATGGTCGTTTTGCCTTGTGTCCTAAAGCTAAGGGCAACAATGTCCTGTGTGCATGTGTGTGTGTGTGTGTGTGTGTGTGTGTGTGTATTGCTACCATACACACACATATGCCATCAAGTTATACTGAAATCTATTTTTACCCTAATAAGAAGTAAATTTGGGGCAATGAAACTAAACTGTTTTTAAAATCTTCTTATTTATTTTTAAATAAATTTAAATTTATTGTTAAGTGGAAGTTCTGAAATAATGAATGAAAAAGTTCCTTGAGGGGCATCTAGGTGGCTAAGTGGGTAAAGCCTCTGACTTCGGCTTGGGTCATGATCTCAGGGTCCTGTGATCGAGCCCCGTATCGGGCTCTCTGTTCAGCAAGCAGCCTGCTTCCCCCTCTCTCTGCCTGCCTCTCTGCCGACTTGTGATCTCTGTCTGTCAAATAACTAAATAAAATCTTAAAAAAAAAAAAAAGAAAAAGAAAAAGTTCCTTGGTTATAAGCCACCCATACACAATGTACTTAAGATGTAAAAAAAGTCATGATTTTAGATGGACTAAATCTATGTCTCTTTTAATCTTGTTTTAATAATAAATTTACTTAGGAACATGTTCATTGGAGAAAGCAATTTCTGCAACTACAGTAAATATTTCTGAATTTGTAGTATCTAATACATTTTACCATTTTATTTTTGGATTTTACATAACTCTTTAACTATCATGCATGAATTCCTTGACAATAGGAAATATGGGGTAAAATGCTATTTGCACATTAAAAATACAGAAAGGATGCAAAAACTCTAAGTTTTACTTTTACATCTGATTCCCACAACAGGATTAGAAAACATTCCCTCCAGGCCTATTGGACTTTCTTGAACAAAAGGGAAAGATTCAGCCGTGAAGGGTCCTTCCTGGGTTTGCCATTCTCACTTAAGTGGTCGCATTGAGCAGGTCACTGGATTTTGGGTGTGGTTACAGTTCACCCCCAGAGGCATCTCTGTAAACCTCTTGAGCTGGAGATCTATGTTGTGACTAGAAAACCTAGAACTTGCAACCATTATTGCACCTCATGTTTGCACAAGCTTAACGTTCATTATATCCCTGGGACTTCAGCATGCGAACTTTAAAGGTGGTGTGGCAAACCCAACCTCCACCCTGAGTTTACACAGCTGAGGTTGAGTCTGAGCTTGTGGGGAGGCGGTCGCAGCTTGGGTAACGAGGCTACGGCAGACTGTACCATGGAAAGAATATTCTGTGGTACTCCTGTGCATGTAAGTACCTCCCTCAGAGACAGTCACAGAGCTCTGCATTTGACAAGTCTTCGACCCTCGGCTCCATGTAAATGCCAAGGCAAGCACATTAATTCAGTGTGACAAGACCGTCAGCTCAGTCCAGTTGGTGGGAGCTAAGGCCGCATCCCAGCAGAGCTGGGAGTTAGTGAGGCCTGCCAGAGGCATGCGGGAGGAGATTCACCCCAGAATCCATCATATTTTGTTCCTCTCTGTCTCTCTGGGAAATTCTGAAAACTGAAGTTACATACAGTTTACATTTTAGAGAGAAGCAGCTAGCTCAATTAAACTTAGGTTGGACTGGTTGGTAATATTTATTTAGTACCTAATAAATGGCAAGCACTCTACTAAGAGATGTATATACATTACTTATTAATTGCACTGTAAAGTGGGTAGAATTAATCCTTGGTGAATCTGAGGCCTACAGAACTCAAACTTCCCAGGTTCCCACAGAGTAAAAATGAGTATTGACATTCCCCTTGCATATTAAACCCCTCTGGTTTTCCCTTAGTTATGAAGGAACACAGCAGACAAATATACATAAACAAGAAAATTTTAAAAAAAGTAAATCCTAAACATATTTGACTGTTCTAATTTTTATTCAGCCAGTCTCCTCAGACACAATTTTTCTTTGTCCTCTCTCCATCTTATATCTCATACCCTCCCTCCTAAGTTGTAGGAAATGATTCTGAGAGAGGCCTCATTTGGAGTATTAATAGGATGGATTTTTATCAGGAGCACTCAAAATGTGTCAGGAACTATCATTTTCCCTTTGTTCTGGATGAGATCATCCAGATGATAACAAGTTTATCAAATAAAATAAGAAAAGAGGAGATGAGCAAATGGGTGCAGTAAGTGTTAAAAGTAACCAGTGGGAGGAAGTGGGAGTCAGTGGAATGTATTACACCACCCATAAGCTTGAGGAAGACAACTGTGTAATAACTCATATTACATGTCATATATTAGTTATGACGAAATTTCTTAGTTTCCTCTATCGACAACTTGGATGAAAATTTCATTTCTATTTTGTGATTTTCTTTTAAAATTCCTACAATCAATAGAAAGGGATCAATGACTCTTTTGTCAAGCTTCTGTGAATGAGTCTAGTAAGTAAAAAGGATTGTTTTGAAGGAGACTCTATGTTTTTCCACTCATTGGCCTGGATTAAAGGTGAAACTCAATTGTCTCATTATGATGCACTTCTCTCTTTTATAATGAGAAGGTGATGATGAGGGGAGATGCATTAACACATAACAAGGACCAGAATGTATCATAAAATATTAGCTAATGCTTTCCTTCTCGTGGTAAAAATGTTTGGAATGGTTTCTCATTCATTTACAAAATAGGCTATCTTAGTTTCAAGGCCTTATGACTCAGGGTCTATAATTTACACAGAACCAGTTCAAAGCTAAGGTGTTTACTGCTGCTAAAGCCATTAATTTTTTTGGATGATTAAAAACAAGAGCTAAGGATTAGCGGTAATTAAATGTCTCTTAGAAAAGGTCAGTGGTACAAGGAAATGGTTAATTACACTGAAAGAACAAGAAGAAAGTTGAAGAGAATGTATTTTTTCAACCACAAAACTGAGTAAAAGCCATCCAAGCTGGGAGATTTACTAATTCATAGCAATTAAGTAGTTAATTAGAAGTCTGTAATTATCTTTGCCACTTCATTAAGAACTCTGTACAGATTTCCCAGTATAATTTGTTGGAAACCCTACTCACCTTGGTTATTGGGATTTTATGAGGAAACTACTTTCAATATATTAAAGGAGTGTCTCATTAAAACTTTGTTCAGCCATCCATGGAAACACAAGTTGATTCCTAAATGTCTAATAGTTCTGGGCTTACAGATGAAGTGTGACTTAAAGGACACGGGATAGCATAAGTAACTTTCTAGTTCCCAGTCTCCAGGGTGGGTATTCCCTCCTGCACAGGTATGACCTTATGACTTACTTACACAAGTATTCATTCTTACTAGCTGTGGCACTGTTCTGATTGGCGAGTGTCCATGCTGTATTAATTTTTATACATTACAGACATCACTTGTTCTGCTAATGGGTGACTACCCTTAGGGAAATCTAGAACCACAGCAAGATAATGACACCAGGTCACCTATCTTGGCAGTAACATAAGAATGCAACCTAACTTCTATCTGCAACTGTAACAGCCCAACCTATGAAGACAAGTCCCCTCAAAAAAAGGTCAAAAGACAAAAAGGTCTACTTTTTTGCGTTTTACTTGGCAGACTGGCCCTGTGACTATTACTTACATTGTCAGCAAGTTTTCTCGGAGTGTTTGCAAATGTAGAGGCTTCGTGGGTGCTTGGGTGGCTCAGTTGGTTAAGGGACGGCCTTCAGCTCAGGTCAGGATCCCGGAGTCCCGGAATCAAGTCCTAGCTTGGGCTCCAGCTCCGTGAGGACTCTGCTTCTCCCTCTGACCTCCCCTCTCATGCTCTCTCACTCTCTCTCAAATAAATAAAGAAAATCTTTAAAGAAAAATGTAGAGGCTACAGTGCTATAAATAGATAAGTAGCAAAACAGGAATACCAACCTCATCAGGTGATTGGAGAGAATAAAGTAATGGATGTGTGTCACCTCTCAACTCTAGCATAGAGTAAATGTTTTATAAATGGTGCAGAGCATGAACAGAGGCATTTCTCTTTGTTTCTCAGACAGATTACAATCTAATTTTTAATAATATATATTTATTCACTAAAACAAATGATCTATGATTTCTTAAGGAACTCGTTATACATTAAGGTTGTTTTGAAATTTTTGCAATTATAAACACACTCTTGAATGAATATCTGAATGCATAACACTGTTTCTGCCTTGTGGGCTATTCTTCATTCTAGATTTTGCCAACTGGATTGGCTGCATCACTAGGGTGAACTTTTTATAACACCTTATCACAAAAAGTTGCCCTCTCCTTATTTACCCTCCACTTATTGATAATGTCAAACTACCCCTGTACCTGACTTTAAGTTTAGAGATTTGTCATATTTGTTAAAGAGATTAACAAGAGTACTGCATAGGCATGCCATAAATGTGGGAAAAAATGATGCAGAAACTAAAAACCATAGAATTCTGGACTTCAGGTAGGAATTGAAACTAGAATTGGGAATTCAAGGAATATTTTATATCATTTCATCAGAAAAAAGGACAAGGGCAGGAATACACACTAGTATACTTGCAGACAATAAGCAGATAAATTTTGCCAGAATGAACGGTTCCTTCATATGCAGAAATAACAGGGCATCAATGGAGAATAAGAAGTAGGTACAGACAGATAGGAAAGTACCTTCAGTATCAACTAAGACATCTTGGCTTTATTTTCCAGGAGACTGGATAATAATGAAAAATCAAGATTTCTGAGTATGAGACTGACATGCAAAAAGGCATTATGAAAATCTGTGGTTTTTAGATTATAAGTGGAATGTGGATTTTAAGTGGTTAAAAATGCTGGAAGCCCTTGATTTGTCATTAATAATTTAGAAGTGATTTGCTATGTAAAAGAGAAGTATTTGAAAGGAATAACCGTAGTTCTTATTTTATGTATTAAGAATATTGGATTAAATATAATATTTAAAAATTGACATGCAAAATAAACAAATACCCATATATAACATTTTTAGTACATACTGTGTATCAGGCACTGGGTGAAGGGCTTTACATTTTTTATGTCATTTAACCTCCCCCAAAAACCTATATGGTGGAAATTATGGTTATCTCAACTTTATAGAAGAGGAAATAGCAGTTTAGAAAGGATAAGTACCTTATTTCATACAGATAATAAGTGACACAGCCAGGATTTAAACCTGGTTCTCCTGGCTCTAGAGTATACACATTATCTTCCTTCAAGTCTGGACTCATTCTTGACAAATATGATTTATTTATTAAAAGAACCAAGGCAAAGGTTGGTTCCAGGGGAAATGGAAATGAGAAACAGATATAAGATAAATTACTAAACTGAATTCCAGAAGAGAGAAGGCATCAGAACAACTTCAGGTGTTTGACTAAGGGATACAACGAGAGCAGTAGGACCACTAACAGAAATCGTAAAAATGAGAGAACACACTAGTTCTCAGTAATTAAATGAGTTTTTCCTTAAAAAGAAATAAAACAGTATAGGTTTATTTTAGAGCAGAGTTCAAGATTTATGATTACATCCCTTGAGCCCAGCAATTCCCAAAATAATGTAACTAGGTGTTAAATAAGGTGTTGCCAGATGGTGGCTTGACCATATTTTCCCTTCTTCCTAAGATAAGAACACACAGCAATAACTAAACATACCATTTGGTGAAGTCGCTCAACTACTGTGGGCATTGGTGCTCTGGCTCAAAGTCCAACTTCAATCATTTAAAATTTCCCCTACCAATGAAATAGTTCATCTACTTCTCTCTTAGGTATTCCTGCCAATTAACAACCCCCATTAATGTAAGCCAAAACCTGCAAAACCTCTTCAACTGTCTTGTACTTAAAAATGAACAGAAAACCTAGAATCTACAGTCATGCAAGAAGAGTTGACAAAATGCTACAAAAGCAAAAGTAAACAAAAAATGAAGGTAGGTTGAAAGGGCAGACAGGTGGCTAAATAAAATAGTTCCTTCAAAGAATAGGATATAAAATAAAAATTTTAAAAAAATTAATGCTTTTGCTATCCTCAGAGAGACCAGAAGATACTGAATTTATGAAACCAGCATTATAGACCTTACAAGTCATCACTTCTAACGTCTTTTGTTGATAATGTTTATTAAAAAGAGAATTATTTCAGATTGTTGAATCACTGTCTTGCACACCTAAAACTAGCACTCTGTGTTAATTATACTGGAGTTACAATTTTAAAAAAGAAAATAAAAATATCTGGATGAAGGATGGTGGTCTGAGGACTTTTGATATGAAAATTATAATATTAAATGTCAGAATTTTTTAGAAAATATTATTGAACAACTGTAACTGTGACCCAGTGGAGGACATAGTTTTGATTTAAAGCATTTCTCTTTATCCCAAATTACATCCCTACGAGTGTTCACAGCCCTTCAAATAAGGCTGTAATTACAGGAATCTCAGTGCCACCAACCCCTTGCGAAGCCCTGGAATGTGTTCTCTGATCCTAGCAGGTCCCTTGTAGAGGTTCCACATCTGACAGGATGAAGAACCACAATTGTTCCCAGGCAATCTGTAAAGGTACAATAAGGTTTAAATAATATTCTCACGAAAGACACACAGTTCACTGAAAGTCACTCATTTTGGGCAATTAATCTAGAAAGTGAATTTCCTCTCCATCTCTAAGTCTTTGTAGCAGTGATATAAAAATCTAGATATGGCATTTAGAGATGAGGATTCAAATTACAGCTGCTTACCACTAAACAAGTCAATCACAACTCAATATGTAGTTTCTACCTCAAACATAAACACAGTAACATCTCTGGCATAACTTATTAAAAAATAAAATAAAGATTTAAAATCACCATTTATCATGGTGTTTAGCATATAGAAACACTATTATATTGAAGGAATTTTTTTTTAGATAGGTATAAACTAAAATTTCTACATAAAAATCAAAGGTCAGGGTGCCTGGGTGGCTCAGTGGGTTAAGCTGCTGCCTTCGGCTCAGGTCATGATCTCAGGGTCCTGGAATCGAGTTCCGCATCGGGCTCTCTGCTCGGCAAGGAGCCTGCTTCCTTCTTTCTCTCTCTCTGCCTGCCTCTCCGTCTACTTGTGATCTCTCTCTGTCAAATAAATAAATAAAATCTTTAAAAAAAAAATCAAAGGTCATTGTATATATTTTATCATCATCAAAAGCTTGCCCATAATGTGTATACAGTATTTTATCCAATACCAAACAGACCAAGCTTTATTGGAAAATCTTTGTGTACCCCCAAACCATCTCTTTTCTATAAGAAAGGGGATATTGATTTTGAGCAGACAACTCCCAAACAATTAAAACAAATACACAACAAAAAATCATACAGTCCTCACAAGACAAAGTGAGATTTTCATAATATGAAACCCAAATTTTATCTCTAAGTTTATCATATTTGGACAATAATTATTTTATTTTCACAAGTGCAAAATAAAGACATTAAAAATGATTTCAAAGATCTATAAATCTTTGGAATTCAAACTCTAAACATGTCTAATAATCATTCAACCTGTACCATCAGCTAAATTGCATTGGTTCAAAACAAAGACTATATTCTTTCCAGTTTTTTTTTTTATGGTTCCTATGAATATTTTTGGAATAGCAAATCTACATTTTCAACACAATTATAATCTCTTGATTAATTATACAGACAAAATACTGATGATCTTTATAAAATTTTACCTACTTCATAGACTCAGTGATGGCATAGCAAATATACTAACACAATTAGAAACATTTATTTTTTTATTTATTGAATATTCTTGATATTATTGAATATTGATAATATTGAATATTGAATAATTTAATTATTGAATATTCTTGGCAAAATTTCTCAAGATGTTAAACATATAGTTACCACATGACCCATCAAGTCTACTATATACTCAAGAAAAGTATAATCAGGGACGCCTGGGTGGCTTAGTTGGTTAAGCAGCTGCCTCCAGCTCAGGTCATGATCCCAGTGTCCTGGGATCGAGTCCCACATCAGGCTCCTTGCTCAGCAGGAAGCCTGCTTCTCCCTCTGCCTCTGCCTCTGCCTGCCACTCTGCCTGTGTGCTCTCTCTCTTTCTCTCTCTCTCTCCTTCTCTGACAAATAAATAAAATCTTTAAAAAAAAAAAAAGAAAAGTATAATCATATGTCTACTCAAAAACTTGTACATTATGATCATAGTGGTATTTATAACAGTTGAAAAGTAGAAATGACACAAATTTCCACCAACTGATGAATAAATAAATGCAAGGTATACTCATACAGTGGAATGTTATTTGGCAATAAAAAGTGATACAGTACAGATACATGCTACAACAGGATGAACCTTGGAAACGTTTTGATGTTGATAATAAGTTTATGATTCCATTGATGTGAAATTTCCAGAATAAGCAAATATACAGAGACAGAAAGTAGATTAGTGGTTGTCTAGGGCCAAGGGGGAATTGGGAGTGACTACTACTAGGTATGACAATTTGACAATATCTATCAAAAATTTTAAAGAACATATTTTCTTGACTCAGCCATCTCCTTTCAGAGATCTATCCCAAAGTAAGAGTATAATTAAACATATATGAGAAAGTTATTATTGCATTATTTGCTATAGTGAGAAAATAGATTAATTCTGTGGAATATTATGCAGCACTTACCAATTATAATAATATGTAAGACTTGGAAAGTGACCCAAGGCATCTATAGTTGACCAGACAAACAGATGATTTGAGATAGAGATATTCCTTTTATATGATAATACGTATACGATATAGAGCAATATACATACAGAGACATGCCTTTAGGTAACATACAAATATAAGACATTTATGTAACATACATGACACATAATTATACATACAATATGATTCTATTAATGTTAAAAACAAAAATTAGATACATAATCTGAAAGGAGGCTTAGCTGATTGTCAAAGAGCAGTTATTTCTGGGGACTGAAGCAAGACTGGGAAGTAACAAAGAGGGCTTTTTTACATTTTACTCTGTATACTTTATATTACTTGAAATAATATTTTCATATTATTATGAAACAGTCATATATTCATGTATTACTTATGTCATTAAAAAGGAGGACAAATGTTTTTAAATAACCATAGGAAAAATCCTTTGCCTATGAAGAAGCATTTTTTTTTTTAAAGTAAATAAATTACCCCAACATGCTAAAAACATCCAAGCAAGCAGGTAAGCCTCATGGTTTCACTCAGTGGACATCAGGTTCCAGGAGGTGTAGAGAGTCAAAGGGTGGGGGAACTAGACTGAAGAAGAGGATTAGCAAGACTAAGGTCAGCCCAGTTGTTAGAGAAACATCAAGGGCAAGTGTACTAGGAAGGGAATAGATTAGTTGAATCCCATTTTAAAAAAATATTTTTTTTTTTTTTAAGATTTTATTTATTTGTCAGAGAGAGAGGGAGAGAGAGTGAGCACAGGCAGACAGAATGGCAGGCAGAGGCAGAGGGAGAAGCAGGCTCCCTGCCGAGCAAGGAGCCCGATGCGGGACTCGATCCCAGGACGCTGGGATCACGACCTGAGCCGAAGGCAGCTGCTCAACCAACTGAGCCACCCAGGCGTCCCAAATTTTTTTTTTTTTAATTGAAAGAGAGCATGAGCAGGGAGGAGGAGAGGGAGAGAGAGAATATTAAGCAGGCTCTATACCCTTTGCAGAGCCCAATGTAGGGCTTAATCTCACACCCCTGAGATCATGACCTGAGCGGAAATCAAGAGTTGGATACTTAACCTACTGAGCCACACAGGAGCCCCTGCTGAATCCTATTTTCATGATCTGATTTTTTTTTTTTTAAATTCTTGCTCATGGCCTTTTAAAAAATTTAGTGTGTGTGTGTGTGTGTGTGTGTGTTCCAAGATTCATTGTTTATGCACCACACCCAGTACTCCATGCAATAGGTGCCCTCCATAATATCCATCACCAGGCTCATCCAACCTCCCAGCCCCTCACCCCTCCAAAACCCTCAGTTTGTTTCTCAGAGTCCACAGTCTCTCATGGTTTGTTTCCCTCTCCGATTTCCTCCAACTCACTTAGACTTGCCAGTTAGAAAAGTATAACTTATTCTCATCCTTGCCACTTTCATTTGAAAACTTTCATAGGACACAGAGCATGATAGACGATTATATGAGTCATGGTCCTGGGTAGGAAGCAAATGGTACAGTGAGCAGGATCATTACTAAAAGAGTTTAATGAAGGGACAATTTGGAAAGCTAGAGGCTGAGTTAAGGGAAATGAAAAGGTGAATGAAGCAAAAGAATACAAGAGTATAAAGCCATTACCCCCTCAGGGTCTGAAGCAAAGGGGGAAGCAGTAGCCAAAACCTGTAAGGGCTAACGCTAGAAAGAGCAGCCACCTGACAGGAGCTGCTGCAGATGGAGAAACACAGACACTGCCCAACTGCAACAGGCAGCCTGAGGATTATGGAACGTTTTCTTCTCCTGCTCTCTGACCTTTGGCCAATGCTCTCTTTTGACCATATTGAAAGAGCAAGTGATACAGGAACAGAACAACCAATGCTAGTGCCTCCTTGAAATATAAGGTATTTGTGCTTTTGAAAGGAACTCTATTTAAGACATCACTGTTCTTCTGGTTATGCCTTACTTCACCATTGTCATGTAAATATCATAGGAAACAATATGCAAAATGAAGTACACTTAACTATTCAACCGTATTGGAAATGTATTTATAAGATTCAAGCAAAGGCTCTGCAAAAACTAGAATATTTCAGGGAGAATTCACATGTCTATTCCAGAGAGTATAATTAGAAACCATAAAGTGATTCTCCCATCTTTGTCATGAGGCTGAAACAATTTTCAGCTGTCCCATTATTCCCTGTGATAAAGAAGATAATATGTAAGCTATAGTTATACTTTGCAAGGTTTTTTTGTTTGTTGTTGTTGTTATTTTTTGGTAGAAAGATTTTACTAGATTTGAAATTCAAATGATGTCTGTATGATAAGCCAAGATCCACTCTTCAGGAATCCTACATATCAGTCAGGAACATACTAAGTGAATGTCATTTCTTTTGGATTTGAGTAAATGAAATTTTGAAAAGTAACTCATTTTATTGGTTAATCCAGAAACCACCCTTTCTATTATAAACCCCCAAATCATTCTGTATGACTTTAAACAGGTTAAAAATTAATATTGAATAACTGAGATTCAAAAAGTCTTCTCTCAACTCAAGTTTCCTTTGCAAATAATAAGTAATTGCTTCAAGGAGAAGAAATCACAGCTTCAGATGTGCAACAATGTGAGCATGTCTGTGGTGTCTGAAGAATAGCCAAAGGCCAGAGTCAACTACCGTAGAGGGAGGAAGGGGGAGATAGAGAATAACACATCTGTTAAACAAATCGTGTAGTCTTGTTAGCCAAAGCAACAACTTTGGTTTTTATTCTGGGTGGAAAAGAGCAGATGCTTTAAATGCTCTTACCCCTTTCTGCCTGTTTTAACTATAACTTCTGGCGTGTGTCATGAGAAGAGTGGACCCCAGAGAGTTGCTGCTCCTTCAGCATGGGACCCAGAGCTGTCCTACTCATTGTTATAATTTCTTGCAATGGTAAATCCTGAGTATTTCGGGGTTGATTTGTTGCTGCAACCTAAACTGGGTAATATACTCCCCTAGACTAGGAGATTTGTGTGTGCATATTATGTCTGTTTTGGATCAACAATTGTCTACACAGTGCTGGATGGTTCCTATCAAAAATAGGTGCTTAGGGGTGCCTGACTGGCTCAGTGGGTTAACCCTCTGCCTTCAGCTCAGCTCGTGATCCCAGGGTCCTGGGAGTGAGCGCCATATCGGGCTCTCTGCTTGGCGGGAAGCCTACTTCTCCCTCTTCCACACCCCCTGCTTGTGTTCCCTCTCTCGCTGTGTCTGTCTCTGTCAAATAAATAAATAAAATCTTAAAAAAAAAAAAAGGTGCTCAGAAAATCAGGGTGGTGTGCATAAAAATCTGGCTGTGGAGATTCTAGAATTGTAAAAGTGCTTGAGCCAGACCTTAAGTTTTTGAGCCAGAATAGAATCTCTGTGTGTTTAACTCAAGTACTTGTATTAAATATTACTATCAATATTAGAGAAGAAATAGATGTTCTTCATTTTTAAAAAAATGCATTAACACACAGGATATGAAATAATTCTCCTGAATTCATATTCCCATCTGTTACTGGTTTGTGTGTATACTGCATATTTTTATTATGTATACATGTGTGTCTCTATACATGCATATATCTATATGACTATATTTACACACACATATATATTTACATAAGTGGCATTATGCCCATATATATTGATTTGCAATTTATTTTATCACATAAATTGAAAACGTATTTTTGTTCTTTCTTATCCTTTCTTAAAGCTGCATAGTATTTCTTGATATATTTATACCATTATGCACTTTCTTAAAGCTGCATAGTATTTCTTTTATCCTTTCTTAAAGCTGCATAGTATTTCTTGATATATTTATACCATTATGTACTTAACCAATCTATTGATATTTATTTTTTAGTTTCTAAATATTTTCCTACAAATATGCAAATAAACACCTACATATATACATGTCACACAAATTTGTAGAAATAGAAATGCTGGGCTCCAAGCATGCATAATGTATATTTTGATAGTGACAGATTGCTCTCCAAAAGGTTGTTACAACTTTCCATATATATTTTTAAAAATCTTCATAGGTGATAATTATGCAGTCTTCTGGTTAAAACCACTGAATTAAATAGAAAAAGAGAGAGGGAGCTTGGAGTTAGAAAACCAATCTAATCATGTCATGGCTAACAGGGGGAAAAGAAAATATCACCTTGGTCAGTCATCATTAGTTTTCTCAGAAACAGATTTCAGTTTTGTAAATTTTCTCCTTGTAATTTTTTGTACATCTGAATAATTTTTACCCTTAAATATTAACAGTAACAAATGAAGGTATTCTTTGGATTCCTTCAATTCTTCTTAGTTTTTGAAAGAGAACCTAAATACGATTATTTTTATATCCAAATAGATTTTAAATCTTTGCCTTTCAGTTAAAAAAAAAAATCTTTGCCTTTCATTCATATTATATACCTCAAAGTTTCAGGTTACTATCTTCTTTTGAAAAAAAATTTAAAATTAGTAACACAAGTCCAGGTAATAACAAAGGGAAATGAGCTGATCACTTTTGTTAGAAGAAACCTGCAAAGAAAATGACAAGATGTTTTCATTGATGACATTTTATATTTGTTAAATCTGGAATATTCAATTTTTGTTGAAAGGGCAGTACATTGAATCAAATCTCAGCCTTCTAAATACCATGATAACCTTGGAGTAATAATTAAATCTGCATTAGCCAATATTTCTAGATATGAACATCTTATAAAATGGTATTGAGGGATAGACCAAGAAGGGTCAAAAACATGATAAATTATTCAAAAACATGATAAATTATTCAACCAAGTAGGTTGAATATGGGAAATTAAATCACTTGATTATCAAAAAATCATTATAAAGTGAACATTTCCCCCAGACTAGCACAGCTTACTTTTCCTTCTCTTTTTATTTACTCTGACAAGCTGCAATGTGCTCTTTAATACAACTTAATGGACTACATGAAATCAGATCAAAGAGCTTATCAACAGTTCTACTGACTCTATCTAAAGTTTTATCAAGTCATAATAACATGTTCCAGTCTTGTTAAATATCTTTTTAACAACTTTTAAAAATTCTGAAAACACTTGAAAATTAAAAAATAAGGCTCTATATATTTTCTTCTTATTACTATTACTAATATTCTATTAAGTCGTTAATTTAATCTTTACTATAATTAACATAAAAAAACTAAAATAAATATATTAATTTAGAAACTCCTCATGAAGAAGGATTTTGAAAAGATGATGGCCCCCTAATTTCAATATGTGTAAATATATGTAATATGTGTAAACACATATTATTAAAAATCTCATACAGACTAACCATGAAAAGAAAATATCCCAGACTGAACACCCACAGAGAGGTAAAAGTCAGAAAATACCAGAACTTCCAGTTATATCCTAGTGGGCAAATAAATAAGCCAGACCATTAGAGTTGGATATGGGGTCCTTGCATTTGTGGCAAGTCAGGTGTGGATAGCACAGAAGACAGGAAATGCATGAGATTCTCATAGGAGAACATAGATGACACCAATTATGGTTGACTCTCGTAAGAAAGCCAGCGAGTGGATAAATATGACGAATAGATCTGAAATCTGGCATATCAGAGCACTCACTACCAGAAAGTGAAAAGAAAAGAAGAAAGGAATGGAATATGTGCAGGACCAGAGAAGACAACCCAGGGGAGGTTTTTTTGGTTTTGTTTTGTTTTATTAAATAATGAAAGGAAGCTAGGAAACAGCTCAAGAGAGGGCCCTGAAGTATGACTGTTTTGAACAAGGAAAAGAAGTATAAATGCTTTCAATTATAAACTTGAAAACTCATAGCCAGCAGATATGTGAAATAAAGTCTGACTCTAAAATAGACAGATAGATAAATGAACAAGCTCATCCCAGAAGAAAAGGAAAAGTTACAAGATGCTCAAGGGAAAATAGGTACAACTGAAAATTCAATAGGAGTATAAATAATGGAAATAAGAAGAGCAAAAAAAGTGAAGCCAAAACACATAAAAAATTAGAAAAGTCCAATGAAAGTGATAGAGTGGTAAAGCAGTTTTAACATACATATAAAATTGGAATTTATGAAAAAGAAAAAATATAAACAGAACCAATATTTAAAACTGTAACTCAAGAAAAGTTTCCTGAAAAAACCTTGAATTATTAACTCCTAGATGTTTCTTAATTCAATTATTAGACTTTAAAATGAATAAATACTCCTCTGAACTTCAGGTAAAAAAAAAATCACATCACTTAAAAATAAAAGAAAATTGGTTGAAATTAGACTCCAACAAAAATATGGAAAGTAATACAAAAGAGAAATATTTTCAAGAAACTCAATAAAAATCACCTAATTATTTTATATTCAACTCAGTTTTCCTTACAATATCAGGCTATGGGAATAAAAAGAACAGTTATAAACCCTTAGGAATTTATGAATATTTTTTCAGACATTAAATTTACAGAAGTTAACAGCAGATAACTAGCAGATAACTTTTTCTCTCTAAGAGATGATTAAGGAAAGTGGCAAAGTCATTGGTGGAAAGAACTATATATTTAATTTTAGATCTAAGACTCAAAGGTGGGTAATCATGGAAGAATAAAATGGAAACGCAATGTGCTCAGACATAAAGCAAACATGTAAATTTAAAACATGGAAAAAGGGAAAAATAAGAGAGGAGTAAAATAAAGCAAAATAAAGTCATTGGGATATATATATGTGTGTATACATATATATCATATATATATATATATATATATATATATATATATATATATATATATTTCAAACCTTATAGAAAAACGACCTCAGAATCATTCAGACCTGCGTGTGAAAGCTTAAATTCTAAGAGGAAAACTATATATAAATTTTGATGGCCTTGTATTAGGTAATGGTTTCTCAGATATAACACAAAATCTGAAGTAATAAAAGAATGGACAAAATACATTCAACAAAATTAAAACCTTTTAGGAATAATGAACAGACTTGTGGAATCACTATGTGCTACACCTGAAATTAATATAACATTATGTGTCAAATATATATATATATAATTCAATTAACAAAAAACATTTTAGGGGTTCCAGTTTAACATGATAATGTCGGAAGATCCTGAACTCACCTTCTCCTATGGACGCAATGAGTCTACAGCTACATATGGAATAATTTCCTCTTTAAAAAAAATGTAAAGGCTGGCTGAGTGATGACTACACACCAAGAAAAGGAGTAGAAAACAACACGGAAGTGGGTAAGAGAGGCTGAGACACAGTCTTGCCATAAACCCCATCCCAGGAGCAGGGATGCACACCTGGGAGGGAACTTAAAACCTGGATCTGCTCCCTGAGGAGTAAAGCACTTGAACCCTACATCAGGCACCCCAACTTTTAAGACATGCACCTGAGAGATGAGTGCAACCTCCCCCCAAAAATCTAACTTTAGAAACATATGGGGCTCATGTCCCTAGACCCACAAGACTCATGATCTGAGAAATGGCTCTTAAAGGACTCATGTGTGTAGATTCCAGCTCAGAGACAGCTGATCATGCTCAGACTTGAAGTGAAGGAATTTCCACTGCTTATATTAAAGTGTTTCCCTGAGGGTAATTGTACATTTAACACACACATCTAGAAGACTGCTGGAACATACTCTGGGACAGAGACTGGCAGGTACCATCTTTGCACTCTCCCTTTCCTGTGCTCTAGCACACCAGTGTCTTCCAGAAGGGAGCCCTGCTTTTTGTAGCTGCTGCCGAGGAGATACCTGTTGACTGCCTGGCTCTGGAGGCCAGGGCAGCTTATGTTCCTGGTCCCATGGGACAGGAAAAACCGGTGTCACCCAAATAGGGGCTCATATCCCTGTCTAGCAATCCTGATTTTTATGACTGCTCTCTGGGAACACCTCCAAATCTGGCTCTGGTGGCAAGCGGGCTTTTGCTTATGGGTCCTATAGAACCATAAACAATGGAGAAGGAGTCCTAAAACAACCACCCCCAGGGTACACCAAGAGGCAACAGACACAGGAAGTCCTTCTGTGAAGGAAACCTATTAGGTAATTATCATGGTTGTGGCTTAAGGGGCAGTCTTCTAATTTAAAACATACTTCGGGTGACTATAATCCTTTCCAGAGACCTCAGAGGGTAAGTGTCATTTTCTTGCTCACCCTGTTCCTTGCTGTAGAGTACCAGTGTTTTCTAGAAGGGAGCTTTACACACATCTGGTACCCTAATTTTTGCAGCTGCTACTCACAGGATGGCCCTTTATCACCTGTAGCAAGCAGGGCTTACATACCTGGGTCCCACAGCACTATGGAAATCGGAGAGATGGTTCTTGGAAGACTATCATCCTAGGGTACTGCACAGATAGCAGCCCGAGGCACCCCTCTGCCTAGTCTTTCTTGAAAGAGGACTCTTTGCTTATCCTAGAGCTTCAGTCTAAGGAGTAGGCTTCAGTCTTGTCAAACATTTAGGGGTCTACTGACTAGTATTAAGGAACGTAGGCTGGGGGTGTCATGCTGGTGCTCTCCCTTTTCCTTACTCCAGATCAATGGTATGTCCAAGAAAAGAACTTCTATACTTCTCTATAGCCCTGACTTTTGTGACTGCTTCCCAGGGGAATATCTCAGAGTTCCTGGCTCTCATGCCCAGCACAGTTTATCCCTGTGGTTCCACAGGACTGTATATATCTGAATACTTTTAAAGGCCGATTTCTGAGGGTCCGATTTCCAGCCAACCTGAGTTTAGTTTCTGAGATCTTCTTTAGGACACTGACAGGACTTGGCACATCCTCAAATACTGGGAGCTACTGAAAATGTAATAGGCTGCTTGGAAAAGCACAAAGGTTTGAAAGACAACCAAGAACTGAGAAGGGTTAAACAACAAGGTTCATCTCCTACATGAGGCTACTCATTCAAGACCAGGAGGGGTGGCTTTTTCATCTACTGTATAGATACCAACACAGTCAAGAAAAAAACCCAAAAAACAAAAAATAAAGAAATATGTTCCAAACCAAAGGACAGGATAAAACTCTAGAAAATAATAACAACAACTAAACAACAACAACACAACAAAACCCTAAAAACCCTTAATGAAATGGAGATAAATAATTTACCTGATAAAGAATTCAAAGATGCTTACCAAATTAGAGAGAAAAATGGATGACCTCAGTGAGAAATTCAACAAAAATTTGGAAAATATAAGTACCAAATAGAAGTCACATAGCTGAAGAATACATAAAATAACTAAGAAATACACTAGAGAGTTTCAACAGCAGACTAGAAAAGGCAGAAGAAAGAATCAGTCAACTTAAAGACAAATCAGTGAAACACACCAGAGCAAGAAAACAAACAAAAAAAAGCCCAAGCCCACAAAAAAAAAAAACCCAAAACAACAACAGCCCCCCCCCAAAACACAAAAAACAATGAAGAAAAGTGAAGATAACATAAGGGACAGCATCAAACTGTTTAAGATTCATATTATAAGGCTCCAGAAGGAAAAGAGAGAGGAAGGGGCAGAAATACTCTTTGAAGAAATAGGGGCTATAAACTTCCCTAACCTGGAGAAGGAAACACATCCAGATCCAGGAAGTTTGCAGAGTTCCAAATAAGATGAACTCAAAGAGACCCCATCAAGATATATCATAAGTAAAATATCAAAAGTTAAAGACAAGGAGAAAATTTTAAAGGAGCAAGAAAACAACAGCTTGTCATGTGCAAGGGAATTCTATAAGACTACAAGCAGATTTTTCAGCAGAAACTTTGCAAGCCAGAAGCAGTGGCATGATATATTTAAACTGCTGAAAGAAAAACAAACTTTGAACCAAGAGTACTTTACCTGACAAACTTATCATTCAGACTAAAGGAAAGACAAGGAGTTTTCCACACAACCAAAAGCTAAAGAGGAAAGGGGGGTGGGAGGGGGTTGGGTGAGCCCAGTGGTGGGTATTAAGGAGGGCATGTATTGCATGGAGCACTGGGTGTGAGGCCTAAACAATGAATTTTGGATCACTGAAAAAAAAAATTAAATTAAATTAAAAAAAAATAAAATAAAGGAGTTCATCACTACTAAACCAGCCTTAGGAGAAATGTTAAAGAGACTTCTCTAAGCTGAAAAGAAAAAGGGCCCTAATTAGTAACAAGAATACATAGAAAAGAATATTACTGGAAAGGTAAACATATAGTAAAGATAATAAGTTAATCACTTATAAAGCCAATATGGAAGTTAAAAGACAAAAGTAGTAAAAATATGACTACAACAATTAAAACACATGATTAAAGTATAACAAAAGTGACATAAACATCAAAAATATAAAATTGAGGAGGAAAGAGTAAAAATGTTCAGCTTTAGACTGGGGTAAAAATCTTAAGCTCTTATCAACTTAAAATAGACTGTTATAGATGTAAGTTGTTATAAGTAAGCCTTATTATAACCACAAACCAAAAACCTAGGGTAAATATACAAAAGATATTGAAAAAGAATTATAAGGATGCCATTAAAGAAAGTCATCAAGCAACAAAGAAAAAGAAAAGAAAAAGAAAGGAACAGAAAGTAACTATAAAAACAGCCAAAAACTATAAACAAAATGATAATAAGCACATATCTACCCATAATTACTTTCAATGTGAATGGACTGAATTCTCTAATCAAAACACATACAGTGGCTAAATGGATAAAAAGAGGAGATCCATATATATATTGCCTACAAGAGAGTTACTTCAGATGATAAGACACATACAGAATGAAAGTGAAGTGATGAATACTACATAATGATAAAGGGATAAATTCAGCAAGAGGATTTAACAACTATGATATCTATTCACCCAGTAATGGATCAACTAAATAAATAAAGCAAATATTAACAGATATAAGAAGAGAAATTGACAGTAATACAGTAATACTAGGGGAATTTAACATCTCTTTTACATCAGTGGGTAGATCATTCAGATCAAAAATCATTAAGGAAGAATCAGCCTTAAATGACACATTATGCCACATGAACTTAACAGATATTTGCAGAACATTCTATCCCAAAACAGCAAAATACACTTCTTTTCAGGTGCACATGGAACATTCTTCAGGGTACATCACATATTAGGCCACAAAACAAATCTTAATAAATTTAAGAAGACTGGAGCACCTGGATGGCTCAGTGGGTTAAGCCTCTGCCTTCGGCTCAGGTCATGATCTCAGGGTCCTGGGATTGAGCCCCACATTGGGCTCTCTGCTCAGCGGGGAGCCTGTAGCACCCCCCCCACCTGCCTCTCTGCCTACTTATGATCTCTCTCTCTCTGTCAAATAAATAAATAAATAAAATCTTTAAAAAAAATAAAATAAAATAAATTTAAGAATACTGAAATCATATCAAGTATCTTTTCCAATCACAACAGTATGAAACTAGAGATCATCACAAGAAAATAACCTGGAAAAACATAAATACATAGAACCTAAATAATAAGCTACTAAATAACCAAGGAGTAAATAAAGAAATCAAAGAGGAAATAAAAAATACCTGGAGAGAAATGAAAATGAAAACACCGTGGTTCAAAATCTTTGGGACACACCAAAAGCAGTTTTAAAAGGGAAGTTTATAGGAATTCAGACTTCCCTCAAGAAATGAGAAAAATTTCAATCTAAACTGACAACTAAAGGAGCTAGAAAAAGTAGAGCAAACAAGCCCAAAGTTAATAGAAGGAAGTTAATAATAAAGTTAATAATAAAGATCAGAGTAGAAATAAATGAAATAGAGACCAAAAACCTCAATTAGATCAATGAAACCAATAGCTCTTTTTTTGAAAAGATGAATAAAATTGATGAACCTTTAGCCAGACTCATCAAGAAATAAAGAGAGAAGGAAAAAAATAAACAAAAGAAGAAATGGAAAGGAGGGAATTCATAACCAACAATACAATCTTCCAACACTGAATCATGAAGAAATAGAGAATCTGAACAGACCAATTACCAGCAATAAACTAAATCACAATAAAAAAACACCCAAAATATTTTGTCCAGGACCAGATGGCTTCACAGGTGGATACTATCAAACATTTAAAGAAGATTTAATATGTATTCTTCTCAAAATATTCCAAAAGATAGAAGAGGAAGGAATGCTTCCAAATTTATTCTATGAGGACAGCAACACCATGATATCCAAACAAGACACTACAAGAAAAGAAAATTACAGACCAGTATACCTGATAAACATAGATGCAAAAATTCTCAACAAAATATTAGCAAACCAAATCCAACAAAACAATAAAAGGATCATTCACCATGATCAACTGAGATTTATTTCAGGAATGCAAGGATGGTTCAACATCTGCAAATTAATCAATGTGATATGCCATATTAACAAAACGAAGGAAAAAAATAGTATTATCATCTCAATAGGTGTAGAAAGGCATTCAACAAAATGACATCCATTCTTGATAAAAAAACTTTCAACAAATTGCATTCAGAAGGTAAATACCTCAACCTGATATAGGCCATATATGACAAATCTGTAGCTAACATATTCAAATGTGAACAGCTGAAGGCTTTTCCTCTAAGAAGAAACTTTTTGTGCTTCAAAGGACACTACCAGGGGACACTATGATAGGCTTCAAAATGAAGGTGGTAACAAGAGACAAAGAAGGACATTACATAATGATAAAGGGATAAATTCAATAAGAGGACATAACAGTTGTTATTCACCCAGCAAAGGATCACCTGAATATATTAGTAGTTGTTTAAGACTGTTTGAGGGTGACTGGGAGATTGTAGAGTTACGGTTAAGGGGAGTAGAGCTTCTTTTTGGAACAATTGAAATGTTCTAGAATTGATTTGGTGATGATAGTCAACTGTATATATTTGCTAAGAGTCATTGAATTTTACACTTTAAATTTGTGAATTGTCTGGTATGTAAATTGTATCTCTATAAAGCTTCCTAAAAGGGGGGTAGGAGGGAAACAAAGAAATGATACATGTTGCAATGTGGATGAACCTTGAAGACATTCTGCTAACTTAAAAAAGTCACACGTAAAATGCCATATATTCTGTAATTCAGTTCACATGACATGTCCAAAACAGGCCAATCAGTAGTGACAGGAAGTATATTGGTGCTTGCCAGGGACTAGGAGAAGGGAGTAATAGAGAGTGGCTATTGTTGAGTACAGGGTTTGCTTTGGTGTTAATGAAAATATTCTGGTATTCCATAGTGATGTTAGTTGTACAATCTTGTACATACACTAAAAATTATTGAATTGTACATTTTTTGGAAGAAAAACTTATCAATTAAAATAAACAAATTATCAATGTACAATGTATACTGCTCAAGTAAACTGTAAGCTTAATTATCTGACCATGTTGACTTTCAGTCTCCTGAAGATATTTAAGGTTTTTTTTTTTTAAACCAATTAAGTGATGCTTTCCAACAAAAAAGCTCATTAAACTCTATGGTAAATGGGTAATGATTAATATTTATGCATTAAAAAACATTCTTAATAAACAGGTGGTAGGATTCACACCCCCCCACAACCTACACTATAATGGTTTTGTAAAGAATATATTAACTCCAAATTTTAATACAGAACCAACCTGTTTGTATGAATGCATACTCATTGCCTCTGACCACATCTCATCAAGCAGTTAGCAACTTTGATAATAGTAATTCTGGGGAGAGTGGCTCAATTGGTTAAGCATCTGTCTTTGGCTCAGGTCATGATCTCAGGGTTCTGGGATAGTTTCATGTGTAGGGTTCCCTGGTTGGTGGAAGTCTGCTTCTCCTTCTCCTCCTCATGCTCTCTCTCACTATTTCTGTCTCTCTTTCTCAAATAAGTAAGTAAAATCTTAAAAAAAAAAAGAATAATTTTGTACATGTAAGAATTATCAATTGTCTTGTGTTTGGAAGATAAATCTGGTTGTATTCATTTTAACGGCTATCTATGAAAGCACAGATTGTGTTGACATGACCCAGAGCTGTCTGACATACAATCTCCCCAAGAAGAGTTAGTTTAATATAGTCAAATACTCCACATTTTATTCTCATTGTAAGTTCATAAAAATAATTTGATTGAGTTTTAAACATTTTCAACCATTTGTTTTGACAGAACAGACAAGGCACATTGTCAAACAGACTCAAAGACAGACAGGAAGTATGATTTAAGTGGCCTATGGAAGTGTTAGGGATTTTTAAGCATTCATTGCAGAAGTAACATGAGTTGAAACTATAAGTTGAATATCTGTTTAAGATTATTGGCCAAAATCCTGAGAAGATGAACAGAGATCCCTACCCCCATTGAGCTTCTACTTCGGATACAATAGAGAGGTGAAAATATAAATAAAACCAATAAATAAAAAACATAATATATTCAAGGTGGGAAATTACATAGAAAGAATAAGTGGAGTACAGTAAGTAGAACAGAGTATTCAAGGGGTTATCAGATTGCAGTATTAAATAGTAATCAGAGTAGACCTTATTAAAAAATGGAAGGTGAACAATATATTGAAAGTGCTGGGGAAAGAACAATCCTGGAAGCGTTACCAACAGGGGTAAAGTTTTTAAGATGCAGTGATGTGTGGGAGCTGGTTTGTAATTGTTCATAAATCCAATTGTTAAATTATTCAGACTTTTGTGAGCTGGTTCTTAAACATGATCATTATTAAACATTAAATTAGATGAACAAGTGAAATATATTAAAAACTCATCACTTAAGTATTTTAGTACATTTTATCATTATTGATGCTATTGAGGTATTTATATGGATTACTTCTGTATTTTGAATACTATCTAATGATGTAATTCCCAACTTTGTGTTAAAAAATGTCACAATGATAGTTTAAAATCTCCAATGGCAGGAGCATATATACCTCAGAAATTGGCAAAAACTATGAATCAGGGATTGGTTTTTTGTTTTCTTGGCTGTCTACGCTTATGAAAGAGATGAAGAGGGGATGCTAGTAATGCATTTCGAACTTAAAATTGTGTCTTATCTTATTTTTCCAAGATTTCAGTCAAGTATATAGAGAGAGTAATCCTTGTTTTGGGGTTGATTTTCCCAGGAAGTTGCAGTGGTTTCCTCTTCTTTTGTATCTGTGACTTTCAGTTTCCTCTCATATACCACAAAAAGACTAGAAAGGCTTTATGTGTATAAAATGCAGCCTTCCCTTTTAAGGTAGGAGGATGGGAATCTGAACAACCTGTGTGTCATGCACATACCAGAAAGAGGAGAGCACCAAAACCAGTCCTAATTACCATTAATTCCCAAACAGGTAATTTTATTTTTTCAGGAAAAAGCCCTATAGATTTTTCTTGGGAGTAGTCTCTACATTATAAATATATGGGAGGGGAATACAAAGAAAAAACTGGGATATTTACCCCACAGATACTTTGAATTAATTTCTTGCTTTGCCCTCCCTTTCTCATGGATCTCTAATATGCTACCTGCAAACCAAGTATCTCTGACATCTTACTGTCAGATTTGCTTTTTCTTTCACTACATCTTGTTCCTGGCTCCTGCTTATTCTCTTTTCCTATTAGCCATTGGTATGCTATCCATATCCCAGAATTTACTGAAACTATATGTTCACCAATGATTCTCTTTTTTTACTCTCACTGTTAGGACTTAGTCTTTTAAACATTTATCTATAATCATTTTAATGGGTAATTAGGAGAGAGAAGTGATGGAGGGATAGGATTAGTCTATTATCCTTAATCCATATTTTTCCTCTACTAGACACTAATTCTAAAAAAAGTGTATCGATATTTAACTATTACTAGCTGTAGTACTTTATGTGATAGGGTAAGTAAGCCACATATATAATTTTTTTGTAAATGGGCTTAGTTAATAAAATGTCACATTAAAAAAAATCAACATGGTCAGATAATTATCTGTCCATTATAACATGCAGCAGAGGCCCTGCCTTTTAGCTGAGTTCAACAAGTCTGAGAATTTGAAATAGGAGACATGTATAAGCCTCATATCTTCAGCGTCCTCCCAGCTCCATTTTAAATAACTCTGTTAGCAATGCTTACTCCATCTTATTCTCCCCATTATCAGTTGTCAGTCTATACATTTATGGCCACCTCAGAGCAAGAAAAGTATGAAAGGTCTGTCAGAGTCAATATGACATCACTCTGTGATAACAGTTGTTGCTAATGAGACAGATGTTAAATAGAAAATTCAAGAACCCGGGGATGGAGAGAAAAGTTTTTCTACCAAAAACATTATTGGGCACCTGGGTGGCTCAGTCGTTGGGCGGCTGTCTTCGGCTGGGGTCATGATCCCAGGGTCCTGAGATCCAGGCCCACATTGGGCTCCCTGCTCAGTGGGAAGTCTGCTTCTCCCTCCCCTGCTCCTCCCTGCTTTTGTTCCCTCTCTCTGTGTGTCTCTCTCTGTCAAATAAATAAATAAAAGTCTTTTTAAAAATTATTAAAACTTAAAAGATATTAAAAAAAAAAACAACAACCCTGAACTCACAGATATAGAGAATGAACTGGTAGTTATCAGAGGTGGGGGGTTGGGAGGTAGGCAAAATGGGAAATGTTCTATAACTCAGCCTTTTATACAGGTAATGAGATAAATTTTTGATAAATTCATTATACAAAATATTGAATATACTATACATAGACTGCTAAATATTTACATGAAAATAAACGTTTAACAAATTATATATAATATTTATAAGAACTCTAGTGAAACTGAAACCATGATATTAAAGGTCATTCCGTTTCTAGTAAGGTGACAATCAGAGCAAGTAGGCTAAAGCTTGTGACTTAGTGACTTTGTGTAACTCTGGAAGTGTTAGCCCTGGTCTTTACCTTCTTTGACATTTAGGTTTTATCGTATATAGCTTAGAGTAAATGAGTTGTTTCCTGAAAGTAAAGTTGATATGCAAATTATAAGAAGTTCTTTGTTTCTCTCTGTATAATTATTCAATGGTAAGATCTAGTACATATGTCAATATATTCCAAATATACATAATTAATTAAGTTTTTCTGTTTTGATATTTCTATTTCCTTTGTTAATGGGTTTATGTAAATTGATGCATTACAGAAGCACATATTTTCTTTTTCTTTTTTTCATAAACATACATTCTCTTATATGCCGTGATATGCATGTGACTGTGTAGCCCTGTGTGACATCTATTAGAAGGGCTTATCATCCAGGTTGAGCTTCTCCCCTTGCGTTGCTTTCTACCTCTTCTTAGGTAGCCTATCTCCAAAGGGATCTCTTGTCTTTGGGGCTGGGATTAGTCTAACTGGCTGAACTAGAACTTCACTATAAAGACATTTCATTCCCTTTGTATTGCAATTACAGTAGTCCTGAGTAAAGCAACTTTGAAAATAGGCCAGCTATAAGTACAAAGCTGTGAAATATCTGGCAATTTATGTCAGCTTGGACACTGGCTGGTCTGACCACCCAACACTCTGTTTTAGGATCCTTTAATATACTAAACAGAACACATACTGGCTCACAATGAAAACTTTTACAATTTCTTAAGCATCATTCATTGCTGCATGTCACCAAAGAGCCAAGTCAAATGTCTTCACTGAGAGAATTCAATACTCTTTGTACAGCTGGAATGAACAGACGATGTTGGTGAAAGCTTGTGGAGATGAGCATCTGGTTACCAACCTGAAAACTAGGACTCAAAGACAGGACCATCTCTTTTAAAATTTTCCAGTATGTGTTTAAGAGGGTGTTGGTGGCAGCCTGCCAGGTACATAAGCCAGAGTGGGAAAAAACTCTAGTCAATCATCTGACCTAGGGACCAATCTGTGCTCAGTGAAATAAATTTTGAAAATAGGGAACAAGTTGCCCTTGTAGGCCCTCATTTGGACCTATCTTCAAAGTCTTTTCAATGACATGCCTCAGAAAAAAAATCAGCAATGCCCCATTGGATTTCTTCCCAAGAAGCTAACAGCAATAAGCAGTTAGTATTTAAGATGACTGGTAGGCTCTTAAAGACACTTCTTGGAATTTTAATGATAAAATCTGGGTTGAAGGAATGCATGTAAAAGTACTTGCATTTTTTTTCTCAATCTGACTTATTTCACGTAGAATTCCACATAATTTAACTCATATGTGGAATTTTTTTTAAAAAATGAATAAACACACAAACAAAAAGCAAAATCAGACTTATAAACACAGTGAACAAACGGATGATTCCCAGAGGGGAAGAGATGGAGAAATGGGTAAAGTGGGTGAAGGGGAGTGGGAGATACAGACTTCTAGTTACAGAAGGAATAAATCACAGGAATGAAAGGCATAGTATAGGGAATACAGTCAATAATATTGCAGTAGTGTTATATAGTAGATATAAAACTATTGTGTTACACTATATATTATATAATAGATATAATATAGTAGATAGGCAGTAGATACACTTATGGTGAATCCACCATAACAAATAGAGAAGATGAATTGCTATGTTGTATCCCTGAACTAGTTCAATATTGCGTGTCAACTATACTCATATTAGAATTTAAAAAAAATAAAGTACTTGCATTTCTTTCTTTATGGCAATAATTTAAATTATAATTTTTGTAAAATCCATAAGGCAAAAGAGTTAACACTAGGCATATTAGCAGAATGAATTGAATTTTAGCACAATGAAGCAATATTAACTCCCAAATTGGAAGCATTTCTACACATTAAGCATAAATTTCTGTTTTGGTAGATAGGCCTCTGACTTTTAGGGGTAGTTAAAAGTGGTCACTAACTACATATTTCTTGAAGGCATATAAAATTTGTAGTATCAAAAAAGCATTCCAATTATCTAATATTGTGCTAAGACTTTAGATTTTCAGTAAGACCTTGTGATTGACAAATGAGAATAAGTCATAACTTTCATAACCTCTATCAATAATTTTTAGTTGAATAGATTTGTTTAGTTAGAATAGATCTAACAAATAGATCTAACAAATAGATCTATTTGTTAAATAGATTCAATTTAGTTGAATATTAAATAGATAAATTTAATATTTGTCAATATTAAATTTATACATAACAGAATGAAATAAAAAAGTATGTCTCTTTGTGTCTCTGGAAGTATACAGAAAGAACTGATTTACCAATTCCTAGTCTAAGAAACAATAAATCAACAATTACCACTGAAATAGTTTATATATATGTACATATATGTGTATATATATTTCTGTGTATATATATGTATACTTATATATTTTCATATAATATAAATTACACATAAAAATGCTATATAATGTATTACATAAAACTAATATTACTCAGCCATCAAAAAGAATGAAATCTTGCCATTTGCAATGACATGAATGGAACAGAAGGTATTATGTTAAGTGAAATAAATCAGTCAGAAGACAAATATCATATGATTTCACTCATATGTGGAATTTTAAGAAATAAAAACAGATGAATATAGAGAAAAGGAAGGAAAGATAAAAATCAGATGAAAAATAAGAGGAAGCCAAACTAAAAGAAACATGGAACTCTAGGAAACAAACAGGGTTATTGGAGGGGAGGTGATGGGGAAGGGGTAATTGGGTGATGGGCATTAAGGAAGACACTAGATGTAATGAACACTGGGTGTTATATGCAACTGATGAATCACTAAATTTTACCCTGGTAACTAATAATACAGTGTATGTTAACTAAACTGAATTTAAATAAAGAATTTTAAAATATATTATAATTAAGTGACACATAAATGAAGACATAATCCATACTTTCAATGCATTAGAGACTATAAGGGAGTCAGGTCCAGAGTTAGTGGTATGACAGAAGAAAACTCGCAAGAACTTAGTTATACAAATTACACAAATAAGATGTGGTAACAGTTTGCAAGGGCTTTGAAAATTTAAATGCATGCACATTAAATCTATGGTTAGTACTAGGATGAACTGCTTTAAAATGAAGCTAAATCATGAAGGAGAATGTTAGATTTTTCTTTACACTATATCCCACATTTCTGATGAGTTGTGAATTATTCATCTTTCTCAGCATATCTGGTCTATACAGCTTTATTCAAATTATCTTTCTCCTGTCCAGACTGGCTAGCCTCACTGAGCAGAAAAGAACTTGTCATTTTGTAACTATGAAGAGTCCAGCAGAAACTTTCAGTACCCTCAATAGGAAAAGCTACCTGCATTCAAGATCGTCATCAGTCAATAGCGGCTTATAATCAAGGAGAGATGAAACAATGAGTTTAGTCTGCTCATTGTTATGCTAAATGACAATAAACAAAGAACTCCATTTAATCTTCAACAATCTAAGTAAAATCAAAGTCCTTGCTTACATAAATCTAGTTAGCGAGGAAGTTTTCTGAACTCAGTGGTGACATTACTGGTTTCTATAGCTTGCATTTATGAGTACTCACCATGTAACAGGTACTGTACCAGGAGTACAGGAGATATACATGGAGTAGATAGAAGGTCTGCTTTGTCAAACTTATTTTCTATTGTTAGAGACAAATACTAAATAGGGTAAATATATAAAATACATAGTGATAAGTATTATGGGAAAAATTATAGCAACAGAGAGAAATGATTATATTTTTTGATAGAAGGGTATTATCCTTTTACATAGAAGGCCATAGAAGAAGGCCACTCACTGAGAAGATGACATTTGATTAACAATCTGAAGGGGAAAAATTAAATGTACATGTATATAACTTAAAATAATATTATATATATTAATACATAAAATGAAGTATCTACATGACATAAATTCAGCCAGTACAGTTAGAAATATAACCAATTAATTTATTCTCCTGTTCAGAATTGTTAATTCAAGCATTACTTCTCTGAATTGCAGTTAATATGCAAATTAGATAAAGAACTCATATAACCCAACACCAAATAAAACCAAATAATCCAGTTAAAAATAGGCAGGGAACCTGAATAGACTTTTTTTTTTATGAATATATACAAATGTCTAACAGAAACAGGTGTTCTGTTATGAAAAGGTGTTCTCTATCATTAATAATAAGGCAAGTACAAAACAAAACCACAATGAGATACCACTCCATACCAGTCAGAATGATAGTTTCAAAAAGACAAGAAATGTCTTGGCAAGGATGTAGAGCAAAGGAAATCTTCATGCACTGTTGGTAAATTGGTACAACCACCATAGAAAGAAGTATGGAATTTTTTGAAAAAGTTAAAAACAGAAATACCATACAATCCAGTAGTTCCACTACTTACCCAAAGAAAACAAAAACACAAATTTGAAAAAAATACATGTATATCTATGTTCATTGTGGCATTATTTATAATAGTCAAGATATGGAAGCAACCCAAGTGTCCATCAATTGATAAATGAGTAAAGAAAAAGTTGTAATAAAAAAAATTCCCAACAAACAAAAGGCCAGGACCAGATGGCTTCATAGATGAACTCTACCAAATGTTTAAATAATCAAACTATTCCAAAAAATAGAAAGGAAGGAAAAATTCCTGGTTCATTCTATGAGGCATTATCCTAATAAAACAAAATACTAGCAAACTGAATCCAACAAAACAGTAAAAAAAAAAAAAAAAAAGTCATTCACCATGATCAAGTGGGATTTAGATCTGGGATACAAGTATGATTTAATAGTCACAAATCAATCGTCACAATGCATCACATCAATAAGAGAAAGGATAAAAACCATATGACAATTTTAATAGATGCAGAATGAGTATTTGACAAATTACAACATCCATTTGTGATAAAAACATTCAACAAAGTAGGTTTAGAGGGAACATAGCTCAACATAATAAAGGCTGTATATGAAAAACCCACAGCAAACATCCTACTTAATGGGGAAAAAGTGAGAGCTTTTCCCTAAGGTAAAGAACAAGAAAACGATACCCACTCTTAACACTTTTATTCAACATTGCTACAGGAATCAGACAATAAAAATTATCCAATTGGCAAATTGGATAACTATCCAATTATCCAAATTGGCAAAGAGGAAGTAAAGCTTTCACTATTTGCAGATGACATGATACTATATATATAGAAATCCCTAAAGACTCCACCAAAAAACTACTAGAACTCATAAATGAGTTCAGTAAAGTTGCAGGATATAAATCAA
The DNA here is from genome assembly GCF_002288905.1 of Enhydra lutris kenyoni. Lineage (NCBI taxonomy): Eukaryota > Metazoa > Chordata > Mammalia > Carnivora > Mustelidae > Enhydra > Enhydra lutris. Next base: position 93,236,779 of record NW_019154085.1, on the reverse strand, counting down.
TGTACAGAAATCCATTACATTTCTATACACTAATAATGAAGTAGCAGAAAGAGAAATTAAGAAAACAATCCCATTTACAATAGTACTAAAAATAACAATACCTAGGAATAAAGTACCAAAGAGGTGAAAGACCTATACTCTGAAAACCATAAAATATTAATTAAAGAAATTAAAGATGACACACAATAAATAGACACTTCATGCTCATGGATTGGAAAAACAAGCATTACTAAAATGTCTATACTACCCAAAACAATCTTCAGATTTAATGCAATCCCTATCAAAATGCCACCAGCATTTTTCACAGAACTAGAACAAACAGTCCAAAATGTGTATGGAGCTGCAAAAGACTCCAAATAGTCAAAGCAATCCTGAAAAAGAAAAAAACAAAAAACAACTGGAGGTATCACAATTCTAGACCTCAAGTTATATTACAAAGCTGTGGTAATCAGAGCAGTATGGTACTGGCACAAAAATAGCACATAGATCAACAAAACAGAATAGAAAACCCAGAAATGAACCCACAATTATATGGTCAATAAATATTCAACAAAGTAGAAAAGAATATCCAATAGGAAAAAGACATTCGACAAATGATGTTGGAAACAAAACTGGACAGCAACATGAAAAAGAATGAAACTATACCACATTCTTACATCATGCATAAAAATAAATTCAAAATGTATTAAGGACCTAATTGTGAGACCTGAAACCACAAAAATTCTAGAAGAGAGCCTAGGCAGTAATTTCTGTGACATTGGCTACTGCAACCTTTTTCTAGATATGTCTCCTGAGGCAAGGAAATAAAAGCGAAAAGAAACCATTGGGACTACATCAAAATAAAATCTTTTGCACAGTGAATGAAACAATTAACAAAACCAAACATCAGCCTATGGAATGGGAAAAGATATTTCCAAATGACATATCCAATAAAGGGTCCCCCTATGTTTATTGCAACATTATTTTTAATAACCAAATTATGGAAATAGCTCAAGTGTCCATTGGTAGTTGAACAGATAAAGAAGCTATGATGCACACATACATACACACACCACACACACAGACTGGAATATTATTCAGCCATAAAAAAGAATGCAGTTTTGCCATTTGCAGCAACATGGATGGATTTAGAGGGTATAATGCTAAGTAAAACAACTCAGTCAGAGAAAGACAAATACCATGAGACTTCACTCCTAATTGGAAGTTAAGAAACAAAACAAGCAAAGGAAAGAAGAAGACAGAAAGAGAAACCAAGAAAGAGACTCTTCAGAATAGAGAACACACTGCTGGTTAACCAGAGGGGAGATGAGTAGGGAGATGGGTAAAATAGGTGATGGAGATTAAAGAGTACACTTATCATCACATTCCCTGAGAAATATATAGAATTGTTGAATCACCATATTATATACCTGAAACTAATATAATGCTGTGTGTTAACAATAACTGGAATTAAAGTTAAAAACTTAAAAAAGAGGTGGTATGTGTATATATATATATATATATATATATATATATATAAAATACATACCACTATATACATATATTTGTATGTGTATAGTATACACATATATACATATATATGTATATATACATATACACATATACATATATACATATACGTATACACACACACACACACACACACACACACACACACATAATGTGATATTACTGAGCCATAAAAAAGAATGAGATCTTGCCATTTGTAACATCATCAATGTACCTACTGGGTATTATTCTAAGTGAATAGTCAGAGAAAGACAAATACCATATGATTTAAATTTTATGCAGAATTTTAAAAAATAAACCAAATGAACAAACAAACTAAAAACAGAAATATACTCATAACAATGAAGAACAAACTGGTGATTGCCAGAAGAGAGCAGGGTTGGGGAATGGGAAAAAAGCATTTACAATATGCAAGGGAGTATAACATGTCTATGCACTATTTGAAGTGAGAAAGTTATACCACAGATTGCCACATACCTTATTACATACTTATTTATAAAAATTCAGAAAACCTTCCTTCTTCAACCTTAACTCTCTCCATCTTCCTCTTACCCTCAGTTTTAGAGTCAGAATTATGTAAAGGGTGAGTAAAGGAAATCAGATGCATTTGCCTGACTTACAAGGAAAGAAATTGGATTTTAAATATTCTTTGTTGAATTATATAAAGTGAATGAATTATGTATTTATTGTTTTCTATAACTTCCAATTATTTGTTTTATCCAACAAGTGATATTGGTTCTCTCAAGTTTTCTAAAATTGCCTTGCCTTAAGTGTCATACTATTATCTATTGTGGAAAATATTTGAAATAAGGTTCTGAGGGTAAATAGTGTACTTGTTTTTTTTATGACTATTTCACAGTCACTTGTAAATTGAAATGCACTTGCAAACATGAACTTTAAAGAATCAATGGGTCCATGAAAATGTTAAGGAAATTCTGGACTTTCTCACTTCTGGAATTAAAAATTCATTTAAAGTATCTGTGTGTGTGTGTGTGTGTGTGTGTGTTACATATTGTGTAATTTTGATGTTAACTAGAAATGGTGATGATTAAGCCTTCTCAATTAAATATAAATTCTCTCTGTTATTTTTCAGCCTAAGAAAGGGAAACTTAAATGCCTTTATTTCTAAGGTTCTAAGCAAGTTTCCATGGCAGGAGAAGAGTCTATATAGCTATATAGTTGTGTGTGTGTGTGTGTGTGTGTGTGTGTGTGTGTGTGTGTGTGCGTGCGTGCATGTGTGTTTAATTTTCTCGGTCACTTGCATTCATTAACAGCAAAAATTCAGACTGCCTGGGTGGCTCAGTTGGTTGAGCACTGGACTCTTGGTTTCAGCTCAGGTCATAATCTCAGTGTCCTGGGATCCAGCCCTGCAGGGACTGACTCCATGCTCATCAGGTTGTCTACTTAGAAATTCTCTTCCCCTGCCCTCTCATGTCTCTCCCTCTCTCTCTCTCAAATCAGTCAATCAATCTTTAACAGCAAAAATTGAATGAAAGAACTCTGTACAGAAGAATAACCTAGGACTCACTGATTTAACCCCTGCCTCTTCTGTCATTGATTGACATTTCAGGACAATCTATAGGTACCAGATACCACTCACTCTCAAAATGAGTCAAGATAACTTTCTGAGAGTTATGAAGTCCAAATGTTCTGTGATTTTTGGGGTACGTACTTCATAGCTATCTTTGCAATTTATTTGCAGTAGGCTTATCTGACTGGCTGAACCCTGGAGTCCACTGGGATAGTAAATGTAGATGTCCTCAATACCTATTTCCAGAGCTATCTAATGAAATGTCTTTGTTTCTTTAAACATATTTCAAATTATTCACATCTAAAATTATGATACATGTTTCTAATAACCATATCACTACTATTTGAGCATGAATTAAAATAATTTTTGTTATAAAGATTCCTATTTTTAAATATGAATCTATAAGAAGTCCTTTTTAAATGCCCATTCTGCTGTTGGAGCTGCTTGCCTTTTGTGCTACTTAGTGTCACTGGATAGGATTGATTCAAAAAAAGAGGGTACCTCTTCCCCATGCAAATGCAAAGATTCTTTCCCAATGGCTAATATTCAGCAGAGGTCTGAGTTAGAGAGCTGAGTATTGGATCTATTTATTTCACTCATCAATTCTATGACTCTGAATGAGTCACTTGGATGAATCAGTTTCCTTTCCTTAAAAATGAAGCCAAGGTAACAATACACATTAAAGTACTATTAAGTTGTACTTTCAATTATGATGAACAGGGTTTGTCATTGTTATTCCTTTAAGTACTATATAGATACAATGCAATATTATATTTAAAGTACTTTTAAAATGCAATATAACATCAAAATTATTAATTTGTGGGGTGGGAGGATGGAACACATATAAGGTTATTCTATGCAAAGGTATTTCCCAAAATTCATATTCAAAGATTGGAAACACTGACCATATATTAAAATGAACAGTTCATTTAGTCCACATTACTCCTAGCCAGGAAATTCTCTGAGGGATGCTACAATTTTTACCATAATCACTATTTTACTCTAGTATCTGGTATTATACCTAATATATAGTAGGTATTAAATATATACACACACATTATGTATCCAATAATTGACTTGTCAGATGACTACACCTGTGAATGAAAGAGGAAAAGCTTTCCTTTCTCAATGGAGATACAGAGGAGGAGGATAAGCTTGAGGATGAGGGTGTAGGTGAAAAATTAGGACCAACTGGTAAAAACAAGAGGAAATTAGTAAACCTAACTTTTTAAAAACATGTTCAAAAAAAATATTTATATTGGTAATAGAGATTTCTTTATAATGAGACATGCTTAACAAAGGCTGATGGCCACCTGCCATGGCTATATTAGAAGAACTCATTGGGCTGGTTGGGATGGAGTACAAGGTAACACCTATGATCCTTTCCAAGAGCCAAATCTATTTCAAACCACAATTTTAAAAAAAGTCCTCTTTGGATATTAGATAATTCAGATATTTGAAAAATTAGCTGGTCAATTTCATTAATATAATTGATTTTGTCATTATATATACACCAATCCCCCCCAAATTTTCTATATCTGACAATTTTGCATGACTTATCATGGCATGAAGCAATGAAATTAACTAGACTTCTAGGAAAGCACAAGTATTACCTCATTTTTATAAGCAGCAGTCTTGTTTCCTATTTCCTTAGTGAACTGGAGCTTCCAGGTGGGCAAACTCTCACATGACTAAATATTATGTTGAAGAATTGACAAGGAACAGGGACTTCATGAACATGACCTCTCCTGACTTTAAAATCTTTCAAAAGATGCCTTTTGCCATCATAAGTGTTCTGGAGATAAAAGAGGAAGCTGGTTGACAACAAGCTGAGAGGAGCAGTCATTAGTTCTAAATGCTGAGTAATGGAGCATAATATTTTTCATCAATAACAGCCAGGAGAAATGGCCCTTAAAGTATCTACAGTACCAAGTAACATAAATGAATGATTGTCACGTGATAGATATATAAAGTGGGTGCATAGACTTCGTTTGTTATGACTACAGTCTGCTCAAAATTCAGAGGCAATGACACTCATTCTTATTTAGGATCAGACTTTTACATCCATGTCAGGGTTAACTCATAATAGTCAAACTGCAATGAAATGTAGTCCTAGTGAAATGTTGTAGTTAAATGCAGTATTAAAAACTAGTGTCACTAAAAAAACACACAGTCATTAATTAAGATAAGTGAAAGGAACTTTAGAGATCAAAACCCTTTCTATCTCATATTTCAGGTAATGAACCTGAAGCTCTGGTCGATTGTAAGTTCATGTAGTAGGTTTTTTAACAGGTCTATTTATCCTTAGTCTCAGCCCAATACACTTTAACTATTACATAGCAATTCATTAAAAGGTTAATATGGTTAATTAATTAAACAGTCTGAAGTAACTAAATGACCTTTTTCAATATAACAGGGCAAACTGACCTTGCTCATTTGACTACTTTCCCTACCACCTCTCCCATTCCCTCCATCCATAGGGAAATATTTATACCACATTGGAAATAGAGGACAAGTACCAGCCATATACCAGAAATTTTGTAGCATCTTTGCAAGATATAGTATAGGTGAGACCAGAATGAGGGAGGGCTGGGCAAAGTTAAGACATCATGGGTAAGTTCAAAGTCCCATAGATAACCAGCAGAATCTCATGCCTCTGAGTTCAGAAGCTGGGTGCTGGGGCAAGGGCAGTAGATGAGCAGCAAGAATTAAGCTCTCTAGTTCTTCTGAGAGGAGTATTCCAGAGCTGTACACAGAATGACAGAAAATATACTCACTCCCAGCTTGCCCTCATTGTGGGATGCAGGACTCCATGTGTAGGGGGTTGTGTATATGTGATTGGAGTGGAGGGTCAGCCACTGTAATCCTTCATCTTATAGAAGAAAAATGGTATTCCAGGTAATTTGGTTTGTAACAATCAACATGATAGGACAACTTTAGCACAATGTCACAATGCTTCCTCCAAACTAATCACACACACGCAAAAATGGGTATCTTATCTGGCATCATTATACTATAATCTAAATGTGTTTTCACTCTTTCTTTTTTTTTTTTTTGAGACCCAAGTGTCTGAATAGAATAATCAGAATACTCTGATAGAAACTGTGTCATAACCATATACCTGATGATATTGTGTCAAAGTAAGAAACTTATGTTCTATATAGCTGCAATCTGTTTTACAACAATTAAAAATAATAATTATTAAATTATTTGTCCATATTAAAAAAGATTATGATTACAAAATAAATCTATATTTAAAAAGATTACAATTACAAAATAATTATTATTAAATTACTAGTCTACATTAAAAAAGAAGAAAGTGAGTGGCCTCAGTCAGAGGGCATTGAGGTCCGCCATATTTTATGGCCAGTGAAAGCTAGAACCCAGCCTTCTACTTGGAGAAGTGAGTCCTCAGACATAGGCAACCAGTGTCTGCAGCCACTCCATAAGAATTTATTTCATATTGAGTCAGAAACTTATAGTATGTTATTTATAAGACTCAAACTTTTAACATGTAAAAAGAGAAAATTAAACAGAGTGATTAAAAAAAGAAAGACTGTAAGGGCCTACTTAATCAGAGGGAGCCATTTTGTTGTTTATACAGTAAACTTAGATTGACCCTATTCAGTTAACTTAGATTGACCCTGCCCCTCCCAGAGGAACTTACTTGCAAAGCTCAGATACAAGGGTGGGTCAGGCCAGGTAGAGATAGCCAATCAGTGGGGCGTGCATACTGTCTCCCTAGCTACCAGCCCCAGGTAGCAAAGCCCAGATACAAGGGTGGGTCAGGCCAGGTAGAGACATCCAATCAGTGGGGCATGCTTATATCTACTAGGGTGAATTGTAATTCAATTGGCCGCCCGTGTGTGACCTAACATGACTGTGCAGTATTGTAATCTCATTGGCCACCTGTGTGTGGCCAGGCTCAACCACATGGCCTTTACTCTATAAAAGTTAGTCTGTGAGGCTGGGAGGGGTCGCCTCTTTGCAAGAGACGGCCCTGACTGGTCAATTTGATTCTCGATGCTTGGCACGAAATAAAGCTTTGCTTGACCTTTGCTTTGTATCAGTCTCGCTCCTTTGATTATAGACCCTAACAAGACAATCATAGCCTGTAAACTATAAAGATTCTCCCTTTCTGAGTCATTCAATACAAAGGCTAATGCATTGCCTTCCTTAACAGAATATCATTAAGTATTGGGTTATTTTAGTTAACTCCCTTTGCTTGATTCCTTAGTTACAATCAAACTTCTCATCATAACAGTGTAGCTTTCCTTGTAGTGGAAAAAAAGTAGCTACTCACATCTATACAAGTGTTTAATTTGACATTTCATCATAAAGCAATAATTTAGTCTCTGGTTTTATGGGCTGGTGTGGAAGAGGAAGAATAGGCACATATGTGCATCAGTAATGAACGAATGAGCATCAATATTAATGCCTGATGAAGAAGACTTAAAGCCAAAATAATGGAATTGGATAAAAAGGTTTCTAATGGATAAATGTATTGTTTATGATGTACAGCAAAAACAGGTTCTTAGTAATTGATTTTAACACACATCTTTCAGTCATTTGCAAACAATTTAAACAAAAGGATAATATAGATATGTGAATGACATAATCAATAATGTAGATTTTACATGAAACCTTATAAAAATGTACAAATATTATTTTTAATACTCATAGAACTTTGATACAAATAAAATGGTAAGCTATAGAGAAAAATCTACATCACAAAATTTTAGTGCCAATATTCTCTGGCCAAATTTTACTAAGCTGAGCAATAGTAACAAATGAATAACAAATTCCCCAAGATATCTTATTGGAATTTTTTTAGAAATCTCAAGTAATTCACATCAATAAGAAATATAATCTGGATTGGTACAGGACTTTGAAAGTGAAAATAGGAATGCAATTATTCTTATTAAAACTTATGAATAGCCAAATTAAACTCAGAATAATATTTTATAACTTTAAATGTCTCTATTATTTGAACAAAAACTTTAAACTTATTTCCCTGAGCCGCATAAAACCCAGAATGCCTTACCAATAGGGGATTTAAACATTAAAGGACAAATCCTAGGCTATTGAAACTCTTCCAGGTTATATAGAATTTTTTTAAAAGCTTAAAAATTCTTCTTGAGAAGCTCATAGTAACAAAATAAGATTAAAAATAAAACAAAATCAGTATCACTTAAAAGCATAAAAAATTGTACATAACAAATTAAATCAAATATGATGCCAAAAAGAATATAAAATAGGATCAAGAAATTCAGTCTAGAAATATAAGTATAATTCTGTATTACGTCATCATATTTTTCATCATATCAGTATCTCAAAGAAAATGATTGTATGGATTGAGGCCAAACAAAAGCGAGGTGATTAAATTTAAATCTGTTCTACATGAAATAAAAATAAACTTTTTAATAAACATTATTTCCTAAAATAATGAAGAATTTATAACTCAATCTAGTCAATATTGTGCATATTGGGAAAAAAAGAGGATTTCATCCACCAGCTCTTATTTCTCTGAGAAGAGAAATTATAAGAAGAAGGAGTGGTATCTTTGATGGGGTCTTAGATTTTATATTTATAACTAGCTAAAATCTTGTTCATAACTAAAATCCTTTTCTCAATTAATCACTTGAAATAGAAGTTTATGATCATTTACAAAAGAAGTGTCTCTAATCAGGCTTTATGTATACCTCATGCTGGGAGCTGAGATTTCAGTTCCAAATGAAAACCAGCCTCTTGCACACAGCACAGGAAAGTGGAGGATTTCTCATGGGTGTGGCTCTGGAAGAAGAGCTTCTGCTGGCTGAATTCACAGACACCAGGCAGAGGACACCTGCGGTGCCTCGTCTGAGGAAGCAAGAGGCACACTGGGCAAGAATCCATAATGCTGTCTGTGGGTTACTTCCCACCAAGCCCCCTGCTGAAATGAGGGCTGGAGAACCCAACAGGAGGCAAATTTCCTATCACATCTGCAGCAGGAAACCTGGCCAGGAAGCAGAGCCCTGTCCTTGGAACAAGCTGGCCTGTGCATCAACAGCAAAGGCCCACCACCATGGCCTCACAGTCTCCCAGCTCTCTTATCTGACTGCCCTGCCAGACTCACACCTGCTGACATGGTGACTCCTAAGACCCAGAGACTGCTTTCCACCCCAGCGCAATGCTACTCACAGAGAAGCAAACTTCAGTCTCAGAAATGTGTTCATTGTTTCTGGAATTCCCTGGGTTTGTCTACACTGGTCTACTGATGTGTCCCTTCCAGATCATTCCTCCAGTGCCATAGGGTTTTGAGCCATCTTCAAACTGCCCTTCAAAAGGCAGAAACAGGTCTATTTAGGCAGACAAGCTGAGCGACTCTGTGTGGAAGAAACTCAGACCATATCCTTCCTGAACACCAATGCTTCCAATTCCAAGCTTCAAACCCTCACTCACTGGGCACAGAGCAGCACATCAGCATGAAAACTGCTCTTTCAAATCTCATCTCCCATTCCTTCAAATCAGAAACCAAGCTCCAGTCACCACTCCATTTTCCCTTCAGAAAAGTAAGGAAAAGAATAGAATAAAACACTACGTGTGGAGGGAGGAGCAAGATGGCAGAGGTGTAGGAGATCTAAGTATCATCCTGTCCCAGGAGTTTTGCTAGTTATCAAACCATTCTGAAAACCTACAAACTCAATAGGAGGTAGAAGAGAATAAGAGCAGCAATTCTAGGAACAGAAAATTGACCACTTTACGGAAGGTAGGATGTGCAGAGAAGTGGATCCAAAGCAACCTACAGGAAGATAGACCATGGAGGGAAGGGCTGGCTCCTGGCAAGTGGAAGAGCAGCAGAGCACAAAATCAGAATTTTTAGAAGTCTGCTCCACTAAGGGATGTCGCTCCAGAGCCTCAGTGGGGATATAGCCCTCGCAAGGACAGTGTGGTCTCAGGACCTGCAGGGTCAAAAAGCCCAGGGGTGTTTGAGGGTGGCAGAGCTCCCAGGTATTGGAGCAGGGAAGCTGGCTCCAGAAACAGAGCCAAGGAGTCGGTTCTCAGCTTGGACTTACCTTAAACCGTGATCTGATGCACAGGCATGCCACTGTTCTTCAAGCAGAGTTCCCACAAGTGGCAGATCTGTGGAGACCCCTGCCTTCCTGGCACAGGAGCAAATGGCAGGAAACTGCTGGGTTTGGAAACTCCAAATGGGGCCATGTTCCTGTGATATAAATACTCAGTCACATGCTGGGTGAGCATGGAGTGCAGCTGGAGGAAAAGAAGAAGGGAGGAATTCACAGTTTTTCTCTGAGGGTGCACTGAGGAGTGGGGTCCCAAGCTCTCAGCACCTACAGGGCCAGAGATTGGGAGGCTGCCATTTTCATTCCCATCCTCCAGATCTCTATGGAAAGCTTTCAGGAAACAAAAGCTCCTGAGACTGAAATGGCACAGATTACTTAGCCTGGATCCTGGCAAAGGTGGCGCAATTCCACCTCGGGCAAAGACATTTGAGAATCATGGCAATAGGCCCCTCCCCCAAGGAGATCAGCAAGACCATTCAGCCAAGACCGAGTTAACCGATCAATGAGAACTGCAAAACTTCAGATATTTCTGAATTCAGATATTTCTGGATATTTCTTTTGGCTGCTTTCAGAGTAGGAGAATTTTCCTGCCTTCATCTCTGTCCCAAGGATAGAGAACAAAGGCAACACAGAAATACACTTTGAAATATCAAAAGAAATCTGCAAACCCAAGTTTTCCCAGGAGCTAAATATTCAGAACCAGGGTGACAGAAAGGAGAGGCTGACAGCAAGGAACCAAGGGAACATGTCATATGCATGTGAGCTGGTCCACTTCTCTACCTATCAGAAGCAAGCCATGCCTGACAGGAGGGAGTCCCATCTGCACCTGGTCCACTGTTTGCTGCCCTTGAGCTGAGCAGAGGATGGGATGAGCTGGGTGTGGCTGTCGGGGGGTAGATGGCCAGCTGGCCACATTTGCTATGCACCAAGTACCTATAGGACCAGCTCCTGGTCCTCAGTTAAGATGAAACTATCATTATGTATAGTGACCTATTTCTGGGGACAGGTCATGTGCTCAGTGCTTTGGTGACTATATCCTCTCCCACTGTATTTTTTTTAAAACTCCTTAGGCAGGTAAGACTGACATGCACAAAGCTGTCCAGAGTTAAGGTATGTGACTTGAACTTGACCCTAACCCTAATATCTAGTTAAGATATACTCGACTTAAAATATTGCTCATAAATTAGAGGATGGTTTTTAGGAGCTAAGTAATTCAGGGACCAACCTTCTTCGGCCTTATTCTCCCTTGAATCCAGTAAATGGGAATACATTCGGCCATGTGCTATCTGGAGAGTGGCCACACTGGGGCAACAGTGAGTAAATAGTGCCCCAAATAGTGCTCCCCTGGCGAGCACTTCCATTGAAGAATGCAAAACCCATTCTTCCTTCATCTTGTCAAGCCTTGCTCATTCTATGTTTACAGGTCATTGTATAAATGCTGAAAAGTGTGACTTTGTTGAATTTTTTCAAAACCAAATGAATTCTTTCAACCTGTTAAGAATAGAAAATGTTCTCTAAAATCTTGGACTTGGAGAGCACGTGAAGGCCCAGGGGCCTGGGAAAGGGCTATGACTATGGAATCTATTCACTTCTACTTAAGAAACAAGGATGGCTTCTATTCCACTTCTTTTCAGGAAGAATTTGTGTCAACTAACAGCACTGAATCCACACCAATAAAAGAGTGCAAAATAGTACAGCTTGGAGGAAAACAAAGGCGAATCAACAGCCTCCAGAAGCAGAGAAAGAGCCACACTTAGGAACAAAGAAGACGTACCACAAGGGCTCTGCTCAGGGCAATTAGCATTACTATAGATCCTCTGGAGATATAATGCCCCCAGGGCCCCCGGGGGTCGTGGGTCAGGCAGAGCACACACCCTGATGCTGCCCTGTTGGAACCCGTGATGAGCCTCCTGGTCCCTTCCTCCATGAGACACCCCCTACACCGTGATGACTCCAGCCTGCTTCTTGGAACACCCATTCCCCTTTCTGAGCCCATTGTTCACTTTTCCCATCACTGTTGTCATATAGAGTATGTTGAACTACTTACTATTCTGTCCTTTACATGTTTTTGGTCATGTTTGCTGTGAAACAATACCTTGCATCACCTACCCTTATGTAGAATCCTTTGTCACATTTCCTGACTTCTCTGTGCCCTCATAGTGTCGTGTGCTAATGTCCTGGGCAAGGTCCTCACTAAGCTGCCTCAGCGATTGCAGTGAAGGCCTGAGTCAGGCACTGCTATTTGTGTGCAAGTAAGGCAGCACAGTCAAAACCTTAGTTTGGGTTCAGGATTGCTCATGGCTCCTCAGCCACATCAGATGGCCTGCAGGCACACCCTGAAGACACTTGCTAGTCCAGTGTTGCCCTGGGGAATCTCCATGGAACAGCCATTGTGTCCAATAGGGGAACTCCATAGGAGCGGGGATGATGGGAGTCAGAACTCCTGAGATAGAATCCATCTTGGAGACACCCCAGAACTTAAAAACATTTAAATAGAGCTACCCTATGACCCAGCAATTGCACTACTTGTTATATACCCCAAAGATTCAGATTGAGTGAAAAGTAGTGGCACCTGCCCCCCAATGTTCATTGCAGCATTGTCCACTCTAGCCAAATTATGGAAAGAGCCCAGATGTTCATGGACAGATGAATGGATAAAGAAGATGTGACTCATATTGTCACGGTTAGCACGACAAATCGACCAGGAAAATGTGAGGGTAAGAGGATGGTGAAAAGAAATTAAGACACAAAGAGATGGGGGCAGGAGGAGCACTGAGGATGATGTCCAACAGTGCCGATTTTATTCCACATCTTACAATCATTTATAAGGCAGACCACAATAGGAGGAGTAATACATCAGTACCTAGTCAGATGATCGCAAGTTCCTACTACAAGTTTACATTAACTACAAGCAAACCTCGTGATGCCAGGTAGACAATCAACCAGGGAGTGGGTTGTGGGAGGTACAGGAACAACAAGGACCAACTAAGAATTCATGACCCTGACCACATTGTTTCCTTCTGTAGGGAGAGGGTGTGGGAAGTCACGTAGGCGAGCGCACGACACATAGCACAGACCCTTTCTCAGTGTTACTCAACTTTCCCGTCCTTAACCTTGTCAAGGTGTCCAGACTTTGAAGGAGACACAAGTCAGGGCCTGGTTTGATCCTCGATTCCAACCATGCTGTAGCCTCCAACATCATATCTACAATGGAATATTATTCAGCCATTAGAGAGGTTGAAGACTTACCATCACATCCACCTGCCTGGAACTGGAGGGTATTATGCTCAGCAAAATAAGTCTATCAGAGAAAGACAATTGGCACATGGGTTCATTCATATGTGAAATAGGAGAAGGACCACAGAGGATCAGAGGGTAAAGGAGGGCAAACTGAATGGGAAGTCATCAGAGAGGGAGAACTATGAGAGACTCTTCATTACAGAAAAAAACTGAGGGTTGCTGGAGAGGAGTTGGATGGGGAGTGGGATAACTGGGTGATAGGCATTAAGGAGGACACATGATGCAATGAGCACTGGGGGTTATACACAGCTGATCTATTATTGAACACTACATCTGAAAATAATGATGTACTGTAGGTTGGCTTATTGACATTCAGTTAAACAAAAGGAATTCAAGCAAACACTCCTAAAAATCTGTATCAAACCACCAAAGATACTGAACAGCCAATGCAATGTTGAGAAAGAAAAACAAAGCTGGAGGAGTCACAATTCCAGATTTCAAGTTATACTACAAAGCTGTAGTCATCCTAACAGTATGGCACTGGCACAAAAATACACGCAGTGACCTAGGGAACAGGAGAGAAGCTCAGATACAAACCTGCAATTGTGTGGCCAATTAGTGTACCCCAAAGCAGACAAGAATATCAAAAAGGAAAAGGACAGTCTCTACAACAAACAGTGTTGGGAAAACTGGACAGCTATACACAGAAGAATGCAATTACTCTGCTTCCTTACACCATATGGGCACATAAACTCAAAACAGATTCAAGACCTCAATGGAAGACCTAAAACCATAAAAATCCTACAAGATGGCACTTTCTGACATGGACAAAAGCAACATTTTTCTAGACTGTCTCCTGAGGCGAAGGAAATAAAAGCAAAAATAAACAACTGGGACTATATCAAAATAAAAGTTTCCACACAGCAGGAGAACTAGGAAGAAGTAATAATAATAAGACAACCTCTAAAAAGAAGAAGATATTTGCAAATATCCTATGCAGTAAAGGGATAGTGCCCAAAATATGTGGAGTGGATACAGCTCAACATCAAAAATCAAACAATCCAGCTAAAAAACTGTCCAGAGACATGAATAGACATCTCTCCAAAGAAGAAATACAGATGGCCAACGGTCCTATGAAAAGATGTTCACCATCATCCAGGCTCAGGAAAATGCAAATCAGAAGTATAATGAGATATTAGCACATACTGCCAGAATGGCTCCCATCAACAGCACAAGAACAGAAGGTGCTGGGAGGATGTGGAAGAAGGGGACCCTTGAGCATGGTTGGTGGAAAAGCAACCTGCTGCAGCCACTGGACAACAGTATGGAGGGTCCTCAAGATGTTACAAATAGAGCTACCCTAGGATCCAGCAACCACACAGCTGGGTATTTACCTAAAGCATATGAAAATAATAACTCAAAAGGATACATGCACCCCTATGTTTCTTGCAGCATTATTTACAAGATCACAATATGGAAGCAACCCAAGAGTCCATTGATAAAGTGCTAAATGAGATGAGAATTATGTACACACACACATGCACGCACGCGCGTGCGCGCACACACACACACACACACACACACACACACACACAGGAATATTACTCAGCCATAAAAAGAATGAAATCTTGTCATTTGCTGCCACATGGATGCATCTAGAGAGGATTATCCTAAGTGAAATCAGTCAGTTAGAGAAAGACAATACCACATGATGTCACTCTTGTGTAGAATTGAAGAAACAAACATACATGAATAAAGGAGAAAACAGAGACAAAACAATATACAGATTCTTTTTTTTAAAAGATTTTATTTATTTATTTGACAGACAGAGATCACAAGTAAGCAGAGAGGCAGGCAGAGAGAGAGAGAAGAGGAAGCAGGTTCCCTGCGGAGCAGACAGCCAGATGTGGGGCTCGATCCCAGGCTCCTGGGATCATGACCTGAGCCGAAGACAGAGGCTTTAACCCACTGAGCCTCCCAGGTGCTCCGTGATTCTTTTTTTTTTTTTTTTTAAAGATTTTATTTATTTGACAGACAGAGAGTGAGAGAGATCACAAGTAGGCAGAGAGGCAGGCAGAGAGAGAGGGGAAGCAGGCTCCCTACTGAGCAGAGAGCCCAATGCAGGGCTCGATCCCAGGACTCTGAGATCATGATCTGAACCAAAGGCAGAGGCTTAACCCACTGAGCCACCCAGGTGCCCCCCAAATACAGATTCTTAAGAACAGAGAAAAAACTGACGGTTACCAAAGGGGAGGTGAATGGAGGGATGAGTGAAATAGATGAAGGGGACTAAGAGTACACTTTTCTTGATGAGCAGTGAGTAATATACAGAATTACTGACTCACACTATTGTACACCTGGAACTAATGTAACACTGTATGCTAACTCAAATGGAATTAAAAAAAAAAAGACTTTTCTTTCAGTAACCTATTTGAAAAAGCTTTGATACACAATGTTCACATGCCTTACTTGGGAGTATTTCCTCATCAATATTTATTCATTCTATACCTCGAATTCAAATTTCACTAAATTCTTATATTTTACCTGTTAATCGTGGCCCACGGGAGCCATGGTCCCTTCTCATCCAGGATCAGCACCTATGCATTCAAGAGAGTGTAAGTAGAGAAAGATGCCATGTCATAATCCAGAAAACTATTAGTGTTTCTGTTTTAGTATGAGATGCTCACAGAGTGTGGGACAGGTTTCAGAGCTGGTTTGTTCTCTATCCTGGATCACTAAGTCAGTGGTCATTACTTGGATCCATTTGGTTACTAGATTTCCTGTGGACGAGCTTGCTTCTAAGCACATCCATGGAAGACACAAAGGTGGGTGGGTTCAGTGCGGGATAGGAAGAGGGTCAAGTACAGACAAGGGTACGATTCCTACCCTGATCCAGGGCTGTGTGTATGGGAGACAGAACAACGGGAAGCCACCAAGCTCCCCAGCTGAATGCTGGAGGCACAGATAAAGAGATCTCGTAATGTGGGGTGTGGAAACTGCTCTGAGCTTCCTCTGGAAGGGAGAGGGCAGAAGGAATAAGAAAGAGAAACTGCCTGCCCCTGGCCCATGCCACCTGCCCACTGCTCCTGACACACATCAGTCTACACTGCCGACACAGCCTGGGCTCAGGATGAGCTGGCTCAGGTCCCTCAGCGCTTAGTGGGGCAGCTGGCTCCAGGACTCAGGGAGTCAGTGGCAGGGAAGGCTGGCCCTCTGAGGTCATCCCTGCTTTGAGCAGGCAGCCTTGCAGGACTGCTGAAAACCCACTGAAAGGTTTGAAAGACATGGCATGGATGAACTAAGGATGAACTAACTAACAGAAAACAATATTAGTTTTTAAGGTCAGAGCTGTCACCTGAGGAAGTACAACAGCTTCCCTGAGGGGGACTGAGGGGAGGGCAGGCCAGATCGAAAAGGAAGATGGGACTATCCTGATTGGGGACCTGCAGCTTCTTTCTAAGGTAGCTCATTGTCCTCACTTCACAGGGGATCCATGGAAGTGTTCCATCAGGGGACTGACAGAGCTGCCGCTTGAGAAGGCTACCCTGGCATCGGCTTGCACAAGGCAGAGGATGAGGGCCAGATGGAGGGAGGGAAATACCCCAGGGGGCCATGGGGCAAGAGCAGAGGCTCATGACCATGAAGATGATGAAAAATAGGAGGCAGCAGCATGGGAGCCCTGGCATGAAAGTGTCACGGGCACAGTGTCCACAGCTACGGTGACTGGGCGCCTTCTGTGCCAGGCACGGTTCACTTCAGTGGACTCCAGTTTAGTGCTGACCACAACCCTAGGAAGTATGCACCACCACTGCCCTCCTCTCCTCATGCTGCGGCTAAGAATCACAGTCACCAGATCCTGATTGGTTTTCATGGAAACCAAGCACTGGCTCCCTCTAGTGGCGGTCTAGTGTGACCCCTGTGCCTGGCCAGAGACTGCTGTCTACCTGTCTTTACACAACTTCAACTGTCTTCACACAGCAACAGACAGGAGGGTGTCCCTGAATTCCATAGGTTCTGGTGAGACAGATCCACAGGCCCCGCTACACCACCCACAACCAACATGCAGTGGCTCACTCGGGACCTTGGCTATTGTCATGAAACTCACCATGCCCTGTTCCTGTCATTTCCAACAGAAAGTCAGATTCTGATGCCCCAATTTACTGTACATCCTAGTTTATGACTTGGGGCCATGCCATGAACCCACATGGCACCTTTCTGTTAGAGAAGACCACCCTGCACCTCCTGGAAAATGTTTGTAAGGAAGTACATGTCCATCAGGGCTACAGTGTGAATAGTGGTACACAGCCTTCATGGTAGTAATCAATAATTCTAACAAGGGTTGACCACCTCCCCCACCCCAGTCTCACCAAACTTTCCTCTGTCCCCATGGAAGTCATGGTCTGCCCTCAGAAAATACCCCAGGAAATTAACCTTTAAACTGAATGTTCCCTTCATGCTCTGGTTCAAATCTTGTCCAACCACAACAGTATGAAAGTAGAAATCAGTCACAAGAAGAAAATAGGACAGTCACAAATATATTCAATATCATTATCATTATTATCATATTAATATATATAATCATATATATTAATATGATATATATGATATATATTAATATGATATATATATCATATTAATATATATGATATATCATCATATCATTAAAATTCAATATCATGCTAGTAAACAACCAACAGTCAAGTAAGAAATCAAAAGAAAATTTAAAAGTATCTTGAGACAAATGAAAAAGAGAACCTATGAAAAGTTATGGGATGCAGCCAAAGTAACTCTAAGGGGAAAGTTCCTAGAAATTCAGGTCCTTGGGGCACCTGGGTGGCTCAGTGGGTTAAAACCTCTGCCTTCAGCTCAGGTCATGATCCCAGGGACCTGGGATCGATCCCCACATTGGGCTTTCTGCTCAGCAGGGAGCCTGCTTCCTCCTCTCTCTCTGCCTGCCTCTCTGCCTACTTGTGATCTCTGTCTGTCAGATAAATAAATAAATAAAAAAAAAAAAAAAGAAATTCAGGTCCTCATCAATCCATCTGAAAGCTCTTCAGTAACCAACCTAATATACATGGGATAGAATTGGAAAAAAAGAAAAAAAAATGCAAAGCCCGAAATCAGAAGACAGAAGGAAATAACAAAAAGGGAAGTGGAAATAAACCCAATACTAAAAAGGCTAAAGATCAGTGAAATTATGAGCTGCCATTTTTTGAAAGATAAACCACACTGACAAACTTTTAGTTAGACTCACCAAGAAAGAGAGAGGGCAAATACTAGGATGAAAGAAAGATAATTGATTCCTGTTTCACATCAAAGTCCTAGAGGAGAACATAGACAACAACTTCTTCAACCTTGGGCACTGCAACTTCTTGCAAGACATGTCTCTAAAGGCCAGGGAAACAAAAGCAAAAATGAACTATTGGGAGTTCATCAAGGTAAAAAGCTTCTGCACAGCAAAAGAAAAAAGTAACAAAACTAAAAGACAACCTACAGAAAGGGAGAAGATATTTGCAAATGGCATGACAGATAAAGGTCTGGTATTCAAGATCTACAAAGAATTCTCAAAATCAACACCCAAGAAACAAAGAACCCACTCAAGAAATGGGCAGAAGGCAGGAAGAGACACTTCTCCAAAGAAGACACACAAATGGCCAACAGTCCCTGAAAAAATGCTCCACATCAATTCTCATCAGGGAATTCAAAACCACAATGAGATACCACCTTCCAGCAGTTAGGGTGGCTAAAATTAATAGGACAGGAAACAACAACAATTGGCGAGGATGTGGAGAAAAGGGAACCCTCTTACACTGTTGGTGGGAATGTAAGCTGGTGCAGTCACTCTGGAAAAGAGCATGGAGGTTCCTCAAAAAGTTAAAAGTAGAGCTGCCCTAAGACCCAGCATTTGCACTCCTGGGTATTTACTCCAAAGATACAGATGGAGTGAAATGAAGGGGCATATGTTCCCCAGTGTTCAAAGCACCAATGTCCACAAGAGCCAAACTGTGGAAGGAGCTGAGATGCCCTTCAACAGAGGAATGGATAAAGAAGATGTGGTACATACATACCATAGAATTTTACTTAGCCATCAGAAGCATGAATGCCCACCATTTGCATCAGCATGGATGGAACTGGAGGGGGTTATGCTAAGTGAAATCCATCAAGCAGAGAATGACAATAATCATATGGTATCACTCATATGTGGAACATAAGGAATAGTGTGGAGGACCATAGGGGAAGGGAGGGAAAACTGAATGGGAAGAAATCAGAGAGGGAGACAAAACATGAGAGACTCTTAATCACAGGAAACAAACTGGAGGAGGGTAGGTGGGGGAGCGGGGTAGTTGGGTGATGGGTATTAAGAGGGGACATGTGGTGATGAGCCTTGGGTGTTATGTGAACTAATGAATCATTGACCATTACATCAAATCTTATACCTTGGCTAACTAAATTTAAATTAAAAATCTGAAAAAAATTTTTAAAAAAAGAAACTTGAGCTATTACAAGGATTATCATAAAAATACAAAGGATCTTTAGAGAGTACTATAAGCAAGTAGAGGCCAACACCTTGGACAACCTAGAAGAAATGGATAAGTTCCTAACAACAACCTAGAATGAACTGTGAAGAGAAAAAAATATGAACAGACTGATCATTAGTGAAAAGATTGATTCGATAATCAAATCCTCCCAGGAAACACATGTCCAAGACCAGACAGTTTCACTGAGGAGTTGTAACCAGATGGTAGAAGAAGAATTAAGAGCAAACCCTTCCCAAACTGTTTTTTGTTTTTGTTTTTTTTTTTTTTTTAAATATTTCTTTTTTTTTTTTTTTTTTATGATTTTATTTATTTATTTGACAGAGAGAGAGATCACAGTAGACAGAGGCAGGCAGAGAGAGAGAGAGGGAAGCAGGCTCCCTGCTGAGCAGAGAGCCCGATGCGGGACTCGATCCCAGGACCCTGGGATCATGACCTGAGCCGAAGGCAGTGGCTTAACCCACTGAGCCACCCAGGCGCCCCCAAACTGTTTTTAAAAAGGGAGAGAAAAGGGACACCTGTGTGGCTCAGTGGGTTAAGCCACTGCCTTCAGCTCAGGTCATGATCCTAGGGTCCTGGGATCGAGTCTCGAGTCGATCAGACTCCTTGCTCAGTGGGGAGCAAGGAGCCTGATCTCTCTGCCTCTGCCTGCCACTCTGCCTGCTTGTGCATGCTCTCTTTATCTCTGACAAATAAATAAATGAAATCTTTAAAAAAACATAAAAATGAAAGGAGAAAGGCATACATCCAAGCTCATTTCATGAAGGCAGCAGTACCCTGCTACCGAAACAAGATAAGGATGCTACAAGAAAAGGAAAGGCCAATATCCCTCATGAACAGAGATTCAAAAAATCCTCAACAAATTATTGGCAACATCAACTCAACAATCTATCCAGAGAATCACACAACGTAATCCAGTGAGATTTATTCCATGGATGCAAGGATGATTCCACATCTATACATTCACCAATAGCACTCACCACCTTAACAAAATAAAAGATAAAAACCCTAGGATTGTTACAATAGATGCAGAAAGAACACTTGACAAGATTTGATATGCATTTATGATAAACACTCTAAACCATCTGCGTACTGAGGGAACATACCTCAACCAAACAAAGGCCCTATATGAAAAGCCCACAGCTGACGCTATATTCAAGGGTGAAATGCTGAAAATTTTCCCACTACCAGCAAGAATAAGATAAAGATGCCACAATTACCACTTTCATTCATCATCATATTGAAAGCCCTCACCAAACCATTTAGACAAAAACAAAACAAAACGAAACAAGATATGAAATCTAAATAGGAAAAGAAAATTGTCACTATTTGCAGATGACATGATACTATATGTAGAAATCCCTAAGGAGTCCACAAAAAAATAAATTATTTTATTAACAAATAAACAAATTTGAATAAATTAGAATAAATAAATTCAGTAAAGCTGCAGGATACAAAGTCAATACATGGAGACATTTTGCATTTCTTTTTTTAAAGAATGTGTGTATTTGACACACAGAGAGAATAAGAGACAGAGAGAGCATAAGCAGGGGAGCAGCAGAGAGTCAGGGAAAAGCAGACTCCCTACTGAGCAGAGAGCCCAATGCCGGACTCATTCCCAAAACCCCAGGATCATGACCTGACCTGAAGGCAGACACTTAACCGATTGAGCCACCCAAGTGCCCTAACTTGTATTTCTATATACTGATGACCAAATTTCACAAAAAGATTAAGAAAGCAATGCCACTGACAATTGCATCAAGAAAAAAAAAATCTAAGAATAAAAGTAACCAAGAATGAGTAAGACCTGGTATACTGAAGACATGGTGGAAAAGGAAGGAAAAATATGTGTATGTTGGTGGGTGAACGTATGGGCCAAATATTTGGAAGATGACACAAATAAATGGAAGTTCATTAATTGGAAGAGTTAATAATCTTAACATGTCCACTGTACCCAAAGCACTCTGGAGAAAGAAGAAGAGAGAGAGAGAGTTCAAGATGCAGAGGAGTAGGACACCTTCATTTCATCTGGCACAAGGAATTTAGTTAGAGAGCTATCAAACCATTCTGAACACCTGCAAATTCAAGCAGGGCTCCAAGAATAGCAGCAATACAACAAACAGAAAAGTGACCACTTTCCACAAGGTAGGAAGTAGAGAAAAGTCAGTCTAAGCTGATAGGTGGGAAGATAAAAACCCACCTGACAGGGTGCTTCTGTCAGCTGGGTACTGCCAAGTGCTAGGGGCAGCAG
Source organism: Enhydra lutris kenyoni (assembly GCF_002288905.1). Lineage (NCBI taxonomy): Eukaryota > Metazoa > Chordata > Mammalia > Carnivora > Mustelidae > Enhydra > Enhydra lutris. Next base: position 93,214,648 of record NW_019154085.1, on the reverse strand, counting down.
AGCACAAAATCAGAAATTTTAGAAGTTTGTTCTGGTGAAGGATGTCATTCTGACAGCTGGGCAGGGGGTAGAACCCTCAATGGGACAGTGTAGTCTCAGGATCCTCGGGGTCCCAGGAAAAGCAGGGGTGTTTGAGGGCAGCAGAGTTCCCAGGTATTGGAGCAAGGAAGCCAGCTGCAAAGAGTGAGCCCAGGAGTGGGCTTTAAGTAGGAGGTTGCCAGAAACTGTGCTCCACAGCACACTCTGGCCACTCCTCTTTGAGAAGGGCCCTAAGAAGTGGCACACCTGTACAGAGCCCCCCTTCCTCTCCCAGGAGGAATGGTGCCTGAGCATGCTGCAGGAGTCTGCTGGGTTTGGAGACTCCAAACTGGGGTGTGTGCCAGAGACAGAAATGCTTGGTCATAGGACCGGTGAGCACAGAGTACAGACAGAGACCAGGGAGACAAGAAGGATTGACCGCTTTTCTGTGAGGGTGCACTGAGGAGCCAGAGATAGGGAAGCTGCCATGTTCATTCTCATCCCAGAAGATTGGGATCATTCCCTGCATATTTTCAGACCACAATGCTTTGAAAATGAAACTCAATCACAAGAGGAAAAGTGGAAAGAACTCAAATACATGGAGGCTAGAGAGCATCCTACTAAAGATTGAATGGGTCAACCAGTCAATTCAAAATGAATTTTAAAAATTCATGGAAACACAGGAGAATGAAAACACAACTGTTCAATATCTTTGGGAGGCAGCAAAGGCAGTCCTAGGAGGTAAGTATATAACACTACAAGCATTTCTCAAGAACCAAGAAAGGTCTCAAATACACAACCTAACCCTACACCTAAAGAAACTGGAGAAAGAGGAGCAGAGAAAGCTTAAACCCAGAAGGAGAAGAGAAATAATAAAGATTAGAGCAGAAATCAATGAAGTAGAAACCAGAAGAATAGTAGAACAAATCAACGAATCTAGGAGCTGGTTCTTTGAAAGAATTAGTAAGATTGATACACCCCTGGTCAAATTTTTCAAAAAGAACACAGAAAGGGCCCAAATAAATAAAATCATGAATCAAGAAGGAGAGATAACACCCAACACCAAATACAAACAAGTATAAGAACATAGGATGCCAACTCTATGTCAACAAATCAGGCAGTTTTGAAAAAATAGATGCATTCCCAGAAATATAGAAATGACCAAAACTGAACTGGGAAGAACAGGAAACCTGAAGAGACTTATAATCAGCAACAAGATTGAAGCAGTCATCAAAAATCCTCCAGGAAACAAGAGCTCAGCACCAGATGGCTTCCCAGGGGAATTCTACCAAACATTTAAAGATTTAATACCTCTTCTTCTGAAATGTTTCCAAAAAATAGAACTGGAAGGATTACTTCCAAACCCTTTTGATAAGGCCAGCATTACCTTGATCCCAAAAACCAGACAAAGACCCCACCCAAAAGGAGACTTACGGACCACTCTTCCTGATGAATATGGATGCAAATATTCTCACCAACATACTAGCCAATAGGATCCAACAGCCCATTAAAAGCATGATTCACCACGACCAAATCTAATTTATTCCTGGGCTGCAAGGATGGTTTGACAACAGCAAATCAATCAATGGAATCCACTACCTTGATAGAAGAAAGAACAAGAACCATAGGATCCTCTCAATAGATGCAGAAAAAGCATTCGACAAGTTAATGCACCCCTTCTTGGTCAAAACTCTTCACCATGGAGGGATAGAGGGTACCTCCACATCATAAAGGCCATCTATGGGAAACCCACAGAGAATAGCACTCTCAATGGGAAAAAACTGAGAACTTTTCCCTTCAGGTCAGGAACACGACAGGGATGCCCATTCTTATCGCTATTGTTCAACGTAGTACTAGAATTCTTAGCCTCAGCCATCAGACAACAAAAAGGAATAAAAGGCATCCAAATCAGCAAAGAAGTCAAACTCTCACACTTTGCAGACAATAGGATACTTTCTGTGGAAAACCCAAAAGACTCCATCCCAAAATTGCTAGAACTCATCCAGGAATTCCGTAAAGTGGCAGGATATGAAATCAATGCACAGAAATCACTTGCATTTGTCTGCAGCGACAATGTGACAGTAGAAAGAGAAATTAAGGAGTCCATCCCAGGTATAATCCCACCCCAAACCATAAGATACTTAGGACTCCATCTAACCAAAAAAGCAAAAGATTTGTACTCAGAAAACCACACCATAGTCATGAACGAAATGGAGGAAGACATAAAGAAATGGAAAAAGGTTCCATGGTCATGGATTGGAACAACAAATATTGTGAAAATGTCTATGCTACCTAGAACAATCCACAGATTCAGTGCAATCCCTATCAAAATACCATCCGCATTTTTCACAGAACTGGAATGAATAATCCCCAAATTTGTATGGAAGCAGAAGAGACCCCGAATAGCCAAAGGGATGTTGAAAAAGAAAACCAATGCTAATGGCAACACAATTGCAGACTTCAAGCTCCATTACAAAGCTGTAATATCAAGACAGTATGATCCTGGCACAAAAACAGACACACAGATCAATGGAACAGAATACAGAAACCAGAAATGGACCCTCACCTCCGGGATCAACTAATGTTCCTCAAAGCAGGAAAGGATATCCAATGGGGGGAAAAAGTGTCTTCAATAAATGTGCTGGGAACATGGGACAGCGATATGCAGAATAATGAAACTGGACCACTTTCTTATACCATAAACAAAAAATAGACTCCAAGACGATGAAAGACCTCAATGTGAGACAGGAATTCATCCAGATCCTTTAGGAGAACAGAGGCAGCAACTTCTTTGACCTCAGCCACAGCAACTTCTTGCTAGACACATCTCCAAAGGTGAGGGAAACAAAAGCGAAAATGAACAGTTGGGATTTCATCAAGTTAACAAGCTTTTACATAAAAACGGAAACAGTCAACAAACCCCAAAAGAAACAAAAAGAATGAGAGAAGATATTTTCAAATGACATATCAGATAAAGGACTCATATCCAAAATCTAGAAAGAACTTACCAAACTCAACACCCATAGTACAATTAATCCAATCAAGAGATAGGCCAAAGACATGAACCGACATTTCTTCAAAGAAGACATCCAAATGGCCAACAGACACTTTAAAAAGTGCTCAACATCCCTTGCTATTAGGAAAATACAAGTCAAATCCATAACGAGATACCACCTTACACCAGTCAGAATGGCTAAAATGAACAAGTCAGGAAAAGACAGGTATTGGTGAGGATGTGGAGAAAGGAGAACCCTTTTATATGGTTGGTGGGAAGTAAGCTGGTGAAGCCACCTTGGAAAACAGTGTGGAAGTTCCCCAAGAAGCTGAAAATAGAGCTACCCTGCAACCCTGCAATGGTACTGCTGGGTATTTTCCCCAAGGATACAAATGTAGTGATCTGAAGGGTCACCTGCACCCCAATGTCTATAGCAGCAATACCCACAAGAGTCAGAGTATGCAAAGAGCCCAGACGTCCATCGACAGATGAATGGAGCTATATGGGTATATATACCATTGAGTATTATGCAGCCATCAAAAAATGAAATCTTGCCATTTGGAATGACATGGATGGAACTAGAGGGTATTATGCTAAGTGAAATAAGTCAATCAGAGAAGGACAATTATCATATCATCTCACTGATATGTGGAATTTAAGAAACAAGACAAAGGATCATAGGGGAATAGGAAAAAGAAAAGGAAGCAAGATGAAACAAGAGAGGGAGTCAAAGCAAAGAGATACGTAATCTCAGGAAACAAACTGAGGGTTTCTGAAGGAGAGAAAGGTGAGGGAATGGGGTGGCTGCGTGATGGGCATGGTGAGGGTATGTGCTGTGGTGAGCACTGTGTGGTGTGTGAAACAGAAGGATCTCACCTGTACCCCTGGAACAAATAATACATTATATGATCATAATAAAAAAGAAGTGAAAAAAACATTTAGAATACAAATGTAAACTACATAAAAAATAAATAAATAATCTCATCGATAAGCAAGCAAGCAAGCAAACAAGCAAGCAACTAAGCCACCTGGAGTCACCACCTCCAATTTCAAGCTAGATTACAAAGCTGCTGTCATCAATACAGTGTGGTACTGGCATAAAAACAGACACACAGGACAACGGACACAATAGAAAACTCGGAAACTGATAATCCTAGTACTTTCGGCAAAGTTTATTCATTCATATATTAAAAGCATATTTAAACTTAGCTCTGATAGAATGATTAACTCTGAATGGGAATTTATAATATTGATGTCCTGTTCCAACGTTTGCTACCAATAAATGCATTTTTTAAACATGCTGTTTTATATACATACATATTACAAAATAAGGATGATTTAGAATTCACATTTTTAGGAAAAGTTAAATTCACTTTAATAAACCTACCACAGAAAAGGAAATATAGATTTCCATCATCACAACTGAGAACATCACAAAAGAAGACAATCAGACACAATCTGGTGCCTGATGGAAGAATAGAATACTACTTACGTAGTTCTGCCCAAGTGTTCAACCTGTCGAAAAGCTATAGATCCAGCTACTCATTTACAAAAACACAGATGTCAGAGAAAAGTCCTACCAAAGAGTATGAAGATATCATCAATGAAGTCCACACTGTATATATTCTGACACGAAAATATTTTCCCAACAAATAAACTGTAAAATTAAAAAAAAAAAAACACAGAAAGAAGGAAGTAAGGATGGAAGGAAGGAAGGAAGGAAGGAAAGAGAGGAAGAAGGAAGGAAGGAGATAAAGAAGAGAAAAAAGAAAGGAAATAAGGAAGGAAAGAAAGAAAGAAAGAAAGAAAGAAAGAAAGAAAGAAAGAAAGAAAGAAGAAACATCAGAAATTAACCCACACACATATAATTTTAACTTATGATATAGCAGAAAATATACAATGGGGAAAGGACTGTTTTTTTTCAGTGAACAGTACTGGGAAATCTGGACACTAAATGCGGAAGAATGTGACTGGGTCACTTTCTTACACCGCTCATACAAATTATGAATGGATGAATGGCTTGAACATAAGAACTGAATCCATAAACCTCCAATAAGAAAACAAAGGTAGTATGTTCCTCTATACTGGTTTTGGGGAAGAGACTTTTACATCAGACACCAAAAGCAAAGGCAACAAAAGCAAAAATAAACAAGTAGAAGGACATCAAACTGAAATTTCTGCATGACAAAAGAAACCATCAAACCCTTAAAGGAAACCTCCACAATGAGAAAAATATTTGCACATCCTATGTGTGAGAAGAGGCTAATATCCAAAATATACAAAACACTCCTTCAAATCCAAACAAAAACTGAATAAAAACTGGGGAGAATATGTGAGTAGATGCTTTCCAAAGATGGCATACAGGTGGCCAACAGACACAGAGAAAGTTGTTCAACATTACTAACTATCGTCAGGGAAACAGAAGTCAAAACTGCAATCAGCTATCACCACACAAGTGTGGGAATGGCAATCGTCCCAGAGACAGACATCAGGTGTGATCAAGGGTGTGTATACCAGGGGACCCTGTGCACTGTTGCAGGGAATGGAAATTGGTGCAGCCACTGTGACAAATGCTATGGAGTTTCTGGAAAAAAAATTAATAGAACTACCACATGACCTGGTAATTGCTCTAGTGACTATTTCTTGGGAAAACACAAAAAACACTCCCTCCAAAAGAGAGATGCACTACCATGTTCATGGCAGTATTATTCACAATAACCAGACATGGAAATATTGACCTTGGGAGTATTATGCTAAGTAACTCAGACACAGAAAGACAAACACCAGAGGCTCTCATGGACATTCCATGTGGAAAAAAAATACTGAATGCGGGGGCGCCTGGGTGGCTCAGTGGGTTAAAGCCTCTGCCTTCAGCTCAGGTCATGATCCCAGGGTCCTGGAATCGAGCCCCTCATCGGGCTCTCTGCTCAGCAGGGAGCCTGCTTCCACCTCTCTCTCTGCCTGCCTCTCAGCCTACTTGTGATCTCTGTCTGTCAAATAAATAAATAAAATCTTTAAAAAAAATACTGAATGCATGCATAATGAGAACAGATGGGTGGTTCCAGATTCAGGGATGGTGGGGGGAAATGGGTGAAGGTAGTCAGAGGTGCCATGTTTGAGTGATAAAATCCACAAGTCATGAAATATTCTGTGCAGTTTGGAGATGAAAGCTAACCCTGCAGGATGGGGTACAGGCTCCCCCGCTACTTGAAAGTACAGTGTTCCTAGGAAACTTTTCACAGCAGAAGTGGTGTAAATGGAAAAAGGAATTACCATTCATTTCTACAGTAAAATGAGTGAGCATACTCAGACACCAAAAGTTCCTTCTCTTTGGTTCTTCTTAGACCTCAAAACACAACATCCTAATGGATGCCCAAAATAAATGGAGATAAAGCACAGCAGATGCTCACAGACACAATCCAAAGCGCTGGTGGCTGGACATGGAGATCAGTGCCCAGGAAGGAGCTGGTTGGGGTGCACGCTGTCTCTGTAGTGGTTCCCCACAAAACAGATGTTGAATGTGATACTCACTTTTTGGCTTTTTTCATGAGAGAAATCCTCTTCAGGTTTCTTCCTGCTATTGGAGCTGGGTAATAACATAGATCTTTCAAAAAAGCCAAGTATCCTACCAGGAACTTTGAGAAAAGTGGGAAAGACTTGTACTTGAAAGTTGCTGAGGAGGTAGAAGTTCAGAGTTCTCTCAGACACAAACATCAGCAGGTCCACTGTGAAAGGCACCTTCCTCAGCAGGTAGAACACGGACTACCTCCTACCCCCAGAAACCTCCTCCTTCACCTCGCTTGGGACAACCTACAAGAGCTCAGACTTACCTCAATTCCTCTTTTCTCCCATTCCCAATATTGAACCCATCAGCAAATCCTGTGAACTCCATCTTTAATAGGTATCCAGAATAGCACTAACCCCTCCTTCCAAGGCCAACTGTCTGGTCCATACTGGAGCCCATCTCTTGCCTGACTTCCTGGAAAAGCTTCATTATTGACCTCCCTTGCCCATCCTTAACCCTGTGTCATCTGTTCTCAACACTGTAGCCAGGATGGCCCAGTAAAATAGGGTCCCATGGGTTCACAGCTCTGCCATGGCTTTCTGTCACCCTACTGTCACCTCTCTGAGGTCATGTCCTAAGCTGTCTCCTATGGCCACAGGGCTTGCTGCTTTTGGACATATGTGGTATGCTCCTGCCCCAGGGCCTTTGCATATGCTTTCCCTTCCATTTAGAAGACTCTTCATTGATATCACTCACCTTTTTTTGAATTTGACTCAAGCCTCACCTTCCTAGTGAAGACACACCTGGCCCCTATGAGAATAGCAAGTTCCACTGCCACCTCCCCTTCATTGTCCCAGCCCTGTCTCCTGTTTTCTATTTCCAGACCAGTTATCACAGTCACCAGGCTATCTTGGCAAGGGGGAAACGGAGCCCTACTTGGATGGTTTCACCACAGACTTCCTCTGATTTCCTAGTCCAGACCCCTGGAGGAAAAGGTGACCAGAGCTCTTGCACAGCCAGGATGCCCAGGACAATGGGTCCCCCTCCGGCACCCTGAAGAAAAATGAGCCCTAAGAGGGCTTTCAGCTTTCACATGAAACCTGAAACCAGACAACTTCCTCAATTCCAGGCAAGCACACACATGTCCTCTCCTTGCCTGATGTGCTCATCTAAGAAAGCTGAGCAGAGAAGCATTCCAGGGTCCATATCTCCTTCTGGCCAAGGTCCTGGGAAACAGACATCTCTCCTTCCTGCACCAGCCACCTGTGGTTGACATCTGGCATCCCTCCTGTGCTGGGGCAGAATGGTGCACCTGTCCCTCTTTCCTGGGACGTCATCACAAACCAGGCTTTGCTGCACACTTTTCAGAAAGGAACCTGCAGCAGCAGCAGCAGCAGCAATAGCAGCATGCTTCCCAGGTTTCGTCTCAGACTCACATGTCAGGCCCCATGTGGAACTAGAGCTTAAAAGAGACTGGTGTGCCGTGTAGCCTTGGAATATATAATGCTGGAGCTTCCTTCTTTGTTCACATATAAAAGTGTGTTGAGGAGGTGGAAATGACTGAAAGTGAAATTTCCTTCTGCATCTTTTCTTATCAAGAAAAGTCCTTCCCCAACATTGTAAGCTTTAAAAAAATAATTATTTCCAAAGAATGTGTAAGTTTGTGTTAAGCTGATTGTTCCATTAATAAATTCCGCAAAAAATTAATAACGACTTCTCTACCTGTAAGAGGGTATCATAGCATTCTATACACCTATCTGATCATGATAGTATTCTCTAAACACTGCTGGAAACTGAAAAAGAAATCTGTCAGGTTTTGACTTCATTGTAAAATATGTCATTCAATGTGTGTGTCAAACGTAAGCAAATTAAAATCAGGTCATATCATAGGAAAGGTAAAAGTATCTAATACAAACATGTTCCAAACAACCAAATGTTTTTACCCAAAGAAGAAAAACAATTATCTTTGATTTTAAAAGAAAATATGTACTTTAAAATATTTATAGCTCCCCAACTTTATTATAGGACTTACAAGATCATATTTTTGCCTTTGCCTTTGAAATTTCATTTGACCATACATTTTTTAAAGATTTTATGTATTTATGTATTTATTTGACAGACAGAAGTAGGCAGAGAGGCAGGCAGAGAAAGAGAGAGGAGGAAGCTGGCTCTCTGCTCAGCAGAGAGCCCGATGAGGGGGTCAATCCCAGGACCCTGAGATCTGATCTGAGCTGAAGGCAGAGGCCTTAACCCACTGAGCCACCCAGGTGCCTAATTTGTATCAAGGATAAATGACTATTTTAGGCTTAAACCTTCATTGAAAAAAAGGCTTTGTACTGCTGAACCCTAGAAATTTTTGTCTATAGGGTAGCAGGCATTTGTATCATACAGAGAAGATAAATCTGTTGACCTATGAATATACAGATATTAATAGTTGTGATGTCATGTATGGGGCATATTTGGACATCACAATATGAAGTTTCTTCCAAATTGCTGGATTCGTAGTGATATATGGAGCTTTTGATCTTTTTTTTTTAGGGCTAGAGTGAGTAATAACACAGTGGACTTTGCAAACAAACACGATTCTTTCTCTTCCTGATTCCATTTTATCCCATTGATAAAACTGAAGGAAGCCACAGAACACATTTTTCTATTTGTTGAAGTTCCCTAATTTTTAAAAAGGATTTTATTTATTTAAGAGAGAGAGAGAGAGAGAGACATAGAGAGCATGAGAGCGGAGGGGTCAGAGGGAGAAGCAGACTCCCGGGCGAGCAGGGAGCCAGCCCAATGTGGGACTTGATCCTGGAACTCCAGGATCATGACCTGAGCCAAAGGTAGTTGCTTAAACAACTGGGCCACCCAGGCACCCAAAACTCCCTAATTGTTTTAGAGAAAAAAAATTTTGAAGCAAAACAGTACAAAACACATTTGCTCCTTGAGAAAACAAGTATATGACCTAATAACAATGAAGTGGAACTGGAAAATAATGAGTCAACTAAACTTAAAAGGAATGAACTAGATCCGTATGTATCAAGAAGGATATAGTTTAAAAATACAGTATTAAGGGTGACAACCCTCTCAGGGCTCTTCCCTCTGCAGGAGCTTTGTACTATCACTTTGCTATTGCTCAATAAGCTCAGCTTTGCTGCCTCCCACTCTTTCTGGTCTATTTCTTCATTCTTCAAAGTGGCATGACAAAGAACCATGGTCACCAACAGAGAAATAAAATCCTGTAATGTTTATGGGGGCTCATCCAGGATATCCACCATTGTTAAGGACAACGAATCATGAATAGTGGGCAGCAAGTCTCTCTCTCTCTTCTCCCATTTTGTATGTTGAAACAACGGGTACCCATCAGCCATGTAAGAGCAATTTGCAGCGCTGTCATTCTTAAGTCTCAGGTGACAGGCTCCCTGGGCTCCTTTCTGACTGATCCCCCAGCAGAAGTTGGGAATCTTGGTTTGTAAGGACTCAGAACTCCTTTTGGGGCAGATTACTAGAGGTAAGGGACCGAGGGAAAACTGAGCAGCAATTGAAAGGCCTGACCAAGGCTACCCTTTGGGCACCCGAAGGCTCTTGGAGGGACCTGGCTCCTTACTTGCCCATGTGGGCATCCAGAAAGAAACCCCTCCACTACTCTTTTCTTGGTTGATTACTTCCCTAGAAAAATGAGTGAGAGAGCCCAGGATGGTCCTTCAGACATTCTTTTGTGAATGGTTTGGGTGGCCTCCATGGGATCTCACACACAGTTTCCTGTTACCGCGAGGAACAGTCTGCTTCTGATGACTCCTATTATGGACATTACCAGGACATTCCTTGAACTGGTGGCATCACATGTGTGAAGGAATGGCCAAGCAGGGCAAAAGAACTAAGATCTAAGGGATCTCCCAGGGAGGGGTGGATTTCCCCTCCCTGGATGCCCCATCTTGTCTCTCTATGTGGCCATACCAGACAGGATGATTCTACTAAAAGATGATTAGGTGGCTATGCCAGACACAAAAACTCTACTAAAAGAAGTCTAGTGTATCCATTGACTTCTAAGGGAGTCTTAAGTGTGGGGAAAACCAGGGTCACTCTCTAGAGGTAGGGCCTGGCCTAACCTGGCTAATTGTGACTACTTCCAGCACCACACAGAGAAGACAGGGGCTCTGGCTGTCAGTTGTGAGAGTAGCTAGGGCCACACATCAGGAAAGATGAGAAGGAACTGGGGGGGGAGACTCCCTTTCTCCTCTTCTTGTAGATGAGTAATTCCCTAACCAACACCCTTACTCTTTTAGTGTCCCTTCCTGGCATTATAGGCCGTAGGAAGAGTATCAGGCCTGTAAATCAATATCATTTACTTGGGTGCCCTCCTGGTTTCAACTGAACGAAGACAACTCATTATCTTTTGTTCTGGGGCATGGCCACAATACAAGTTGAAGGATGAGACATGGCCACCTGATGGACTTTGCCTTCCTGGTTTTAACTGGGAAAAAGGAGGCTCATTTTCTTTTGTTCTGATGTCAGCAATGTAGGATTAATCCCAGCCTCCTGACTGCTCTCTTCTGCCCCTGGGGCACAAAGGAACACCACATGCACATTAAAAGTTAGATAGGCAGGGGGCACCTGGGTGGCTCAGTGGGTTAAGCCTCTGCCTTCGGCTCAGGTCATGATCCTGGGGTCCTGGGATCAAGCCCCGCATCAGGCTCTCTGCTTAGCAGGGAGCCTGCTTCCCTTCCATTCTCTCTGCCTTCCTCTCTCTCTGCCTGCCTCTTGGCCTACTTGTGATCTCTCTCTGTCAAATAAATTAAAAAAAAAAAAAAAAGTAGATAGGCAGGGTCCCTGGATGGCTCACTGGGTTAAAGCCTCTGCCTTCGGCTCAGGTCATGATCCCAGGGTCCTGGGATCGAGTCCCACATTGGGTTCTCCGCTCAGCAGGAAACCTGCTTCCTCCTCTCTCTCTGCCTGCTTCTCTGCCTACTTGTGATCTCTGTCAAATAAATAAATAATGAAAAAAAAAGTAGATAGGCAAGTGAAGTCTGCAGGGGAATCTTCAACCATGGCTGCATCCTTCCTAGGGTAAGAACAGGTCCCTATACCTGTCCTGCCCTGTCCAGTGCTTGAGGGCTTTACTCTCTACAAGAACAGGTAGTCTGGAAGGGGGACCAAGAAGAAGTGCTATTCTAAGACCTGAGATGAAGGGGGACCTCAAAGTTTTCCAAACTTGGATGTAATGTTTTTGTTATGTCAAACCATCTCCGAAGCAGAAAAACACTGGGTTATGGTCATTGCTAAAAGATACGGCGAACAAGGGACAGGTGACTCCATGGGTGGCTTTAGTTTCTTACTGGAGTCCAGGCTATACCTCCTCAAGACCCCAATTGGGATCCTCTCAAGACCCCAACTGCTATCCTAACGATCCCCTTGGGGACTGGTATCACTGTCACTTCTAAGCCTGCATCATAGAGGGATTGAGCAGTACATGGGAGCTTCTCCCTCATTCATTTCCTGGGTTAATGGCTATAATTGGAACCAACTGTGGTTAGTTTACAATGGGACAGAGACTTTGAGGAATATACCCAAGCAGCTGCCAAAATTCCCTTTGTTTGGGGGAAATTCCCTGTCTTCTCCAGCCTGACATGGACCACATCTTTTCCAAAAACATGGTGTCTGTTTGTCTGCCTAAGCTGATGAGGTTTGGAACCAGGAACAACTTTATCTCGATTTGCTGAAGGTCAAATAAGCTCCTGTTAAAATGGCGTTTAATCTTGTCTGTCTCAAAGTTTTCATGGGTAATTGTTAAGAAAGTTTTGCTTGGATGGTAAACGGGATTACATGTAGGTCTCCTCCAAATAGGCTTACTATCTGAGGACCCCACACTTCCCTTAGGCAGAAATATTAACTCTCATATTGATACCAAGGATATCATCAAAGGATATCTAGGTCTCTGGTAAATTAACTGTCAACCCAAACTCAGGAAGAAAACCCAACAATCTTCTTAGATGGAGAGAGACTCCCATTAAACACACAGCTCTCTCCCTCTGTTCTCCTGAGGCTGAGATTATTCTTAAGGAACCAATCTGCCCCAGATATTTAGAAAAAACTACAAAAGTTGACTATTGGCCCTGAGGGGACCCAGGAGAGCTCTTAGGAGTGGCCAGCTTGTCTTTTGTAATCAGGACCGAGAGGAGAGTGAGAGACAGAAGCTAAAGAGAAAGGCTGAGCCTTGGTTGCAGACATGCATGCCTTTGCCAGCTCAGCCTGCCAAGGCTCTGTCACCAAATGCCATCTCTCTGACACTAAAAGTGAGAATGCCCCCAGTGGCAAAAACCAAGGCCCTGTAACCCTAGTCTCACTTGTGGAGAGGGTCACTGGGAATCTGAATGCCCTCCGGGCCTTCTGTCTGCAAGGGCTCAGGTGGCCAGTGCCCCTGATCGGGACTGATGGGGTCCAGAGCTTTAAGCAGTGGTTCCTCTGAAACAGCTCACCATAGGGAACCCAGAGCCTCAGGTAATTTTGGAAATAGGAGGAAAACCAGTTGATTTCCTTCTTGATACTGGAGACACCTTTTCTGTTCTACTATCTAACCTGGGCCAACTGTCCAACTGCAGTTTTGTTGTTAAGGATGTCACTGGGCGACCCATAGACATTTTTTTTCTCACCTTCTGGGATATACCTAGGGAGATATAATTTCCTCTCACTCTTTCTTAATGCCTGAGAGCCCCATACTTCTCTTAGTAAAGATACTTACTCTCATACTGATAGCCCCTGGGCAAACTAGCAGACTAGCAATTGCCTCCCCTTAAGAAACGCTGATATTAATGCCCAGGTCTGGGGAACTCAGCTGAAATGGGTTGGCCTTAGCAGCAGTGCCCATTCCCACACACCTTAAGGAGCCCACAACTTTCTCTTATCGGAAAGGTTTTTTGGGCCTAACAGGACACTGTCGCTCGTGGATACCAAGATATGGAAAAATAGCACCACCACCCCCATCAATTGATCAAGGACACCCAGACAGCCAGTACCCACCTATTAATATGGGATCCAGAGTCAGAAGAAGCTTTTAAAAATCTCAAGAGGGCCTTGCTCAGTGCCCCAGCTTCAAGTTTTCTTACTGTGAGGACTTGTATATGACAGAAAGAAAGGGAATGGCCTTGGGCCTCCTAATCCAGGCCTGGGGGCCAGCTCAACAGCTGGTAGGATATTTAAGCAAAAAGTTGGATCTGGTATTTTTTGGTTTAGCAACATGTCTTAGGGCAGTGTTTCCCTCAGCTATGAGACTAACTCTGTGACAGGAAGTTTCACAGATGAATAAGATGTGAAGTTTCCCAGAAGAATAACCCATTTTCCCATCCACAAGTACAGCGGGTAGAAAGTTACCCTGAAGAAGACTGGCAAATGCACTTCACATGCACCAAAAATGCATGGGTACAGGTGCCTCCTTGTTTGGGTAGATACCTTCATGCATTGGGCTGAGGCCTTCCCCTACAGAATCAAAAAATCCTCAAAAGTGTTAAAGGCACTAGTAAATCCCTCAGTTAGGACTTGCCCAGTCCCTTCAGAGTGATAACAGGGGGAGTATCCAAGGTTTTGGGCTATCACTTACACTGTGTCTGAAGACCTCAGTCTTTGGAAAAATGAAGTAGCCCAAGAAATAAGTAAAAATTGGGTGTCCCTACTCTCTATTGCCTTACTCTGAATTAGGAACACCCCCAAGAAAAAAGGGTTGAGCCCCTTTGAGACCTTATAGAGGAGACCCTTCTTTGTAAATGACCTGGTGAGACACAAGGAAGTCTTTGATTTGATAAATCATTTCCTCTGGCAAGGAGCTTCCCAACTCCCAGCCCCCAAATAAACAGCCTGTTCCATTTCACCGTGGGCACCAAGTGTTTGTAGAAGTGGTCTGGGAAGGCCCACATACAGTGGTTTTAGCCACTCCAACAGTAGTCGAAGTGCCCAAATTTGAAACCTAGATCCACCATTCCAGAGCCAAACCTTGGTCCCCAACGGGGCCTAACAACAAGAAAACAAAATCCCTCTGTGAAACCAGGGAAGACCTCAAACTAATCTTGAAGCAACAAGCCACAGGTAAGTCTTCTTAAATGTCACTCTCCCTATATCCCATCAAAATCGTCATCTTCATCGCACTCCTTTCACTCACCCTCTCCTCACAGTATGTGGGGAGTTCACTAAAACATAACATCCTCTATCTCTCGCCAGACTCCTGGTTGTACTCAGTTTTGCATTGTGCTTTGGGCCTTGCCTCCTAAATGCTGTAACCCATTTTATATCTTCCAGAATAAAGGTCATCAAACTCCAAATGGTTATTCAGATGGAGTCTCTCATGGAGGTCAGATCAGACCGCGACAGGGGACTCTTTGATAGATCGGGACAAGAGGAACGCTGACTGCTGCTCCATCCAATGCCCTTGACCATCAGGAAGGAGCTATGATTGTTGTTGCCCTTTTTCCCTAACAACAATTAGAGAGTTAGGGATGATGAAGGAAAGTTAGAAGGCAAGCAGGCAGGGACAAAGCTCCCTCACCCTAAGAGGAAATCATCCTTAAAAGGATTTTACACCACCCTGGAAGGAGCCTTCCACCTTTCCCATGTGATAGGGGACAAAAACCTGATTGGATGATATGTACAGGGAAGGTTAATCAGATTAAAACAGCCCACCAACAAGCCTATAAAAACCCCTAGATTTAGAAACTCCAGTGGTAACCCTCTTGGGTCCCATCCCTCCTTGGGAGCTTTGTACTATTGCTTTGCTATCACTCAATAAAGCTTGCTTTGCTGCCTACCATAAATATATATATATATATATACATATATGTATATATATATACACACACACACACACACACATATACATATATACACACACACACGTTATATATATAATTTGTATTTATATTTATCATTTATATACATATATAAAATGTTAAGAAAAAGAGGCAAGGAACAAAAATATTATTATTTATGTATGTCGTTTGTTGTCATTTATATTGCCATTTAAAATATAAAGCACAAAAAACCCATTACATTTTTAGTGGTTACTTTTACTATGAAAATGTGCAGAATAACATCGGAAGTACATGAACCAAGTTCATAATAGACAAAATGGGGTCTTGATAAAATCTAAAAAAGGTTTTGTAAACTTTTATAATATTCTAAATTAAAAAGGGAATATATCACATGTATTTATATGTCTGTTCATATATATACTATGTACAGTTATGTATCATAATTATATAGTATGTTTCAGATGGATGGATAGACAAATAGATCTGAGTAAGGTTTTAGTCTCTGCAACCAGACTTACTGGGCTTGAGTCCCTCTGTCTCTAGCTGTGTGATTCTGGACAAGTTAACTAACTGCTCAGAGCTTCTAATTCATTTTAAAATTCTGATGATATTAACACTAACCTCATAACTTATTGTGAGCATTTAGTTAATTTATATATTTAAGTGTTTAGATAAGTGATGGGAATATAGCAATCCACAAATATTAAATACAATCATCATTTTACAAACAGAAGAAATACACTGGCAGCAAATTGAGTTAAGTACAAAGAATGGTTACTTCTGATTTGTGAAATATGACTCTATGCTAGCTTGAAGTATTGTTCACAAATGCTCAGTGCCCCTTTCTTAGAGACAATTAGACTTCCCTGTTTCTTTGCCATCTGTCTTCACCTTGCGACTTGCCTAGCTCAATGAAATGGGAGGGAGACTAACATGTATCTTCTGAGTACAATCTTGAAAAACCAATATGTGACCCACATTTAATGTTTAAATTATAATCAATCTTTGAGGCTTGTGTAATGTTTAAATTATAATAAACATTTTTTTTCAACCATTTTTTTCCCCCCAGCAAACCTGGTTAGGTATCAGGCCACGTCAGACTTGAGCTAGGTACTTGGGATACAAAGAAATACATTCCAATCTCTGTTCCCAATGTGTAGATAATGTGGGGGAGGGAAGTAGTTATGCTTACAAATAAGTAAACTAAAAGATATATTTAAAACATGATATTAAGTGCATTTTTTGCCAATGGTCTCATACTTTCCTGAGATTCAATAGGAAGGACAATGAGTGACAGGTGAATAGGAAAATCTACTTCACAGGCTTTCCAAGCTGGCTCTGCAATCAGTAGCCCATCATGAACCTCCAAGTAAGAATGTTTGTAAAGAGGCAGCCAGAGGGGCGCCTGGGTGGCTCAGTGGGTTAAGCCTTTGCCTTTGGCTCAGGTCATGATCTCAGGGTCCTGGGATCGAGCCCCACATCGGGCTCTCTGCTTGGCGGGGAGCCTGCTTCCCCCTCTCTCTCTGCCTGCCTCTCTGCCTACTTGTGATCTCTCTCTCCCTCTGTCAAATAAATAAAATCTTAAAAAAAAAAAAAAAAAAAAAAGGTGGCCAGAGACTGGGGAGAGGAGATTAGTAAGCTTTTCCTTGAAGAGATTTAGAAAATTGGGCTCGTTCTCTGTACCGGGAAAACCCTCACCATTACCTCAAGACAAGTGAAGGCAGCACTCAAAGACCAGCTTGAAGAGCTTGACAAGACACTTGGGGCCTATTGGGATAGCGACTCAAGCTTGACTCTTGCCACAAACCACCTCTCTGAGAAGCTGGCTGAAGTGGTTTGGGTTGCAGAGTAAAGACAGAATGACATAATAGGAGCAGTCTGCAATTCTAGAGTTTAGAAAGACAAAGGGAGTGGGATTTTCCTGTGAGGAAAGATTCTGGGAGAGAGCAGAACTACAGCCATCTTAAAAGACCCCAGGGCAAGAGAGAGTCAATTATTATACGGTTTCGCTTATTTGTGGAGCATAAAGAATAACACGGAGGACATGGGGAGATGGAAAGGAGGAGTTGGGGGAAATTGGAGGGGGAGATGAGCAATGAGCGACTGTGGACTCTGAGAAACAAACTGAGGGTTTTGGAGGGGAGGGTGATGGGAGGTTGGGTGAGCCTGGTGGTGGGTATTAAGGAAGGCACGTGTTGCATGGAGCACTGGGTGTGCTGCACAAACAATGAATTCTGGAACACTGAAAAGAAATAAAAAAATAAATAAAATTTTTAAAAAGTCAAATAAAGAACATGGATCTGGAAGTCTTAAAAATAAATTAAAAAATAAAGACTCTAGGGCCAAAGGAGGGACCTGATGGGGTGAAGTGAACTCTGGAAGTCCACCAGGGGACGCACTGCTCCTGCAAACAACCATGCAGTGGCAGATTAGGATAGAGGCAAAATATAGGCGATAATGTCTAAAGGGAATCAGTCTATACTTCCCCAAAACACGCCACTTTGGAATAATGATATTTTCTTCCAGAGGCTGTATGGTTTTGTATTTCTCACTGAGGTATGAGATCCAGAGCAAATTAATCTGTGCGTAGTGTATGAAGAGGCCTCAAAATAAATTTTTCCCTTGTAGATATCCAATCGATCCTTCACATTTTACGGAAGAGATCATTCTACTACACTGAGTCGTAGCAGGACCTTTGTCAAAAACCAGGTTTCTGGACTATTCTGTTTCATTGTTTTATATATCCATCCTTGTCTAATACCATATTGTCTGATTTACTTTAAGCTTTATGGTAAAGTTTGATATTGAGAATGTAAATCCTCTCATTTTGTACTTCAAAATTATTTTGGCTGTTTTAGAACCTCGGTATTTTCCAGTAAATATTTAAGTAGCTTTAGATAAGACTTTTAATTAATGAAAATGAGACATTCAACGTCTTAACAAGACCAGAAAAATTCTGGAATCTCTTTAACATACAGGTGTGGAAAAAAGATAAAACAGAGAATTTGAGTTAGCGAATAAAATAAGTACTATATTTTGCTTATACACCATCAAGTCCAGCTCATTTAATAGCCAACTTGTAATACTATCATAAATCCCACAGGAAATTTTTATATAATTAGCTATATATTTGAAGAGAAGGAAGAAAATATTACAACTGTGAACACTTATAAGAGTAAAATCTAACTGCTTCTTGACGTATAAATAAGCCTCAACAAAAAAACTAAACTGTAAAAGAAATTTATTTTATGGGAGAGGATATAAGAGATATGGGGGGGAATATGGGAAATGTAATCAGTAGAACTTAACAAAGGGTAGACAAGCCTCCATCACAGAACTATTACACTGATATTCAAAATGAAGACTAACAGCCTTCAGGTCAAGATGGCAACATAGGAAAATCCTGAACTCACTTCCTCCACAGATGCCCTAAACCTACACCTGTTTTAGAGCAATTCATCCTAAAGAAGGACTGAGGGCTGACTGAAGAGCTTCTGCATAAGGAAAGATAGAGAAGGCACATGAAGAGAGGCAAGAAAGACAGGAGAGACTTCTACTCCTAACACTGAGAACAACTAGAGGGATAGTCCTGAGGGACCCAGAGCGATTCTGCCTTGGGACACAGAAAAAAGCCATGGTTTCAAAGAGCAGCAAGAATATAAAGGAACTAGTCCTAGAACCCTGCCAAATGTGGGGAGCTACCAGAACTCTCTACAGGCCAGAGGGCTGCCAAATGCCATAGTTATACTCCCCCTACACCTGATCAGAGCTTCCCACAGTTCCTGCCAGCTCACCAAGGTGACACAGGTGGAAAGTATGCTGCAACACTTTGGGTCTATACCACTTTGATTCCAGCTACGCTAGCAGGTGGCCCCTGTGTGGAGTGCCCAGGACCCCTTGGCACATGCCCACCTTGGCTCTGGCTCCTGCCAGGGTACCTCCTGTGTGAAGTGTCCCAAGACAGCCCAGCCTGAATGCAGCTGTGGCTCCAGGTAACCCACAGGGTGCCTCTGAGGGGAGTCCCCAGGGCCCCCCAAGCCATGTTGGCCTCAATTCCAACCACCTGCCAGGTTGCCTGGCAACCCAGGATACCACAACTTGCACCCACTTTGGTTTCAGCTGTCTTGTCAGGGTGCCTTCTGCATGGAGCACCCTAGGACTCTAGCTTGTACCTACTTTAGCAGAGAGCCCAGACTACATCAGCCAATGCCCACTTCAGTTCTAGCCATCCCAACAGGGTAACCCAAGCACACAGTGCCCCAGGACCCTCAGCCCATGCCAGCCATTGTTCCAATTAACCAGCCAAAATCAACAGGCATAGTCTACATAGGAGACACCCAACACAAGACCATTTCTTCAGATTAGGAGAAGTAGCTGTTCTGTCTTATTTATTTATTTATTTATTTATTTATATTTTTAAAGTTTTTGTTTATTAATTTGAGAGAGAGAAAGAGCAAGTCAGGTGCCTGGGTGGCTCAGTTGGTTAAGCAACTGCCTTCAGTTCAGGTCATGATCCTGGAGTCCTAGGATCGAGTCTCATATAGGGGTCCCAGTTCCATGGGGAGTCTGCTTCTCCTGCTCACCTTCGCCCCTCTCATGCTCTCTCTCATTCTCTCTCTCTCTCAAATAAATAAATAGAATATTAAAAAAAAAAAAAAGAAAGAGCAAGTGCATGAGCAGGCAGGGGTGGGGGCTGAAGGGAGGGTGAGGAAGAGAATCCAAAGCAGACTCCATCCTGAGCACAGAGCCTGATGCAAGTATTCATCTCATGACCCCAAGATCATGACCCAAGCCAAAACCAGAAATTGGTCACATAACTGACTGCGTCACCCAAGCACCCCTCTTCTAATTTATAGAAATTAACACAGTTGCACAAAATGAAGAGACAGAGGAATATGCTCCAAATGTATTGGAGATCCAGACAAAACCTCAGGAAAAGAATGAAATGAAATGGAGATAACCAATCGACCCGATAAACAGTTCAAAGTCATCATAAAGATGCTTGGCTTGCTGGACTGGAGAGAAGCGTGGATGAACTTAGCAAGAACTTCATAAAAGAGAGAAAATATAAAAAAGAATCAGAGTTGAAGAATACAGTAACTCAAATGAAAAATATGCTAAAGACATCAACAATAGATTTGAGGATGCAGAACAGATCTGTGATCTGGAAGACAGCGTAATGAAATGCATCCAAGCTGAAAAGGAGAAAGGAAAAAAAAAGATTCTAAAAAATGATAGGTTAGGAGATTTTTGGACAGGGGTGTCGGCCTGCCTAAGTCTATGGAGTATGCGACTCTTGATCTGGGGGTTGTGAGTTCAAGCCCTACTTTGAGTATAGAAATTATTTAAAAATGAAATCTTCAAAAAAAAGAAAAAAAAAAGGGAGAGAGAGAGAGAGCTCTTTTGGACAGTATCAAGTAAGATAATAGCTGAAAGCATCCCTAACCTGGGAAAGGAAACAGACATCCAGGTTCAGGAATTATAGAAAGTTCCAAGTGAGATGAACCCACAGAATTCTATACCATGACACATAATAATTTAAATGTCAAAGATTAAATGTCAAATTTAAAAGTCATCCAAATTGGTAAGGAAAAAATGACAAATGACATCCACCAAAATACTATTAGAAGTAATAAATGAATTCAGTAGACCTGTAGGATCCAAAATTAATATACAGAAATCTATTACATTTCTGTACACTAATAATGAAATACTGAAAAGAGAAATTAAGGAAACAATTTCATTTATAAGTACAATAAAAAGAATAAAATACCTAGGGATATACTTAACTAAGGATGTGAAAGACCTATACTCTGAAAACTATAAAATGTTGACAGAAGAAATTGAAAATGAAATTGAAAACGAAAATGGAAAGATATTCCATGATCATGGATTGAAAGAAGTAATATTGTTAAAATGTCCCTACTGCCCAGGACAATCTATAAGTCTAATGCAATCCCTATGAAAATTCCAGTCGTATTTTTCACAAAACTAAAACAAATAATCCTAAAATTTGTATGGAACCACAAAAGACCCCAAAGAGTTAAAGCAATCTTGAGAAAAAAGAACAAAGCTGGAGGTATCACAATTACAGTCTTCAAGATACACTACAAAACTACAGTAATTGAAATAGTATGTATTTCAATTGTATGAAAACAGACATATAAATCAGGAGAACAGAATAGAGAGCCCAGAAAAAAGCCCACAGTTATATGGTCAATTAATCCACGACAAAAGAGGCAAGAACATAAAATGGGAAAAAAAAAAAAACTCTTCAATAAATGGTGCTGGGAAAACTGGACATCGCTATGCAAAAAACGAAACTGGACCACTTCCTTATACCATACACAAGAAGAAACTCAAAATGGATTAAACTAACTAAATGTGAGACTTGAAATCCTAAAACTTCTAGAAAAAACATTGGATATAATCTCTTTGACATCAGCCTTAGCAACATTTTTAAAAAATATCTCTCCTCAGGCAAGGAAAACAAAAACAAAAATAAACTATTGGCACTAAAAAATAAAAAAGATTTTGCACAGTGAAGGAAACCATCAACAAGACAAGAGAGCAATACAGTGAATGAGAAGATATTTGCAAACTATGTTACCTGATAAACAGTTAATATCCAAAATATATAAAGAACTCATTCACTTCAACACCAAAACCAAACCAAACCAAACCAAACCAAACCAAAGCACAAATAATATAATTAAAAATGGGAAGAGGACTTGAACAGATATTTTTCCAAAGAAGACATCCAGATGGCCAATAGACACATGAAAAGATGTTCAACATCACTCATCATCAGGGAAATGCAATTCAAACCTACAATGAGATAGTTCACCTCATACCTGTTAGAATGGCACATATCAAAAAGACATGAAATAACAACTGTTGGTATGAAAGTGGAGAAAAAGGAATCCTCCACACTGTTGGTGGGAATGCAAATTGGTGTGGGTGCTGTGGAAAGCAGTATGGAGGCTCTTCAAAAATTTTAAAATGGAAATCCTATATGCTCCTGTAATTCCACTATTGGGCATTTACCCATAGAAAACAAGAACATTAATTCTAAAAGATGTATGCACCCTTATGTTTATGGCAATATTATTTACCAAAGCCAAGATATGGAAGCAACCCAAGTATCTACTGATAGATGAATGGATAAAGAAGACATGGTATATGCATAGAATAGAATATTATTTAGCCATAAAAAAAGAGATCCTGCCATTCATGACAAGATGTACGAGGTATGATGCTAAGTGAAATAAGTGAGATAAAGACGAGTATCATCTGATTTCACTTATACGTGAAGTCTAAATAACAAATGGACAAAAAAAAGAAGCAGAAACAGACTCATAAATACAAAGAACAAATTGCTGGTTGACAGAAGGGAGGTGGTGGTGGGGGGGATGGGCAAAAGAGATGAAGAGGAGAGTAAGGCACAGGCTTCCAGTTATGGAATCAGTAAGTCCTGGGATGAAGGGTACAGCACAGATTACATAGTCAATGGTACTGTAATAACGCCGTATGGTGACCGATGGGAGCTACACTTGTGATCAGCACAACATAAAGTATAGAGTCAGTGAATCACTGTGTTGTAGATCTGTAAATAATGTATCACTATGTGTCAGCTATGCCTTAATTAACAAAAAAAAGAAAGAAAAAGAAAAACAGAGAGAGAGAGAGAGAGAGCGAGCCCAGAGAGCTCACTTGTCCTTCTCAGCAATGTGAGGACACGGCAAGAAGTCTACAGCTCAGGAGACGGCCCTCACCCATCCCTGCAGAACTCACATCTCAGACTTGCAGCCTGCAGAATGGTGAGGAATACGTGTCTGTTGTTTATTTAAAAAAATGAAGATTAAGACCATGGTCAGCTCCAACATTCCGTGCTCTCTTATCATATATCTCTATTGCTTTCTAACCAAAAGCATAACCTGTATTTCTAAGAAATTCTGAAGATCTTAGAGAAAAGCCTATTGTGCTAAGCATAATCTCATAAGACAGGCAGTATCTATAAAAACTTATTTTAGGAAAATAAATCTAAGCAATTTTTTACTTAATACTTATTTTGAAAACATACTGTATGTCAGGCACACTTTAAAACATTTGGGAAGGGCGCCTGGGTGGCTCAGTGGGTTAAAGCCTCTGCCTTCAGCTCAGGTCATTATCTCGGAGTCCTGGGATGGAGCCCCGCATCTGGCTCTCTGCTCAGCAGGGGGCCTGCTTCCTCCTCTCTCTCCACCTGTCTCTCTACTTGTGATCTCTCTGTCAAATAAATAAATAAATAAATAAAATCTTAAAACAAACAAAAAAACAAACAAAAAACCAAAAAAAAAAAAATTGGGGATACGATGGTGAGCAAACAGGCAAAATCTCTACCCCAAGGGAGTAGAATGGAATTGCCATTCCAGTGAGGACAATAGAGTAACCAGATTCAGAAAGCAACATATGGTATGGGGTTAGGTTGTGTTAGGGCTGGGAGGGAATAAGGCCTGTTGAAGACAGAGGGAGGAAGTATCTGAGTTAGAAGCGGCTCAGAAAGGAACGAGATGACAAAACACCCACACTGGCATCTGGGGGGGAAGAGGGAAGAGCCAACCAGAGGCCCTACCACAGCAAGAGCTAGGGGAGTTCAATAAATAGCAAGAAAAGTAGTGCAAAAGTGATCAAGGGCGTGAAGGAAAAGTGGCAGAGAGTGAATCCTAAAGACAACCAGGACCCAAAGTCCCCGGAGCCTGCAGACGGGAGTGACGCCTCTGGATTTGTTCCTCTTGTGAGAAAAATCCTTTGCAAAAATCTGAGAAAATGATGTGATTGATAAACGTCTTTGAAAAACTCAATGTGCTCCTGTTGGAAAGCAGACTGGAATTGGGGTGGCAAAGAAACAATAATGGAAGTAGGGAGACCAGGGGGAAGGTACCGCCATGCTATAGGGGAGAGATCCTGGACGCTGACGGTGGCGTCGTAGCTACGGAAGAGAGGCAAATGGGCTTTAGGACCGCTGTGAGGGTGATGCTGACCGGTTTGGCCAAAGGATTGGATGTAGGGTGTGTGAGAAATAGGGAATCCAGGCTGCTTCCTAAATTTGGGGACTGAGCAACTGGGTGACCAGAGACGATATTTCTATTAAGATTGGAAGTGAAGGGAAGCATCAGATTTGGGACAGGGAGCAATCAAGTCTTCCGTTCCGACATAAATTCCAGATATCTGTCAGACATCCTGGTGGATGTCTAGTTCAGCAGTGAGAGATGTGAATCTGAAGTCTTAGGATCAGTCACAGCTGAAGGTCTTCATTTGGAAATAATCAGCACTGGGGTAATATTTCAAGCTATGACATCAGATAAAATAATCTAGAGAGAATGT
The DNA here is from genome assembly GCF_002288905.1 of Enhydra lutris kenyoni. Taxonomy (NCBI): domain Eukaryota; kingdom Metazoa; phylum Chordata; class Mammalia; order Carnivora; family Mustelidae; genus Enhydra; species Enhydra lutris. The sequence goes on along the minus strand of NW_019154085.1, from coordinate 93,189,978 downwards.
AGACTTGGAGGGCTCTCAGTATTCAGGAAAGCAAGTCTACCGAGAGTGGCTCAGGATACGTGACTTTTATCTAGAAGACAAATAGGGGTCCAGATAGTCATTCAGTACCAAGAAGGCAGGTTGAGTTCAACTAGGTTGTCTCTTTCTTTGCCATGGTACACAAGAGACGGTAAAGCCTCACGACCAAGTTCTCAGGATGTGAAGTCAGACAAAACTGCATTCTAATAGGCCACTAAATCCAGGCCAGTGGTGTTAGGAAAATGTACAACCTTGCTAGGTCTGTTCTCCCTCCAGCTAAACGAGCATCTCATCATTCACAGCTCAGAGAGTGTTATGAGAAATGAAGGAAAAGATGTAAAGCACTTAGCCCAATGCTTAGCACTTAGTAAACACTCAGTAAATGAGTGTTTGGTTGCGATGAGATGATGACTTTGTTACAGTTCCTTAATTTCCCCCTCGTGTGTTAGACTTTTAAGCTTGTTTCAGTAAATGAAAACAGTTTAAGGATCTTGAGGGAAATGGGGTAGGGAAAGAAAATTCACATCAGCTTAAATATATCTTATAGAGAGTAGGTAATAAAGCTAAATGAGGACACAAAGATTATAAATTTTAATCACAGAGAGAAACGTGTTGTGAGAAGAGCATAATTTCATATCAGACAGCAAGTCTTGAGCTAATTCTTTCATTAAAGCACTGGTAAGAACCATTTTGGGGGGAAAAAAAACTGTTCTTGTGGCAAATTTACCTGCGAAGTTTTGAAAAATTTGGACTTGGCAAATGTAGCATCATTTAGTTTTTCCCCCCACAGTAATTATAAAATTCTGGAGGGAAGAAAAAGTATAATACTTTCCAGGAATGAGAAGAAAGGAAGCTAATGGTTTGGGCCATCCTGGACATAATTACTTTTGTATATGCACTTTCAGAAGAGGTCCCATGCTGTGGACTGAAGTGGAAAGGAAATGCAATCATTATGTCTGGCATTAAATATATGTAAGTATATTTTACAACAACATACATTAGTGTATGTCTACCAGATACATGACAACTGGTAAGTATATTATAAAAGAATCCTAATGTGATTGACAAATAACAACCAAATTATTTATAATAACCTCAGGCACAGAACTGAAAAGAAGGGGAGTTTTTCTTTTCTACTTAAAAATTATCTATCTAGAGACAGTGATGTGAAGCTGAGTGCTCATGTACATTGGACACAATATGAGAAGCAGTAGGCCACCATCATCTCCCCAGCTTTTCCTCGCTGCTGCCCTTCCCAAACAGAGGTGAGCCCAAGCTTTTACCTCTAGGGGAGGAGGTCAGAAGGACTGGGTCAGAGGGCAGGGCTGGGGGAAAATGGCAGGCAGACCCTTCTCTGGAAGCAGGGAGTCTGAGTGAGGATTCCTCATGCTGCTCTCCAATTCTCAACTCCATGCTCCCCAGTTCTCAAGTCCAGACTTCCCATATCTATGGACAGTAATAGTGTCAGGTAATGGGCAAATTTCTGGAATTTCAGCTGCTGATTAGAAGTCCCAACCCATTTTGCTCAAGATGATCTCTTTCTTTGTGGTCAAACTCAGCATTTCATAGCACATAGGTGTTCTACTGGGAGGGTGGGTGTATGACTTCTCCTTCTCTGACTTAAGGAGAGAAGAGATACAGAACAGCCTGACTTGTGCTCTGAGGGGCTTTTTAGAGACCAGCACACCCTGGGGAGGGTAATGCTTGCAACCCATGGAGCAATTTCAGAGACTTTAACCCTGTGGTTCTCAAACTGTTCGGGGCCACTTTGTTGGGCAAAATAGACTTAATCCCCATAGCAAGAGTTATATACATGATTGGCTAACTGAAAGCAAAACCATCACATGTAACTAAAGAAGGGTAGATATTCTCCAGGGGGTCTGTGTGTATAAACTCTGTTGGGAAAACACATCTTAACAGGAGAATGACCTGAATAGCTTGAGGCAGCATGAACCCTAAATTCTTGGATAACTCATTAGGGATGATGAGAGGCAGAGTTGGTGTTAGTCTGTAAGAATATTCTCTGCAAACCAACTCAGTCTCGGATCTTTCAGTTAACAAAATTCTCTTCTTCCTCATCATAGTTTATCCTTTGTGAAAGTGACACACAAATCATGGTAAACTTAGGAATACAAATTACATTTTAATAATCTCATTGCTTCCAACAGAAAGGTGGAATATATATATATTTTGAATGTTTCCCATATTTTGAATGTAAGCTCACCCCAGAGGCACTTTAGTCCAGAACTTTTATTATCAAGCTTGAATAACTCTAGCATATTCTCTGAATATAATTCACTCAAGGTCATAATTGATCAACATGACCAACATTACCAAAAAAGCTATGAATAATAAAACAATATATAATTATGATATATTTTATGTGATTTAATATAATCATAACTCTTATTAAGAGACATGAAAAAATGAGGCTAAAACATATTTATATATAGTGTAAATTTGCATAAAAGAGGAAGAAAAGGAAATTTTAAAATTATAATAGTGCTGGTGGGTGGTGGGATCGTGATGGCTTAACCTCTATATTCCAAGATTTGAAATAGAATATGATTTAAAGGAGTTATAAAATAACCTCTCTTGTTTAGAAACAAGTAAAACTTGCAGAAATGGGTATGATTTGATCAATGCTGATCCTTCAAAACACAGGGATCCAGTCAGAACGAAGCACTCATATGAAAAGGTAAAATAAGTTCGACTCTCACAGAATATGAGCTTCCGGTCCTCTTTGTCACAAAGTGAGGGCCATGGTCTCAGGAAAGCAAAAGTGAGCTTTGGAAGCTGTATGTATGATAGGAACGTTCCAAAGCAAACACTCCCCCGTCTTTTTCTAATACGGCTTTGTCAAAATAGAATGAAATGTATCCTCGGAATAGAAATGACGGCACAAAAAGCACAATCTTGCTTACGTTGAAATGTAAGGTTAGCTGTTGTGACAGCTGGAGTGTGAAAAGATAGGGAAAGCATTAGGACTTTGGGCTGATGAGGAGTGTCCGCAGAGCCTAGAGCACTGTCTCCAGGTGACTTTCATCGCGATCTGGCTGCTACTTGACCCTGTGGGATCTTCGGCCACCAGAGGGCGCGCGCACCCAGTGAGACAAAAACTCAAAAGAGCCTCCTAAAGGTACTTGGAGAGGTGAAGCTCTTCCTGGCCTAACGTGCTTTGCTTTCTGTGGTTTTAGCATCACACTTAGAACGCATTAGACTTAACTGGGGATGAAACTCCCACGTGTCCAAAAAGAAGTTACAAGCTTTATTATGTAAGCGGCTTGGAGCAGTCCCGAACTCGAGGAGAGCAGACTCCGGCTGCCGCACACCTGAGTGCCTTTCTGAGGCGGCTTCCCTTCAGGGGTCATGGGGCTCCTAACAAGATCCAAGGGACTGCAGTGTTGCAAAAGCTGCTGCAACAAGTACACGGCAGCTAAAGGGTCAAGGATGGGAGAGACACTTGCCTAGATGCGAGTTTGCCTAAGCAACTTAATAGATGGCAATTGAGTGCTGGTGTTGGCTAGCTACATCGGAGATATCCCATATGAAGATAATTTAGGAGGTCTGCTGCTAAGAATGGGAAAGTAGGGGTGGGGTAGATGTTAAGCACAGTTTGGGGCTATGATTATATAAACCTAAGATTTGCCAGAAAATACTCTGTTAGCAAAAAGACCTATTTCTCGGTTATAATTCTTTTTAGCGTTTTTTTTTTCTTGTTTTAAGCTGCAAAGTCCTCAGCTGTGTAATTTTGAGAAAAATCATTTAACCCCTCAGAATCTTGGTTTCCTCAAATATATTTAATCTGTGCTCCCCAGCCCTCATCTCAAGAGAATACCTAAATCTTTAGCATAGAGCCTTCAAACAATTGTTGCTGCCCTTCCTGCACACTCCCCACTTCAAAGAGAGAATTTATGTAACGTTTTTCCTCATAAGTCCCTGGTTTGAAATCTACCTGCCTTCAAGTCAATTCCTACTTCTTTCTGCCAACTCTGATTTCTTTTCATTATTACTTTCAACTTATTCTGTTTCTTCAAATTATCTTCCCTTCACTAAATTTTTATAATAAGCTGTGTGAATTTTCTGTACCACTGTGGGGAAGAAATAAATACATTTTGTTCTTGACAAAGGATGGCCATGCCTGTCCAGCGTTAAAACACGAGAGATGTTAAAAACCATAAGCATGAATTCCTCAGGCTGTACCGTCTCTCAAGCAAGGTCTCAGGCAGGCCCCACTGTTGCTGCTCTATTGTGCTAACTTGGGAATGCTGGTTCTTGCCAGTTCCCAGCCCACAGTCCAGCGGCTGCCACTGCTGTTCCTGACGCTGATCTGAGAATGACCTCCACCCAGCATTTCCCTCACAGACTTTAACACCGTCCTTCCTGGACATGCTGAGTCTCATTGTGAGGCATTCTTGATCCTCCTGGAACCCCCGGTGTTTCAAAGTAACCCTGTTTTATCTGAAACATTCAGGCGTTGGAGCCCCAGGAAGTTTCATGGTGGAATGGCCTCCCGAATCCATGCTCGCTCTCCCCCAGCCCCTCCAACCCACTTTACCAGCTGCATGCACACATCCTTTAGTGTCTGTGCTTTGTTCCAAATGTCTTGTGCCTGTGGCCTTCACCAGAGGGCTGCCATGAATCAGCTCAACTCCACACAGAGAGTCAGACAGACAGGTCTGTCTAGAGCAGCTTGAAACCAATGACTGGCTATGGCAAGAGTCTGAAAGTTTGGCTCCCTTGCTCCCAAGTGGGATGAATTCTGACATAATTTATGGCTTAGACCTCCCCAGGAGATGAGGTGAAGGCTGGGAAGTTGTGTGAAATTATCCCTGTTGCTGTCTGCCTGGCCTTCTCTTTTACATGCTTTTCCTGACCCTTACGGAAACTCTTACTCATGACACTGTATCTCAGGGTCTGCTTCTAGAAAGTTTACATAAGATACTTGGTACCAAGAGTGCAGTGGTGGTTTTTGAAGTCAGATTCTACGGACGGTGAGCTGGAGTTGAACTGCCAGCCAAATAGCACTTAGGAGCCTATCACAGGTAGTATGGGGAAGCTTGAGAGCCCCTGACACACTGTGAGTGCTCAGCTTTCCTCTATGATGAATTAGAATGCTGTTACAGGTTGAATTGTGCCCCCCAAATTGATGTTGAAGGCCTGACCCCAGTACCTTACTTGGAAATAGAATCTTTATGAAGATCAAGTTATGATGATGCCATTAGGGCAGGCCCTAATCCAATGTAACAGGTGTCCTCATAAAAAGGGGAAATTCAGACCCAGAGACAGACACATCCGGAGGGAAGATGATATGAAGGCACAGCAAGAACACGGTCTACAAGGCATGGAAGAACTGAAGCTACTGGAAACCCCAAGAGAATCATGGCACAGATTCTCTCTCAAGCCCTCAGAAACAGCCCTATTGATCATTTGATTTTGGACTTTTAGCCTCCAGACTGTGAGACAATACATTTCTGCTATTCTAAGGGACCCAGTTTGCGGTGCTTTGTAAGGGCAACTTTAGGAAAAGAACAGAAATAAGATACTGACAGAAGGGGATATACCAGGTTGTGCAATTGACACTGGCTTTTGAGAGATACAAGTAAAGGGTAGTTGCAAGGACTGTGGGTAGGTTCCACAAGGAAGTGAAGATGCCAGGCTCAAGCTGGTCAATTTCAGGTGTGGTGGAAAGTCAGAATACCCCTTCACCTGTTTTAAACAGACCTTCTCCTACAATCAGAGATGAACCAGGCTGAAGATCAGGACCAGGACCCACTGTAAGAGTCACAGACCGAAAGAAAAGCCAGCTTCCATTTTCAGCAAGTCTCCCAGCAATATTTAGGGTTTTATAAGAAAGGAGGGGGACTTCAAGACTTGGTATCAAAATATGAGAATAGAGGGGCGCCTAGATGGCTCAGTGGGTTAAGCCTCTGCTTTCAGCTCAGGTCATGATCTCAGGGTCCTGGGATCGAGTCCCGCATCGGGCTCTCTGCTCAGCAGGGAACCTGCTTCCCCCTTTCTCTTTACCTACTTGTGATCTCTGTCTGTCAAATAAATAAATAAAATCTTTCTTAAAAAATATGAGAATAGATACTCGTGAAAGACTTGAACCCTAGGATCTTGAGCCACAGAGACTTGAACCCTTGAATCCTCTGGGCTGCAGAAGGGCCCACCTCCTCTTGCTAAAAGGCAATAGTGTCCTTGCTTGAAGATTATAACCATGTGTACAAATGCACAGAAGCCTAATAAGAGATTTATCTTATGGCTTATATCCCTCATTAGACCTTAAGACAAATAAGTTTATTAGACTTTACATTTCCATCTGCGAGAGAAAGAAAATGGTAATTCAAATTCTCACTCCACAATGTTTGTGACCACAGGCAAGCTATATAATGGATTTGAGCCTCAATTTTCTTATCTGACAAAGAGTGGTTAATGACGCAGTAATCTATGCAATGTAAAACTACCTCCTGGAGAGGGTGCTTGATAATTATAATCTATTAGATTCTTTCTAGCTCCAAATGCCCCTGATTCTAATCAAGGATAAGAAATCTACCACCCAGTAAAGAGTCCTGAAAGGTAGCCAGGCAAGGAATATGGAGGGAAGCTTTTCCTTTTTTTTTTTTTTTTCTTTTTCTTTTTATCCATGGAGAGGGAGATGAAGTCAACAGCTGTTGAAACAAATAAGCTCACTTAGTGAGTTGAATAATATCAAACTATTGCTCAAATGAAAAGAGCAGCTGGCTTTTTACCAAGGCATCATTGTCATACACACCCTCACATTGGGGATCATTAGAAATTTACATGGGGTGAAAAGCACTGGAAAACTATATTTACTTTTCCATAAATCATCAGAAAAATGCTAGTACACTCTCAGAGAGATATGAGAAAAAAAGAAAACACACACACACACATACACACAAGCAGATGTGTATTTCTCATGTGAATGTGAAGGAAAGTGCTGGAAATAAATTTAAGCTTTCCCCAGACAAAGAAGTGGCAGGCATTCAAAAGAAGATAGATGCTTAGAGGAAAATGGGGTAAGTGTAGCAGAGAAAAATGTGAGCTATTTAAAAGCATAAATTAGTTCAAATGTTTCGACTAGAACTAATTAGTCCTAGGCCTGTTAAGAGTACTGCCTCTCAGATGTTACCATTTCAGACCTCTGAGTAAGTACACACAGCTAAATTTCTGAAGTTTACTTTTGTCTGATGCTAAAAATTCAGTATAGAATATTTGTAAATTTTAAATAATAGAAAAACCCCATAACCTCTTATCTAGTGAAAATAAACCCACAATATAGTGTTGTTTCCTTTTAGTATATTTTTTACACATTTTAACATAAAAGATATCAAATAGTATACAAAATTTAAAAGCCTGCCTTTGTTATTTAATATTACTCCATAATATTTTTCACTGTCCCTCAAAATATTTTATAAACTTTTTTAAAAGATTGTATAATATTGCCTTGTATGAATGTTCATAATTACCAATAATTCCCTAATAAAATTTAATTTTAAATTTCTTATAAGCATAAAGTTATGAAGTAATCAAAATTTAATTTACTTTTTAAGATAATAGAATTAATATACGATACTGTGGAAAATCTGGAGACTAAAGAAAGTTACAGCAAATTATAAACAAATTTATCTCCATTTCTTTCTTTCCCAGAGTAATCAGTTGTCACATAATTTTTTCAGGTTCCAGAAGTCTTCGGCCATCTCCAGATTAATTGATCTATCTATCTATCTATCTATCTATCTATTGATCTATCTATTCATCCATGCTATATTACCTCAGATCTCCCAGACGAAACTGTATCTTAAATTCAACAAGTGCCCATAATTATATTTCAGGTTCTATAGAAAACCTGTAAAGGAGATATTTTCTGGCATTGCCTTCCAAATTTACATATCTAACAGATTTTTGGGGTTGCTGTCCAAATTCAGATATGAAACAGGCTGCCAACTTCCTTCACCTGTTGGGCTGGTCTCTCGTTATCTACTCAATGTGCAGCCCTCTCATTTCCTTGGACCTCAGTGACCTGTGAGTAGAAATGGGATCACCTTCATAAATCTGCTCACATTGATTTATGTTCTCAGCCCCATGCCTGTCATTTGCCCCTCTTATCTTCCCCACAGACTCCTGAGGAATCCCTAAAGGGTGTTGGGCTGCTGTTGGTTGAAGATGAAATCTTCACAGTGAGGAAATCTCACAGTCACTACTGTGAAGGGCTCTGCTCATATCCTGGTTACAAAAGTTATCCTCTTATTTGACTGTAAAGCTCTTTATTTGTAAGTTGTCTTAGGGCTGGTTCTACTCTAGAATACCCTGGGTTGAGGATTTTGTTGGAAGTAATGTATTAAGAACATGGAATCAGAAATAAATGAGGAAGACAGACAAGTAAGGTTGTAGTTTCAGAAGAGTCCAGCTTTAGGCTCATCCAATGGGAGGCTAAGGGAATGGACTGGTCAGACTCTTAAACCTGAATCTTAGTCATTGCTAAATTGCTGTTGGAGAGTCCTAACTTCCTGAGGAACCCCTGCTGTAGAGGTCTCTGAAAAGAGTCGTAGGTGCAGGCTTTTATTTTATTTTATTTTTTTTTAAAGATTCTATTTATTTACTTGACAGAGAGAGAAAGAGAGGGTGCACCAGCAGGGGGAGTGGCAGGCAGAGAAAGAGGGAAAAGTAGACTCCCGGCTGAGCAAGGCCCCCCCCCCCCCCCCGCAGCATGAGGGGCTCAATCCCAGGACCCTGGGATTATGACCTGAGCTGAAGGCAGACACTTACCCAACAGAGCCGCCAAGAATCTTAGTTGAAGGCTTTTAGAAGCAGCACAAAGCAGCTGGCAAAGGGTTTACAGAAATAGCCAAAGGGATTCAGGATGTCTGCTGGAACATCAATAGTGCTCGCTGATGCTGTGGACTGAATGATTCTGTCTCCTCTAAAATTCCTGTGTTGAGCCTCATCCCCAGTGTGATGGTATTAGGAGGGGAGGCCTTTGGGAAGTGGTTAAGTCACTAGGGCGGAGCCCTCATGAATGGGATTAATGCTCATGTAAGAAGACACACAAGAGAGATGATCTCTCTCTACACCATTTGAGGATATGAGAAGATTGGCCAATTTACCAGTAAATGGGCTCTCACCCAACACTGAATCTGCTGGCATCCTGATCTTGGACTTCCCAGATTCCAGAATTGTGAGAAATAAATTTCTGTTGCTTAAGCCACCCAGTCTATGGTATCCTGTTCTAGCAGTTCAAAGTGCTTAAGACAACTATACATGCCAAAATCCTCATTAAACTGTAGATCTGGGCTATGTGATTTCATATCTCTTATATCTAGCAGAAGATTCCATTATTAATGGCAATACATGTTTAACTTAAACTTGTTAGAAGCTTTCATAAAATCAATTTGCTTTTAACCATTTCACAGTCAAACTAGTTTTTATTTGAAATCCATAACAGTTTAGTTTTTGTAAAATTCAGATCTTTTATGGATGACTTCATAGAGAAAGTGTAAAATAGTAGAAACTACAGGCAAAATGTGTAGCTAGCACTGAGGTTTGTGCACGAAGTCTAATCTTACCTATATGTAAAGGCAACAGTCAATGTCAATTTTATTGGGAAAACATTTTTTCTTTAAGTCAGTCATCTGTCAGCTTAATAATGGTGGTAATTCTACAAACTGTTGAGACCAGGAATGGCAATAATTAGCTATCCTTTCATTATATTCTAGCATGTAGGAAAAAAACCTGAGTCCCCACATGATGATTTAGAGTATTAAATGCATCAACAGAGGTCTAAAAATTCCCACAGGAATTCTCCGTTACAGCTTAATTAGAACACTTCTGGAATCTGAGGTCAAAATGGGATATAGGGATGAAGACCGGTGATCACAGGAGGCAGTGCTGATATGACTTACCAGCAAAACTCAAGCAGAAAAGTTGCAGAATGTTGGAGTTCCCTCACAACAGCCTGCAGTTTGTGGTCAGGAATATAAGTAGATGTCTGTCTGGACAGAGTATAGGGAAAGAAAACAGGCTTCAAAACCTAGGAGAAACCTATTTTCTTTCTTTGGCAGGGGGGAAGCTAGCCGACTTTTCCACTGATAATGTCATCCAATGTTTTTCGGGCATGCAAACACAAGCCTCACAAAATAATTGAATATTTAGTGTGGGAATAAAATGATACTAGAATAATTCTCTTTATACTCCCTGAACTGGAAGAGAAGCAAAAATTTACCTGTTTATAAGCTAAAGCAGAAATATTAGGAGAAGTAGTAGTATGCTTCCTTCCTCTACCTCCATTTTTTATCCTGGTTTTTGTTGGTAGCTGGCCTAAGGTGTTGAAGTTTCATCAAAAAATCCAATGCCAGATCAGAAATTCATGAAACCACAAAAAACATAATTTACATCTATTTTACCACCTACTGTAGATCATACACTACCAGAATAAGTTCAATGCAATACGATGGCTATTTATGTGAGGCTTCCTAATTAACTTCATGATATCTCTTTGATATTTAGAATTACTATAAAACACTCTTTCTTACATGGGGCATTGGTTTGTCATCAACTCTGAAAGGAAGTTTTTAAAGAATAAAACTTTATGCAGTGCATTTACAGTTAATATGCAAAAGATTTTAAATGCATCCATGCCAATTAAGTGCTATTTTTCCTAATATGTACTTTTTTGCATGCCTAAATTTTTTCAAACACTAGTAATGGAAAGAGAATATGGAACTCTATAGAAATATATTTGAAAATCTAGAGTAAATGAAAGAATTGCTAACGATGTTCTCATTGTCAAATTAAACAGCAGGAATCTTGGATGGACCAAACCCAATAGAAGAGATTACAAAGGTGAATAAAGACATGTTAATTGGAAGAGGCTCCAAGAAAACTATAAAATACTAAATAAATTTAATATGAATGACCTAGGATCTATATTTATGATTTTCAACTTTGGACAGGACAAATAGGTCGGCGGTACAGAACAGAGAATTCGGAAATGGCATCCAGAATGTATGAGAAGCTACATATGATCAGTTCAGTTGCATGGAAAAATGATGGATTATTTAATAAGTAGTACTAATACCACTGTATGTACACTTGGAAGAAAGTAAAAGTGGACCTTCATCTTTTAATGTTTACTAGCAAACTCACAATTGTTTATCATTTTAAATGTAAGGTAAAATAATTAATAAATTTATATATAATACCTACATATGTAAACTCTTAAGGAGACTTCATGTTAAAAATAGGGCTGGGTGGGACCCTCTTACCCAGGACCGCTCTGTAGCTTCCCTTCTGTATTTTCCTTTGGCAATCATTTCAGTCCTTCCCCTTCTCCTTTATTCTTCTCGGGCCCACAAAACTACCTCCAACAGCATCTGTTCCATTCAGTTGCTTAGAAATTCTTACCGTTCCCACTTGCTCTTCTACTGGAGGCTTTGGGAAGACAGAGGAAGGGAAATGGAGCCCAGAATGATCACTCATGGGCAGCACCTTTCATGGAACATCATCGTTCAGGATACCCTCACCACAAGCTGAAGCCTCAGCTGGAGACCACTGTGAGTCCAGAATCTATCATATCACAAAAATTCTAGCTTCATGATGACTAGAAGAAAAATGTGGTCATTTTGCCTTTCATTTTTCATATTTATAGAAACAGATATTCTCTTGGACTTCTCTTTTTAAAAAAGTATTTATGGGGGGAGCATGAATGTCGGGAGGGGAAAGGAGAGGGGGGAAGAGAATCCTCATGCAGATTCCCCACTGAGGGCAAAGCCTGAAGCAGGACTCCATTCCACGACCCCGAGATCATGACCTGAGCCCAAATCATGAGTCAGATGCTTAACTGATGGAGCCACCAGGTGCCCCACTCTCTATGACTTTTCAGTTGAAAGTATTTAATTGGTCTAAAAGTTAATTCTGCTAAATTAGTACATTTCTATGGTAAACTGGCTTAAAGTGTATTGGCTAGCCGAGCAGAACAGCCTGTGGGAAATTATGCTGACCTCAATCACCCCGGGCATTCATACTGACTACCCATGAAGGTTTTGAGTAGGATTTCTTCTCATACCTAGACACCTATAAACATTTTACAATGGTAACTGAGAAGCTCAGAATTATTGTATTAGGATTGTTTTTAATTTATTAAACATACCAGAATTTATATAGTCAAATAAGTGCTACCTGTCCCCAGTGTCCTGTGACCTTGCCCTTGCCCTTGCTGTTACTACTAGGTGTGTTGCTCTTTTCTCAGAATTTTCATTAGAGTCAAAGATTCTATGAATCTCTTCAATGAGTTTTTAAAACTAGATGCGCAATCTGAAAATAGCCAAAATCATACAGAGTAAAAGCTGGGTAGTCATATAGAATAAAGTTGGAAAGAATATATGTAGTTATACAGAATATAGATGGGGAAACTCCCAGAATAATACTGTGTGTAAAGTTCCACATACATATGTAAGTGTCTCAAATTTGTTTGAACGTAATTCTAAATATTTACTGTTTCTGGGTAACTACATTAAATGCCAGAACTCACTAGGGATCCAGCTGTCACTTTGGGGGATTATAATCGCTATCACACAGTCACACCTTTTAAATGCTGCACAGATGCATAAATATATTTCCTCTTTTAGACCCATATGGTCCTTTCACTGAAGCCAAGCCAATCTGCCCAGTCGTGGTCCAAGGTCTTGCTATCTCCAACTTCAGGATACTATTTATGTCACAAATACTCCTGGCCTAAGGACCCTCCTCAAACTTTTGTCAACCCTGTCCAGCATTGCTTTTGAGAACTGACTCTGGACGCCCTGAGTATTCTTTTCTATTAAAAAAAGAGAATTTTTCATTTGAAGTAGCACTTGCCTATGAGATGGCAAAATTAAATGTGTTTCATTACACTGGGTCTTAACCAACTGAAGCTGATTAACCACAAGGGACTAGGAATGACTTTTCCCTGCCCCCAACAAAAGGGACCCTTTCTGGATCTAATTGAACTTACTCATGACCAGTAAACAAGGAGGGGATACTTTTCCAGAGCTCATGCACCCATCCTCAGTCCTAGGAGAAATGTGAGTTTTCAGTGCTTAATTAGCATAAGCACCATGGCCCTCCACTCTCTAGCATTTAAGACCCTGAGCTTTGCCTTTTAGGCCCAAATATTCAGGGGATTTCCTCACCGGTGTGTGTTTCCTAATAAAGTCAGCCCCGCAGTCCACCCTCACCTCTGTAGGCCTTGGTGTCATATTCTTCTTTGTCATCTCTGACCTCTTCCGCCTCACTGCTGTTTAATTAGTTATTGTCTCAGAACTTCTGTAGTGTCTGCACTGTATTTTACGTTAAAAATACATGACCTGCCCGTATTCTTATTTTGTCAAACGTGTGACAAAATACACCCCTAATACCTCTCCTTATGAATCTTGAATCAGGCACAGATTGCTGATAAGCCATTTCTTTTTTCATCCCTAGAGACACCGTTCCTTATAGTCTCCAGATAGCATTAGAAGCATCACCTGGGAATTTCATGAAAATAGACATTCTGGAGCCACAGTTCAGATCTGTTGAATCAGAAACTGTGGGGGTGGGGGCCAGAAGCTTCCCGCATCAGGCCCTCCAAGTGTTTCTGATCACAAACTCAAATCTGACAACCATTTAGCAGGTAGACTGCCCCAGAGCAGTGTCTCAATAAATCCTTGTTAGTTTGCCTTGGTTAGTCCTTCCTTTCAAGCCATATTTATGATTAAGGGAACCCAGCCATTTTAGGCAGAAAATAGGAAAAAGATACAAAGGATGCAATAGGAATTTTAGGCCCATAGAGGGAGAGGATTCTTCAAAAAGAAATGCATCATACCTGTTTATCTCATGTTTCTTTTCTTACCTTGTCTCATCTCGGTGGTGTGATACCCGCATACGTTTCTGACTCTCCTGGTTGTCTTCTGCATGGTTACACACAGGCCCTGAGAAAAATCTTCTTTAACTTTCTGTCCTTTATTCATATTTCAGAGTTGATGTCTTCACAGAAAGCCATCCCTGCAAAACTGCACAATATCTAGGGTATCTGGAGTTCCTCCAAGTTCTCTAGCAAAACTTGTTTCTCTTTGCATGCCTTCACTAAACATGGGGCTTTCTGGTATCTCACATTTTCTAGAAGCTCCATAGTTTTTAGATGTCCTGTGAAACAGTCTCTTAAGGATAGCCCCATAGCAGCCAGAGGCACCAGCTGCTTGGGACCAAGGTAGCAGTTGGAAGTAAGGACAAGCATGGACGTGGAATTGGATGCTGATTGACAAAGTAAGAGAGCTCTGAACTTTCTATTTTTTTTTTTTCTCTTTGTACTAGGCCTTCCTAAATCATAAGTACTTTGAGCACATGGTAAATCTTTATTTGATTAGCTCTTTGGACCAGTGACTCTCCACTTTATCAAGGCTGTTCAGATCATCTGGGGCAATTTATTTTTAAATCTCTGGGCATGGGACCCATGTATTGGTAATTCTTAAATTTCCCAGGTGATTCCAATGAGTAGCTAAAGCTGAAAAACACTGTTTCGGATTTCCTAATTGAACATTGTTAACAAAAGCTTTCTGCCTATTTCTCAACGTTCCTTTTCCTACAGTCAGCTCCCAGAGGTCAGTCCACAAGTGGATCAAAGAACTGCACAAAAAAGGGAAATTGAGTCATCCCTCAATAGTTCTAGGATCAAAATAAGACACAATTACATGATCAATAAGCTCTGTTACGGTCTCTCTTTCGCATCTGTTTTTTTCCCCCTATCTACCCAAGACCCCTATTCTAACTTTATGGCAAAGTACCCACCATTATCGGAGAAAACTATCTGACAAACTTGCTAATAATAAAGCTTCAGTGACCTAAAAGGTAACTACTATTCTTTTTGATGGATTTTTGCATCTTCAAAAGTTACCTGAAGAGGAAAACATCACACTCATGGGGCTTGAGAATGTACTAACCCAAGCTAATGATTGCATTTCAGGTTAGGGATGTATCTTTGATCTAAGAGACCTTCCCATCATGCTCTGGGGAAAAGTGTGCTGCCTTGGAAAAAGCAATTTACAGATTTCCAGACTCAGCATCCCAGGAAATGATATGGAAGTATGGACTGAAAGATGATAAAAATTACTTGATTGATATATATATAGATAGATAGAACACAAAAGAATTTCTGGAAATGCAAATTGTTTTTAGTGTGTGATGGGAATCTCAATTTTTAGAGCAACATTGATACATACCAGTCACAAACCTTGCTAAATCACCCCTTCCACTCCTATGGTAATAAAATTCATTGTCTTGGTTAGTTTGAAGACATTCCTAACCCATAATCACCAACAGCAAAGTATAGATTTCAGACATTTGCATCTAAAAGTTAAATACAACTTAAAATATAATGCTAAATGGGTGTACCTGGGTGGCTCAATGGGTTGAGTATCTGACTCTTGGTTTTAATTCAGGTCATGATCTCAGGGTCCTGGGATCGAGCCCCACATCAGGCTCTCTGCTCAGCAGGGAGCCTACTTTCCCCTCTGTCTCAGCCTGCCTGTCTGCCTACTTGTGATCTCTGACTGTCAAATAAATAAACAAAATCTTAAAAAAAAAAAAAGTTAAAGACAACTTAAAATGTAATGCTAAATGGGGGCACTTGGTGGCTCAGTGAATTGAGCATCTGACTCTTGGTTTTGGCTCAGGTCATGATCTCAGGGTCCTGGGATCTAGCCTGGCATTGGGCCTCTGTGCTCAGTGGGGAGTCTCCCAATTCTGTTCCCATGGGTGCTCACAATCTCTCTGTATCTCAAATAAATAAATCTTCTTAAAAAAGCAATACCTAATGATTTCTAAATTATTCAAAGCTTAGTGCTTTTTTTACATGTTTAAAATTTTAACAATCAACTTTCATTTAGAGAATAACTGAATAGGAAAGAATTACTAAATATAAAGAGATAAAAGAGGCCTTTTGCAGTTTGCCATGCTTCACATTACTTATCTAAAATCAGGGGCTCCAGGGTGGCTCAGTCGTTAAGTGTCTACCTTCGGCTCAGGTCATGGTCCAGGGTCCTGGGATCGAGCCCTACATGGGGCTCCCTGCTCAACAGGAACCCTGCCTCTCCCTCTCCCACTTTCCCTGCCTGTGTTCCCTCTCTCGCTGTGTTTCTCTCTGTCAAATTAAAAGAAAAAAATCTTTAAAATCAAATCAAACAAAATTCTGGTTGAAAAGTAAGAAGGAAGGCAAGAAGGAGCCTCTGATTACTATCTGAAGAAGACCTTATCAGATGATGATTGAATCACTGCAAAAACACTATTCTACTGAGGTCACTTCCTCCAGTCGTAAGTTCTAGACTTGTGGTCACTTGTGGAGGGTCAATAGCTCAAGACGGGAGTGTGGTTGGCAATTTAAGTGTGAAATTAGATTTCCAGTGTAATTAATCATCTAATTGCCTAGCAAAATATATTCTATATTTGCACATTTAATTATGTTTTAATTGAAATCTTTCTGCTTATAATGATTTGTTCTAATTTCCTTTCAAATAAAATTATCAAAGGAATAATTCAGCTTGAATTCATTTATAGGGGAGGTATTATATATATTTAAAAAAGTAAAAATGATGGATTTTCAAACTGTTTCTTGACAAAATTTTTTTAGTTCCCATAGAGGTGCAAAGGAAAACATTAAAGACAATCCAGATAAATTGGATTTCATTTGAACATTCATCTAACTTTGAAGATGGAGAGAATATTCTTTTGTTGTGGATGTGCCCATTATAATATTGGTAAAATTAGTCTTTCAGCTGTAACTCAGATTCTTGGGTCAGTGCAAAAGCCTTGTTTGTTTAGAAGAGGTAATTCTCTAAGAAAGTGGCTCATTAGTCTTAGATTCCAGGCATACATGGTCTGGTCTACAAATTAAAACAGCTATTTAAATTCCCTTTATGAAAATTGTGCCTGGTAGGGCACTTCCACATGCAACGAGGTCTTTATTTCTAAATCTAGACATTCCAGGAAACTAGAAAAGGTGGGGGTTGTATCTCTAGATATGCCACAGTTAATAAATCCTAAGATTCGGATATTAACAATTGGGCAAACTCTTGCATTTCCCATGATTTTAGATTTGAAGCCATCTACTAACTTAGTACTGGGGAAATAATGTCAGGAATGCAGAGAGAGAAAAAGTTCCTAGTTATGTTTTTTGGGTGTCTATAATTGGAAGTCAGATTAGGCCTTTAAAATTAATGACATATAATGTCACACAAAGGTCAATTTGTTATTCACTTGGGAGTCACAGTTCTGAAATTACTGACTCGAGCATCTAACAGTTTAAAGTTAGGCATTTAATTTATCATCCATTATAGTTTCTTTTCCATCCTGATCCTTGCCCTGAACAAGATGTCATTTCATAAACCCAATTAAACATGGTACTTACTGTGGCTTAAATACCAAGACAGATTTAATGTATTGTCCAATTTCACAGATCAGCAATGTTTCTCTTCCTGCATCACTTACCATGACAGTAACAGAAGTGAACAATCTGTGCCAGTGGATGGGCCAGAATGAAAAGTGCATAAATACTGTGTGGTCCTGCAGGTAAGACAGTTGGCAGTTCTTCACCCAAGGTGTCAGAGAGTTCTTGGAGATACTGTGAAATTGATATTCCATATACATGAATTTCAGCCTTTTTCAAAATAGGTAGAATGGTTTCTGGAAGTCTCTTTCCAAAATTTTTTTTAAGATTTTATTTATTTATTTGACAGAGATCACAAGTAGGCAGAGAGGAGGGCAGAGAGATTGGGGGGAACAGGCTCCCTGCTGAGCAGAGAGCCTGATGTAGGCCTCGCTTCTAGGATCCTGAGACCATGACCTGAGCTGAAGGCAGAGGCTTAACCCACTGAGCCACCCAGGTGCCCCTTTTTCCAAATTATTGAATTAAAATGCTTAGTCAATAAATAGACAAGCCAGTGCTATTCTCATCAATATTTGAATTGCTTTTCCAGGGTGTTTTTTTTTTTTTTTTTCCCTCAATTAGAAGAGGGTTCTAGTTAATTTGTTTAAATAGTGAGACATCAAGGGACTGTTTTGTTCTGGCCTCACAGTGGGCTCTGCCTATCCCACTCTCTCTTCTCCAGTCCAGGCATACTCATTGTGAGGCTGGTGTGAACTAAGTCAGATAATGTTACTGGTTTCTTACTAGAATCATTACTTATTCCCTTAATTTATAATAATCATATTCTATACGTGTTGCAACAAGTTCACAGAATGTGATTCCTTTCCAGTCTGAAGGGATGGGCCATGATTGGTCTAAGCCATGAACGTTGTGGTAGATTGTTTAACTTGTTCATAATTCTTTGTTCCCTTCCCACCCTTGCCATGCTTCAGTGAGGGAAAAGAGGACTTACCTGCTGCATTGACTTTGGCTTGGTTATATGATGGCTTTACCTGTGGTACATGGGTAGAAGTGAGAGAGTGAGTGCCTATTTTAAGAAAAACTACTAGGAAGCATCGTATGTTTCTGCTTCTTCTCTTGCATTACTGCTCTGAATTGTGAAATTCATATGTCCCAGCTATTCACTGCCCTTCAGCTTTCCAGGAATGAGGGACTTATGGAACACACCTGAACCTCCCTCATGGTCTGATGTAGAAATGCTGCAATTGATCCACAAACTCATAAGTCAGAAATGATAAACATATGTTTGTTGACATGTTAGTGTGTTTCTTCAGCTGCACTATTATAGCAAAAGCTAATTAATACAAATGTTGACTTAATTCTTCTTTTCTTGTAATCTTGTGGCTAATCCGATGTTTTAGAAAAATATATTATGGGAGGGAACTTAAAAGTAGGATTTTGACCTCTGATGAAAAAGTGAGAGGGCAGAAAGTACATGCATTTTAAAAATTTCATTGGCTTTATTGTTTAAAGACATAATTATTGGAGTTGTGGTAGTGACCTTTTAACCATGAAGAATTACAAAGGATGAAAATGAAACATGCTAAGAGTAGCAGAGCAGAAAGCTAGAGAAAAGCTGGATGCTTATCACATTGCTGAACTGCCACAGGAAACTCTCATAGCTCTTATTTCCAGATAAAGAGAAACTGAGATACTATATTGCTTAAGCCACTATTAGTGACTCTTCTGTTACTTGCACCACATGCACCTAATTAGGACAGCATGTTTCTAGCAATTTACTGAGAAATGCAGACCATATATACACAGACATCTTTTTAAATTAAAGCACCATATTATATAAATTGTACTATTTTTCATCTAAAAAGAAAAAAATGACATTCCTATACACCATAGTATCGCCATACCATAGGACCAATATCTGTCATTTAGAAAAAATACAGACACAGACCCAAAGGTACTACTCACTTCTCCATCGCTTGCCACAAATAAACTACCCATGCACGTCATTTGTGAACACAAGAGTTTACTGAAGACCTTAAATTGGGAGTTGAATAAGCAAGCAAATTTTGTCAAATCAAATTGAATTCCAAGGTTTAAAAATTTCCCGTGGCCACCCCAAGAACTGGACACATTCACTGGGCCTTCACCCAGCATCATCTTCGACTTCAAACCATTTCACCAGCTCCACTTTACCCTTCTACCCAAATCTCTTTTTGCCCAATTCTTCCTAGTCCGCCTGACCACGGGGAAGCAAACTTCCCACCCTTATGCCGAGTGATTCAGCTCCTACTAACAATCTGGCATTCTTGCACTTTCTCGCAGTGTGGGCTCTAGCTAGTCATCTCCTTTGAGAGTTTTTGTGAGGCAACGTTCTTGTGTATTATCTAGTTTGTAGAATCAGGACAAAAGGATGGTGCTGACTCCAGAGCTTCTAGGGCCCTGGAACTTCTAAGGAATACATGGCAGATACAGACTTACAGGAGGAGCGTAAATTATTTTTATTTTTTCATTCATTCAGTAGTTGCTTACAGCCTGCCACAGGTTAGGCCAATGAAGGGAAAAGGACAGACAAACAGCCATACAGTGTAATCAGTACAATGGTTTAGTAAACATCAGGGGCACACAGTAGAAACAGCTACACAAACTAGGAGGGTGGGAGGAGAGAGGAGGTGAAGGAGCCCTAGGCAGTAAGAGCCCTGGGTTGCAAGCTGGCCCCTGGGTCCAGACTGGCGGCTTTGTAGAGTTCGCGCACTGCGAGGGATGTTAGCGGTCATCTGGTTAATTACCGCCTTTTGTGGATCAGGTTATAGAAGCCTCCTTCTAGGAATTGAACTGACTTGCAGAAGATCCCATAGCAAGTCAGTGGCAGGATCAGGATGAAATTGAAACCTGGGTATATTGGTTATGGGGCTAGTGATTCTTTTCCCAATAGGTGAGTTTCTAAGATTCCATCTTAGATTCTAAGATTCTACCGCAGAGGGTGGGCCAGCCAGAGTTGGTGAATCTGCCCCGCTGACCCCTCTATCTGCAGTGACTGCCTCAGCCTGCAGCCCTTGGCTGTGCACTCCCTAGGGGCTCCACCCAAAGGGGACCTGGGAGGGAGAGGTAGACAGAGAATTTGGCTCCAGCATGGAGTGAGAAGGGCACATACTGAAAACAGACAAGAGAACGGGGCATCTATCTGAAAGGAGAATCATTCTAACAAAACAAACACTCTAACAAACAATTAGATTTTTCAGTTACAAAGCAAATATAGCCCAGGCACATGGCACAGCTTTGGAAAATTCTAGGAGAATGAACAAAATTAAACAAGAATAGAAAAAGATGACTTTGGGACCCGTGTCTGAAGTAAGTGAAGAGGCATTCGGGGACATAACAGCCAAGGAACAAACATACCCATCTAAGGAGAAAACCCAGACAAATCTACAATAAGCCTTTAAAAAAAAAAATCCGGTTTGTATGGAGTCCAGTGAGGGAGTGCAGATCATTTCTCCATTACTATGGTTAGAATTACTGAAACGCAGCCCTAATAGGGCAAAAACATGAGGCAATGGGGCCGTTCCTCACAGCAGTTCTCTCTTTTCCTTTACACTTCCTACCGCAAGGGACTAATGTAGAGAAATTCTCTCCATTCAGTTAGTTTGACATTCCCCAATCTCCACATTTGTAATTATGACTCGGGAAACTTCTTTGCTTGGACAAAGATGTTCTTATATTAAACATAAAACTTTTCCCCAGCGTCCACTAAGCAATTTCTTTCTTACACACCAGAGGTCAGTGTTGGCCTGTTAATTTACATGAGCTATTAATTTTTATTTTCCCAGTTAATAAAAATGAGAAACAAAATGCCAGGGATGATTGTTATACTGGAATTTGGTATTAATCCCCGAAGAAAGTTTCTTCTGGGTGGATATGTATATATCACAAATGACTTAAGAAAAAGAAGGAAAATTTTAAAAGGGGATAAAAAGCCATGCAATGGAAGTGGCCCTTGTTCTTCAGGAAAGCATTCCTAACTCATCCCAGGTATTTCAATTAAGCAACTTTTACATGACACTTATTATTACCTGTGAGAAATCTTCCTAACTAGCAGTACTGATTTACATGCTGAAAGTCCACTGAAAGCATAACTAATGTTTACACAGTGTTAGGAGCCAAGGAAGTGAGAATCCCATGACTGCATGAGACTACAGTAAGGTATCAGTTGTGGATGGCAAAGTTACAGATAATTTGGACAAATAAGATGGGGGTCCAGCAGCATAGTACTGACTGTAAGTACCTAGAGAAGTTCAAAGATCTAATGGAAAGAAGAAAAAAAACCTAAAGGCAGATAGTACAACTGTCTACAGATGTATTAAAGGCTTTCCGCAGAAAGGAAAACTAGACCGGCAAGGTTGCTTCAGTAGGCAATGCACAGAATTATATAGACAGGGACATGGCGACTTCATCCGAGGTAGAATTTTCTAAAAACTATAGCTGTTGCAACATTTTTTGCCCGGGGTACCATAGACACAGTTCCGGCATTGAGTATCAGGATCAACTACGGGAATGCCAAAATCTTGGGCATTCTAAGGTTATAGGGGTATGTGGTTGCGATGCCAAACAGCAGACATTCTCATGGATTCCCCAAATTCCAAGCCTTTTTCAAGCATATCTCTTCCAGGTGGCTCCCGATTTAAAAAGCCTCCAGAATCCTCCAGAACATTTTGCTCATCATGGATGCCTCTAATATTTTACCATATACCTTGGCTTTTGTCATCTTTTGAAACATATTGTACATTTTTGCATTATTTAGCTTTGTGTTGTTACGTCTTATCTGCAAAATAGATGACTCTTTCAGGAATACATGTTATTTTATCCTCCGGAATGCAGAGTATAATACGATGAACTTAGTAAATACTCAGATGATATTTGCTAAGGGAACTGATTTCTTTATCTATAAGCCAGTGAATAAAAACACCCACCTCCCTGCCTCCCTGAGTTTTGAGGCTCGAATGAGATAATGTGCCTGGAAAGTTCTTTGAAGAGTATAAAGTGCTATACAAATGTAAGGCATTATTATTTCAGAGGGTGTTCTCTCAGTTATAACCTTCCGTGTCAGCTTGAACGTAATGGCAACAGAGGAACATTTTTAAAAACTTAATCTGAAAAGAGACTTGTCCCTTCTGGGCACAAATTATAAGACTCCTGGAAAAAAATGTTTGTGCATATTTTTGTGTTTGTTTCTAAATAGCATAATGAACTATGGTCTTTCCGGGAAAATGTTGGTCTGATAGAAGTAATTCACAATGTAGAAAATTGCCCTTGTGTACTTCCAGGAAGGAATTGCAAACAAATGAGCTATTTTGTCTTCTCAAGCAAAGGGGCTTACTGGGCATGGGTGGCAGCTGTTCAAGTCCATCTGGTCAAGAATTCACTAAGATCATAATGTGAAAGTAGCTCAAACGCAGATTTGCACGACAGCCTGCAAATGTTCCTTTGGAGACAAAATGGTTTCTCAGGCCAATAATCTGCATTTGAAAAAGTCTCCAAATATGGGCTTATGGAATAATTCATAACAGCTTTAAGAAACTATTATGGCACACTGGGAAAGTCATCCATATAGCAAGGCATACTTGTTCTGTCGACCTGCACACATTTGTTTACAGTTGGCCTTGACCATATCACAATTTTATAAATAGTTCATTCATTTTTTTTAAGAATGACTTTTCCAGACAAAATATTATGAGCAAATAGAGGACACAGCTAGATTTTAGAAACATCTTATTAACTCTGAAATGATATTTTAAAAATGAAATAAGACCATAAGATATGCCTGCTGATAAATGGGAGGGGGGAGAAAAAGAATTAACTGGAAGTTCATAAAAGCTTCATAGCAAATAAACAAATGAGAAAGCATTAAATGACAGAACTATAATCTATAATCTACCTTAATGGTACAATTACATAACTTCTTAAAATAGTTTTATCATTTTAACATGCTTTTTCAGATTAGATTATGTGAAGAATGTTGTGAGGTAGAATGTGTATGTTTTACAGTGGAATGTGCTGACATTAAAAGAGGGGGAGTTGGGGCGCCTGGGTGGCTTAGTGAGTTAAAACCTCTGCCTTCGGCTCAGGTCATGATCCCAGGTTCCTGGGCTCTCTGCTTGGTGGGGAGCCTGCTTCCCTTCCTCTCTCTCTGTCTGCCTCTCTGCCTACTTGTGATCTCTATCTGTCAAATAAATAAACAAAATCTTAAAAAAAAAAGAGAGAGAGAGGGAGTGATTGATTCTGTATCTCTTTCTCAAAATCATGACTGAAATGAACACTTAGGATCATTACATGGACCTGGAGCTGGTGCTTTAGTCCTATTTGCTCCAGGTCTCCAGGGTACCTACTATGCTGACAACACTGCCCCTGAGCCTTCTTCTCACCTTGTTATCTCTACCTTCTCGAGGCCAAACACCTGCCTCTTCTCTTCATAATCCTCATAGAATTTCAGAAACATTGATGATTAGAGAAGTTATTTCTAGGCTTGTTTAGAATTATCTTCCAGTGGACTAGGGCTGGCTTATAATTGGGAGAGAGAAGCAAGAGGGCTTGGCAAAATGTCTGTTAGTTCTAGAGTTAAGGCTAGAGGCACCAGGGCAAGCTCACATTTCTCTGGGGTGTCCCAAGGTATCTCTGTTATGTCCATATCAGGTCCAGAGATCATTCCATCAGTCAAAGGCCAGGGGCAGCCTTAGCAACTCAGAGTCAAGAAAATGTTAGCAGTCCCTGGGCAGTCACTAGTCATTCATGGAGTCCCCGGGACCTACTCGGTTGTCTCTTCAATGATTTAGGAGGCAGTAGGGACACCTTGGTGGTCATTTCCACCAGAAGCACAAACTCAAGGCAACTCGGCCACTTAGGTGATAATGCTGGCTTTTGAGAGTTATGGTAGGTTTATCGCCAGGGTCTCCTCCTACCTGTTCTCACAAGTACTGCAACTGACTCATAAAACTTTCATCTCTTCAGGATATGCAGCTCTAATTAATCCAGGAAGGTGAAATGGAACAGGCTGAAACTTGATTCAGAGGTTCTGGAGTTACAACCCCCATACTACAGTCATCAGGGTTCAATCATGATAGATCGCCCTGGGCTGAGGGAGCAGGAGCCAAGTTCAGAGGCTATTCTAAAGGCTCCTATTGACTTCTTAGGGCCAGAAGACACACATTATTAGTCTTCAGGAGGTAAATGCTCTAGACACTCCAGGCCAGAGTGAATATCTGGGTCTGACTCACAGTCCTCGTAAGGGACCTCTGGGTGGCGCACACGAGGTTTTGAGCAAGCCTTAGTAGAATGGACGTTTATGGAAGGACAGTTGTCTGACCTAAGGTACTATATCCCAGTGAGAAACGTTCTTAGAACTAATTGTTGAAGAATTGTATTTCACTTGTTTGCTTGTCTTCTCTGTCATCCAGAATGAGTTTTTTTCAAGAAAGAAACTGTGTCTTGCTTATGCTCTTCTCCTCAATGGCCATATAGTTCCAGGCATCCAATAAGCATTGTTATGAATGAACAATCCAGGTAAGTCCAGTTAATTATTGCCATATGGCTTAGGTGAGACAGGGCTGAAATTTAGTAAAGGACTCAATCACTGAGTAGGATCTGGACAAATGGATCCCATCACAGATGTGAATAAAAACCAAAGCAGCATGTCCAATACAACAGAACAATAGCAGGTTATAGTCCAGATAAGTAGATATCATGAAAGTGTTAAAATGAAATGGAGCCCTTTTCAAACAGTTGGTGGAATATGACACAATTCATTCTTATAGGAAGGATAGCAAATTGAAACAAGAGGTACCTATCATTATAGAGGATGGTCCAAGCTAATGGGCCAGGATCCAGGACTGGGATATTCCTTTATGAGAAGGCAGTGGCAGAGAATGAAAGAGAACCTCAGAAACAGGGATCAGACTTGGGTGCCTGGGAGCAGGCAAATAAAACTTCAGAACAGGGACTCAGTCAGTGAAGCCAACTCTTGATTTTGGCTCAGGTCACAATCTCAGGGTTGTGAGATAGAGCCTAGTGTCAGCTCCTGGCTAGGCATGGAGCCTGCTTAAGTTTCTCTCTCCACCCCGCCTCTCATCCTGGCTTGTACAGTCACTCTCTCTCTCTCAAAAAAACAAACAGAAAAACAAAAACTTCAAAACAGAGTCAGATCCATTTACCAGAACTAAAGTATGACATCAGAGCAAAGGCAAAGTAAACAGGATCAACCACAGTTTCTAAACATGTAGCCATGAGAAACTCCCCAGCAACAATTCAGCATAGGGCAGAGAGTCAAGACAGTGGTGAACTGTGGGAGGGCTTGAAGTGGCCACAGCTCAGGAAGGAAGAGACTTTCAGAGACTGGAAACTACGCCTGGGCTAACATTTGCAATAGTGGGTTTGACTTGGGATGTTCATTCTAACAAACACCAATTTAATTAAGTGACATATTCCAGGATGTTTAAAAGAGCTAATTTCCTTGGAAATGATTTTTTAAACATTCATTATAGAATTTTTTTTTTTTTGCTGTGTGCACTTTAGAAAAAGGTATATTATTTATAAAAGTTGGGATTGTTGAACTATTAGACAAAGCCAGGAGAAAAAACCTTCACAAAGTGCCTTCTCCAGCTACTCCTTACAGATGTAGTCTTAAAATAATTACTTGACATATTTATATGTACATCTTTGGTTTAATATCTTACCTAATTGTCCCACAAACTAATTCAATGTTGTTTGCGATGCATTAAATGAACAAAAGAGAAACTGGGTAATAGAGAATGCAAGAGAGCCTCGTGGCCCATGAAATCACTGGATTTGCAAAGTGATTTTCTTTTCAGTGCTGTGCCCTATCTGAGAAAAAAAATCTGTTGGCAAAGCACTTTAGTAGCAACCAATAGATTAGAATATAGAGACATTAGGCATGCCACACGGGGTCAAATCAATGGTCCATCCAGGATAGCCTATTAGAGAGGCAACATGAGATGTTTTTTGGAGATCAAGGCTGTCTGATGTGGTATCAGTTTATAATGACAGAAGCATTTAATATATCTTCCTAAAATCTCTTAGTGAACTGACATTTAACTATAATCAACCATTTTATACAAATTCCTGGATTTTTTTTTTCAACAGCTCTCAGTCTTTGTGTAACAAGCTCCAGAGTTGTAATGTCTAATATGTGAAAAGTAACACTCTCCTTTTCTTGCTTATAGATTACCAGATATTTCCAATGTTTCCTAAAACTGGCAGTCTTACTGATATTTCAATCCATTTCCATCTCACTTTGTTGTATAGCAGTTCTGTGTGTGTGGTTCCCAGAGCAGCAGTATGAGCTGGGAAATTGTTAGAAATGCAAAGTCTCAGGCCCCACCCTGGACCTACTGAATCAGAAAATCTCTGTTTTCAAAAGCCTTCTCTATGATCACAAGGTACACTCATGATTGAGAACTATTGCAATACGTACAGCACGTTTATCTACATATCCTCTGGCAAGAACATACATCTGTATTTACTTTCTAGTTTGATGGTTACTTATCTCGGTAACTTTGGATTCTAATTCAGTGGGAAACAAAAACAGAATTTTATATACTGAAATACAAAATGGAAATGAAGAAGGAGAAAATATTGGTAGTAAAATCAACAACTATAAATAGCAGTTTGAGTTCATTTATTTCAGGGACAGGCAATATATATACCTCAAAACCCAACAAGCCTTGCATTTTATTTTATTTTTATTTTTATTTTTTTTAAGATTTATTTATTTGAGAGAGAGAAAACAGGGGGAGGGGAAGAAGGAGAGAGAGAGAGCACGAGAGAGAATCTCCATCAGACGCCTTGCTGAGCTCAGAGCCTGATGCTGGGCTCCATTCCAGGACCTTGAGATCATGATCTGAGCCAAAATCAGCAGTCAGAGGCATAACTGCCTGAGCCACCCAGGCGCCCCAGCATTACGTTTTAAAAACGTAACCCCAAAGTGAATGATTTCCAGTGATGATCTTTAGTCATAAAAAGATTAACTCACGTTTATTATATCCAAATGTCTCTGAGCCAAGAATAAATTATGAAGGCATTTTGGATACATTTTCGTCATGATGAAAGTAATAAATATGTTTCAAAAATAATGGGGCAAATGGATATATATGAAATATTTACTTATTTGAATACCTAAAGATGCTAGAAACACATGTTATTATAATCTTCCATTTGTCTTCTTTGAAACATAAAAAGTGGTGTCCATTGTCACTTTTTTTCAATTTTTTTGCGGTAAAATACATATACAATCTATTAACCATTTTTAAATGCATTAAACACATTCGTATATGGTGCAGCCATCACCACATTCATATCCATAACTTTTTCAGCTTGTAAAACAGGAAACTCTAGAGACATTAAATGATAACTCCCCATGCTCCTAAGACCCAGCCACTGATAACAACTATTACACTTTTTGTCTCCATGACTTTGACAGCTCTAAGTGGAATCATATAGTATATACCTTTTGGTGATTGGTTTATTTCACTTAATGTTCTTAAGGCCCATTTATGGCATAGCATATTGAATAATTTTGTTCCATTTTAAGGATGATTAATATTCCTTTGCAGGTCTATACCATATTTTGTTTATCCATTTAACCATCAGTATTCACGGAGGCCGCTTCCATATATTAGCTATTGTGAATAATGCTGCTGTGAACATGGATGTACAAATATTTCCTTGACAACTGCTTTCAATTCTTTTGTGTATATACCCAGAAGTGGAATTACAAGATCATATGGTAATTCTGTTTTTAATTATTTGAGGAACTGTCACACAGTTTTCCATAGTGCCTGTGCCATTTTACATTTCTGCCAATAGTATATGAGGGTTCTAATTTCTCCACATCCTAGCCAGAGCTTGTCTGTGTTTTTGACAGTAGCCATCCTAATGGGTGAGGTGGTATCTCATTGTAGTTTTGATTTGCTTTCTTTACTGATTAGTGATGTTGAGCATCTTTTCATATGTTTACTGCTCATTTGTCTATCTTCTTTAGAGAAATGTTTATTCAAATACCATGCCCATTTTTAAATCAGGTTGTTTGTCTTATTGTTGTTGAGTTTTAAGAGGTCTCTACATATTATGAATACGAATCCCTTATCAGATACATAATTTGCAACTATCTCCTCCCATTCTGTAGGTTTCCTTTCTTCTCTGTTAATAGCATACTTTGTTGTGCACAATTTTAAATTTTTCATAAAGTCCCATTTGTCTATTTTTGTCTTTTGTTACCTGTACCTTTGGTGTCATATCCAAGAAATCATTGTCAAATCCAATGTAAATCTTTTTTTTTGTTATTTTTTTTTCTTCTAAAAGTTTTATGGTTTCAGGTCTTACATTTAGATATTTGATTTATTTTTACTTAAGTTTTGTATATGGTGTTAGATAAGGATCCAACTTCATTCTTTCGCATGTGGATATCTGTTTTTCCCAGCAACATTTGTTAATAAGACTGTCCTTTTATATGTAAGGGTTTATTTCTGGGCTGTCTATTCTCTTCTATTGGTCTATATTTCTGTTTTGTGGAAGAATCCCACTGTTTTGATTAGTGCAGCTTTGAATGTAAGTTTAGAAATCATGTATGTGAGTCTTCTAGTTTTATTCTTCTGCAAAATTGTTTTGGCTATTGGAGGTACACTAACGTTCCACATGAATTTTAGAACAGGTTTTTCTATTCTTGCAAAAAATGTCATTAGGAATTTGATAAGGTTTGCTCTGAAACTCTAGATTGCTTTGCCTAGTATTGAAATTTTAACAGTATAAAGTCTGCCACTCCACAAATATGGGATGTGTTTCCATTTATTCGTGTTTCTTTGTGGTGAAATAGATATAGGGGATTAAGAGTACACCTATTGTGATAAGCACTCAGTAATGTATATAATTGTTGAACCATTCTTTTATATGCCTGAAATTAATATAAACACTACATATTAATTACACATTAATATTTGTGTCTTAATTTCATTCAGTGATGTTTTGTAGTTTTAATCATCTAAGTCTTTCACCTTCTTAGTTAATTCCTTGGTTTTTATTATTTTTGATACTATCGTTATTGAAATTCTATTTGTAATTGCATTTTCAGATTTTTCATTGTTAGCATAAAAAGTACAACTGATTTTTGTGCACTGAATATATCCTGCAATTTTACCAAATTCCTTCATTAGTTCTAACAATTTTTTGTGGCATTTTTAGGGTTTTCTCCATATAAGATCATGTCATCTGTGAACAGAGATAATTTTACTTCTTCTTTTCCAATTTGGAAACATTTTATTTCCTTTGCTTGCCTAATTGCTCTAGCTTGAATTTTCCATTACTGTGTCAAATAAGAGTGGTGAAAGCAGAGGCTCCTGGTGTCTAAGTTGGTCAACTGTCTGACCCTTGATTTCAGCTCAGGTCATGATTTCAAGGTTGTGAGATCAAGCTCCACATTGGGCTCCACGCTGGGCATGGAGCCTGCTTAAGATTCTCTCTTTTCCTCTCCCTCTACTCCACTTGCCCCCAACTCATGCATGTGGTCTCTTTAAAAAAAAAAAAAATATTGAAAGTAGGCATACTTGCTTTGTTCCTGACCTTAGAGAAAGAAAAAGCTTTTAGTTTTTCATCTTTGAGTTTTTGTTCACTGTGCATTTTTCATGTATAGCTTTTATTATATTGAGGTAATTTCCTCATACTCCTAGTTTTTTTCAGTATTTTTTTTATCATGAAAGGATGTTGAATTTCAACAAAGGCTTTTTCTGCATCAAATGAGATGATCATGTGGTTTTTGTCCCTCATTCTGTTAATGTAATATATTAATTGATGTTTATATGTTGAACCATCCTTGCCTTCAGGAATAATTCCATTTGTATAATTATATTGATAAACTGCTGAATTGGGTTTGCTAGTATTTCACTGAGAATTTTTGCATAAATGTTCATGAAAGATACTGGTCTGTAGTTTTCCTTTCTTATAGTGTCTTTGTCTGGCTTTGGTATCAGGTCAATACTGACCTCCTAGAATGAGTTAGGTTGTGTTTCCTCCTCTTCCATTTTTTGGGAAAAGTTTGTAAAGGCTTGGTATTAGTTCTTTAATTGTTTGATAGAATTCACCAGCAAAACCAATGGGAGTAGGGCTTTTCTTTATTGGGAGGTTTTTAATTACTGATTCAATCTTGATGCAATCCCCTTAAGTTACAAGTCTTATTAAGATTTTCTACTTATTCATGATTTTGTATTGGTAGGTGTAAGGTTTATAGTAATTTGTTTATTTCATCTAGGTTATCCAATTTTTTGGTGCACAATCATTCACAGTACTCTCTTAGTCCTTTTTTATTACTACAGAATCAATAGTAATGTCCCCACTTTCATTTCTGATTTATCAATTTTAATATTCTTTTTTTCTTAATTCATCTAGTAATTGTCAGTTTTGTTGATCTCTTTGAAGAACTAAATTTTGGTTTCATTTTCTCTATTGTTTTTCTTTTCTCCATTTTATTTATCTCTGATCTAATCTTTATTATTTCTTTCTGTTAGTTTTGGGTTTAGTTTGTTTTTTTTTTCTAGTTCATTAAGTTGTAAAGTTAGGTCGTTTTTGTTTCTTAATTTAAGGATTTATAGCTGTATATTTTCCCTTTAGCTCCACTTTGGCTACAAAGTTTAAGTTTTGGTATGTGTCATTTTCATTTTCATTTATTTGCAACTATTTTCTGATTTTCTTTGTGATTTCTTCTTTGATTCACTGATTGTTTAAAGGTATATTGTTTAATTTCTACAACTTTGTGAAAATTCCATTTTTCTTCTGTTATTTATTTCTAACTTCATTATGTTGTGGTCAAAGAAGATACCCTTTATGATATCATCTTTTAAAATCTACCAAGACTTAATTTGTGATCTAATATATAGTCTATCCCAGTGTACTTGAGAAGAATGTGTATGTTGTGGTTGGTAGGTTCAGTATCTTCTACATGTCTGTTAGATCTAGCTGGTCTACCATGTTGTTAAGTCCTCTATATCCATACTTGTCTTTTGTCTGTTTTTTTCTGCCCATTATTGTGAATGAGGTTTTATTGTAGAAACATCTATTTCTCACTTTAGTTTTTCTAATTTTTGCTTCATATATGCTGGTGGTCTGTCATTAGTATATAAATGCTTATAATTATTATATCTTCTTGCTGTATTGACCCTTTCATTAATATATAATGTACTTTTTTGTCCCCTATAGTCTTTTTTTCACTTAAAGTCTATTTTGTCTACTATTAGGATAGCTACCTCCACCTTCTTTTTGTACCTATTTTCATGAAATATCTTTCCCATCATTTTACTTTTCAATCTGTGTGTCTTTGGGTCTCAAGTGAGTCTTTTGTATACAGCATACAGTTGGACTGTGTGTTTGTTCATTATTTTTTTAAAGATTTATTTATTTACTTTTGAGATAAAGAGAGTGCAGGTGGCAGGGAGAGACAGAGGGAGAGAATCCTCAAGCAGATTCCCTGCTGAACACAGAGCCTGATATGAGGCCTGACACAGGGCTTGATCTCATGAGATCATGATGTAAGACGAAAGCAAGAGTCAGAGGCTTAACCAGTTGAGCCACCCAGCCACCTGTTTGGTTTTTGTTTGTTTGTTTGTTTATGCTGTTTTTTTAAGATTTTATTTATTTATTTGTCAGAGAGAGATATTGAGAGCACAAGCAGGGGGAGTGGCGGCAGAGGGAGAAGCAGGGTCCCTGCTGAGCAAGGACACTAGGTGGGACTGGATCCTGGGACCCTGGAATCATGACCTGAGCCAAAGGGAGATGCTTAACTGACTGAGCCACCTAGGTGTCCCTGTTTGTTTGTTTTTTAATTTAAAATAGTTGAAACACAATGTTACATTAGTTTCAGATATACAACTTAGTGATTTGACAAGTTTATACATTATGCTATGTTTACCACAAGTACAGCTACCATCTGCCCCATTACATTGCTATTACAATATCATTGACTGTATTCTTTATGCTCTGCATTTTATACCCATTACTCACTCATTCCATAACTGGAGGCCTATATCTCCTTTTCCCTTTACCCATTTAGTCCAATTTTTCTACTCCCCTTCCTTTTAGCAACCATCAGTTTGTTCTGTGTATTTTTTTTTTTAAGATTTCATATATGAGTGGACTATGTGTTTTTAAGCCATCTGTCAATTTTTGTATTTTGGTTGATGAGCTTAATCTATTCATATTTAAAGTAATTAGTGATAAGGAGGGATTTAATTCTGTCATTTTGCTATTTGTTTTCTATACATCTAATAGTTTTTTTTTGGTCTCTCATTCCCCACATTACTGTTTCTTTCATGTTGATTTTTTTTATAGTGAAATGTTTCAGTTCCTTTCTCATTTCCTTTTTTGTATCTTCTATCGCTATTTGCTTTGTGGTTACTTCCTTTAGTTCTTTGTGGGGATTACATTTAAAGTCTTAAAGTTATAACACTATAATTTGCATTTATACCAGGTTAACTTCAATAACATACAAAAACTCTGTTCCTTTACAGCTCTGTTCCTACTCTTTTTTTTTATTGTTGATGTCCCCAAAACTACATCTTTGTATGTTGTGTACCCATAAAACAAACTAATAATTCTTTTTAGCTGCATATATCTCTTAAATTACATAGAAAATAAAATTGGAGTTACAAACTAAAATTATAGTAATACCAGCTTTTAGACCAATTATTGTTTTTTTAATGTATTAGTCTCTTAAATCTTACAGAAAACAGAAAACTCTAGCTTTAAACTAATGTTACAATAACACTAATTTTTATAATTGCTCATGTATTTACCTTTGCTGGGACCTATTTCTCCATATGGCTTTGAGTTACTATCAAATGTCCTTTAATTTTACCCTGCAGGACTGCCTTGAGCATTTTTTGTGAGGCAGGTCTAATGGTAATGAACCCCCTCAACTTTTGTATCTAGGGTGTTTTGATTTCTCCCTCACTATTGAAGGAGAGTTTCACTGGATATAGGATTCTTGGTTGACAGCTTTTTTATTCCTCTTAGCACTTTGATTTATTGGCCCACTGACTTCTGGCCTCCAAAGGTTCTAATGAGAAATCTGCTAAAAATATTACTGAGAAACCCTTGTATGTGATGATTTGTTTCTTTCTTCCTTCTTCTTCTTTAAGATTTTATTTATTTGATAGAGACACAGTGAGAGAGGAAACACAAGCAGGGGGAGTGGGAGAGGGAGAAGCAGGCTTTCTGCCGAGCAGGGAGTCCAATGCAGGGCTTGATCCCAGGACCCTGAGATCATGACCTGAGCCAAAGGCTCCACTTTCTTCTTCTTCTTCTTCTTTTTTTTTTTTTTTTAAGATTTTATTCATTTATTTGACAAAGAGAGAGATCACAAGTAGACATAGAGGCAGGCAGAGAGAGAGGGGGAAACAGGCTCCCCACTGAGCAGAGAGAGCCCAATGCAGGGCTCGATCCCAGGACCCTGAGACCATGATCTGAGCCGAAGGCAGAGGCTTAGCCCACTGAGCCACCCAGGCACCCCATCTTCCTTCTTTTAAGATTTACTTTTAGTCATTCAAAAGTCTGATTATAATGTGTCTCTGTATGAATCTCTTTGAGTTCATATAACTTGGAGTTTGTTGAGCTTCTTGGGTGTTTATGTTCATACTTTTATCACATTTGGGAAGTTTTTAGCCATTATTTCTTCAAATATTCTCCCTGCCCATCTCTCTGTTTCTTCTCTTCTGGAATTCCCACAATGCATGTATTATTGTGTATGGTGCTGCCTCACAGTCCCTTAGTCCATGTTCACTTCAACCTTTTTTCTCTCTGTTCCTCAGACTCAGTGATTTCAATTGTCCCATCTCCAAGTTCATTAATTCTTTCTTCTGCCTGCTCACATATGCCCTTGAGTCCCTCTAGTAAATTTTTAAAAAATTTCAGTTATTATGTTTTTCAGTCTGGAATTTTTTAGTTTTCTTTTAGATTTTCTCTTTATTGATATTTCCATTTTGTTATGCATCGATTTTTTAAAACTTTCTCCACATCTTCCTTTAGTTTTTTTTTTTTTTTTTAAGACAGTTTTTTAAATGTCTTTGCCTAGTATATCTTCCATGAGGTCTTTTTTAGGGATAGTTTCCATTTTTTTCCATTAAATGGTCATATTTTCCTGTTTTTTTTTTTGTATGTCTTGTGATTTGTGATTGTTGATGTTATTGAAAGCTGGTCTTTTGAATCTAATAATGTGGTAACTCTGAACATAAGATACTACCCTTCCAGAATTTGTTGGGCTTTGTTGTTGTTATTGTTTTTGTTTTTCTGATTGATGTAGGCTTTCTCTGTACTGAGGATCAAGCTGTGGTATAAATTTAAGGTCTTTCCTGAGCCTTTCCTGGACATGTGTGGTCATTTTCTCATCTGAGTATATGAAGTTGCTTTTGAATATCCTAGTTTTTAATGTTTGTCTCCCAAAGGTGAAAATTAAAAGAAAAATGAGGGAGAAGAAGACATTAGCCCTCTAAATGTCCTGAAAGTCACTTCCGCAGGAGGCAGAGGGGTTTACAACAATGAGGTACCTTAAAAAACAATGGGTGCCCAGTTCTTTGCCTATACTTCTGTGATTTGAACAACCAATCAGTGATCAGAGCACCGATTCCTAATAGTTTGAGAACAGGGTCCTTTTTTTCTACCTGGATCCTACCAGCTGTGTACAAACTGTTCCAAGAACACTGTGCACTGCTGCCTTCCACTGCTGCTGTGGGTGGGGACAGGTAGGTGCTGCTGTACAAAGAGCTAAAATTGATAATCAACAGCTACTTATGATCCAAGCATTTCCCCGAAGATTTAAGCCTTCAATAGATTCCAGAGTTCCAAAACAGTTATATCAGACAGATTCTGCCAATACAATTGTTGTCTAGGTGACAGATGGTGTAGGTGGTGTCTAGAGAGATGTGTCCTACTCTGCTATCCTCCTGTCCATTAGCTTTAAACATGTTAAACTGAGACATAGGCCAAGGCACAGGACAACATGTTCCAGTTTAAGAAGCCAATGATTTTGGGTCAAATTTCACAATAACAGGGTGCCTGGGTGGCTCAGTCAGTTAAGTGTCTACCTTCAGCTTGTGTCATCATCCCAGGGTCCTGGTATTAAGCTCTGCTTCGGGATACCTGCTTAGCGGGGACCTGCTTCTCCCTCTCCTTCTGCTGCTCCTACTGCTTGTATTCTCTCACTCTCTTTGTCAAATAAATAAATAAAATCTTTAAAAAAAAGAAGAATTTCACAATAACATTATATGTTTGATCATCATGGTGGCAATTTTTTTGAGAGAGAGAGTTGGGGAGGGGCAGAGGGAGAGAATCTCAAGCAGACTCCAAGGTGAGTGTGGAGCTGGTTGTGGGGCTTCATTTAATGACCCTGAGATCATGACCTGAGCCAAAATCAAGAGTTGGACACTTAACTGATGGAGCTACCCAGGTACCCCCATGGTGGCAATTTTTTAAGTATGAAAACTTACTTTTTAAACCTAAGTGCTAACTTCACAACCTTTGGCTTATTCTGAAATGTATGTCTAGCACTAGGAAAAGTCTGACTTCATGTTCAATGGACGTTTGTTGAAGGAGATAACGTATGCTTCTGTTCTGCTAGTTCTTTCTGGAGTCATGCTGACCAGTAGAGATGCAAATTCCAGACTAACTGCATCACAGGTGGAAACAGTGGCAGAAAAATATCTCCCTGAGTCCTTATCCTTACAGAGCCAGATTACTCAGTCAGTCATTAAGGAATTTGGTACAAAACATTGTTAAATTTAGTGGGGAAAAAGTTCTAATTTTCTCATATTCTTTATCACCTACTGTCTGACATGTTTTTATCCACTCAGTTGTTCTCTGGATTTCAAATAAGATTTCTAATAATAAACATGAACCAATTCCATCATCAGGCTGTTCATGTTCTTTACATTTCTGTCCTTTATACTTATATGCTAGTCTTTGAATATGAAGATAATATCTCTGATGCAGCAATAATAATGCATATGCCTTGAATTGTTGTGTTTTTCTAGAAGAATATATTTGTATTGATCTTATCACTGCACTTTCTTGTCCAGTCTTCATGTGACCAAAAGCATCATCTTAAAGACTGTCATGTGAGTGTGGCTTGTAACTTACACCAAAAATACAACTGGTCAACCAAGCTGATGTGGAAATTCGGCAAAGGCCCATGCTTGGCCTCTTTAGCAATAGGAACCATCAAAAGATAGTGGTCACCACTCATTAATTTAAATAGATACTGAAATTTATCTTTGGAAAAATCCAAAGCACAAAAATAAATACTATATAATACCATAAATTACTGCTATGGATAGTTAGGTGACAAAAAATAAAATTGATGAGACTGGGAGCTCTGCAATTGTCGGATTTTCAGGAAGGGTTAATAGTATGTTCTGGCTCTAAGAGAATATAAGAAAAGAGTATTGTGGTGATACAAGAATTTAAAATACTGTAGGGCATGTTCTGAAGAAAGCAGATCAACTAAAAGTGTTGGAACAAAGGGAGGTAGTTCTAAGAGAATTGGAGGTACCAGTCCTGAGATCCAAATTTAAGATTAACTCAATATTCTCACATATACTTCAAGTATGGGAAATTTAATTTTATTAGTAAAATAGTGCATGCTCGCTATTGCTATTAAAACACACTTACAAAAAAAAGTATAATCCAGAATATAAAGTCTCTTAAAGTAAGGTGACTATGGATTCTGATTCCTCTAGACAGTCCTGTATCATGCTGATGATTCAGATGTAATTCACAGAAGTGTCCTGGGGTGTGTGTGTGTGTGTGTGCATACACATATGCACATAGCTTTTGTTTTTATTTATTGTTTGTTTGTTTTGCAAAAGTGGAATGATTGTATACATGTGGTTCTGAGACTCTTTTTCACTGAATACATACCTTAGAATCTTTTTGGGGTTTTTTTTTGTTATTCAAAATAACTTTTTAAAAAACCTACTATATACTGTTCATTAATTATATTTAATCCTCTATTAAAACCATCTGCATTACTTTGAATTTTGCATGACTACAAATAACTTTACCATACATTTTTTACCCATAACTTCATGTACATGTTTTAGTGTTCCTGTAGGGTAAATTTTGGAAGTGGTATTATTAGATCCAAGAATATGAACATTAAAATTATAATCACTGGGACGCCTGGGTGGCTCAGTCGGTTAAGCTGCTGCCTTCAGCTGAGGTCATGATCCCAGCATCCTGGGATCGAGTCCCACATTGGGCTCCTTGTCCAGCGGGGAGCCTGATTCTTTCTCTGCCTCTGCCTGCCACTCTGCCTGCTTGTGCTCTCTCTGTGACAAATAAATAAATAAAATCTTAAAAGAAAATTATAATCACTACTCCAAAGTTTAGGTACATTTTTGAATCTTCAATTTAGTAACTCATAAAACTTCAACTTTTTCCATTAATAATATTTCCATTTTAAACTAAAAGTTTTAATTTTTTAAATTAAGTACAAAATGTAGCACATTTTGTTTTGTCATTTATCTTCTGCACCATATATATATATATATGTATATATATATACATACCATATATATATTCTGCACCATATTATTTATATTTATATATATACATATATATGTGTATATATATACACATACAAATATATATATATATACACATATATGTGTATATATATACACATACAAATATATATATATATATATATATATATACACACATACAAATATATATACACATACAAATACATATATATATAAACCACTCTTTGAGACTGGAGTTATTGACCAAAGAAGTATAACATAGAAGTACTGGTTGTCCACACTAAAGCTTGAGACCCTCTGGGAGAGTAGGGACTTCTTCTGGTCCACCTTAAAGCAGTCTCACTTATCATTTGGTAAAATATATCAAACATTATCAAATAGTAAAGTTAGCTGAGTTTCCTTTTATATAGAATAACCTATCAAATTGAATTGTTTATGTAATTATAACAGTAATTTATCCTTAGCTTTTAGGAGCCTATGAAGTAACGTTACAGACAATAAATGGTCTCACATGTTGAATTAGGGCAACTGGAAAGTAAAACATCCTGGAATTAGTAGGCTATATGGATGCATTGTTGGGTATGAGAAAGTGTCAATCCTGACCCAGAGATATCCTCTCTTTGTTGTCTTCCTGTTATCCTGGTGCTGAAGGTTGTGCCAATCCATGGAGCCTTGTGACAAAAGGCATATATATGCAAACCCCTTCTTTTTCTTCTTTCCTTGCAGTCTTGTTCATTTGCTTCCTTCTTTTCTTCTTTGTCTATTTTACTGTTATACATTCCTATTCCTACTCAAATACGACCCCCAACTCTTTCCCACACTATCTATATGCACCAACAAAATAGCAAGTGTAGGTCTTAAAGAAGACACAGATGACTAAGAGGGAGCACTTGCCCTTGAAAAGGCCACAGTTGAGTCAGGGAGACAGACATATAAACAAAGAATTAGCTAGCCTGATGAGTACCATAATTATGTATCCAATATAATTACCATGATAAAGAAAACAGCAATTTATTTTCCTAGGAGGACAGGACAGCTCTACAGAGGAGTTGGTACTTGTGACATGTCTGGAAGGTTATTCCTTTTGGAATGTGGGAAAGAGTAATTTGGGCACATGGACAGATATGCCCTGGGCTCTGACTACATCAAACACAGGCTACAGCATGGAGGGCAAGTGATATCATTTCTGTCTTCATTCTTTAACCTGAATAACAGAGATGGTAGTAATCAAGTTTTAATACAGTGGTTTTTACTTGTATTTGTGTATGTCGCTGTTAGCAGAGGGAAAAAAATAGCCCCTGAAACAAAGCATTTAGCTTTTGTTAGTTTCCTTCCTTAGGGTAAATAATCTCAGAATTTTTATTTCCTCTTTTTAGGTGAAGCATAGTATTTAAATATATGAAACAAAATTACTCCTTTATTTTTGAGATTTGTAACTACTTCTTCAATAATTGGATGAAATACCTTGATGTCCCATTTTATAAACACTACTCTTTACTCGGCCTTAATCCTCAAAATTCAATTCACGGCCAATAGATAAGTATTGTTCATGCTGGCTAAGAAGGAACAAGCATGATAAGGCTCATATTGGGTAGATGTGTAACTACAAACATAATTACAGTTATCTAATCAAAACCAACAGACTATTTGCTGTTTGAAATGAATCCACTAAGGCATATCAGGAATATATGTGTGTGCATGTGTTTCCCACTAAGTAATTGAAAGCATGTTTCTCAAAATTTGGATATTTTATAGAAACTTAGATATTATTTTCATTATTTAGTCTGTTTTATAAAATTTGTTATTTAACCATCTTGTCTTCAAGTTTGAAGTAACCTGGTTATATTAATCTCGACAGGTTATGCTATGCTATGGTACAAATACTGAAATCTTAGCTTTAAAGCGCCAAGATTTATTTCTAGATTGTACTACAAGACCATTGCATTTCTTGAGGGTTTTGTTCTATATTACACTTATTCCAGGGGTCAGGGTGATGGAAGTTCTACCATCTGGAGCATCTCCAATTGTGGCAGTAGGGGAAGAAATTTCTAGAACATCTTAACTGACAATTAAATGTGCTGGCCAGAAATGGCACACATCATATCCAGCATAATACATGGTCTAGAATAAGTCACATAGTCATGCCTAATTTCAAAGGGAAGGAGAAGCAGGTTTTACAAATGCCTGAAAGGAAGTATGCCACACATATCCTTGGGGGCATGCCTACTGACCTCCATCAGGGCCTTATCTGGGCAGGTGGAGTGTAGGGTTTCCCAGGAAAGAAAATGGCACAGTTGGAGCTTGCAGGGTGCAAGCTGGTATATGGGGAGAGTGCTTGGGAGAGTGCTTGTAAGTTCACATGAAGGGGCAGGCACAGGATGGGCTGGGATATGTTGGGCATCAGGGAAGCTCAGAATAGCAGAATCAGGCCCAAGGACCTGACCACACCTCTCAGTGGAAGGATGATTTCCAGGGATAATAAAAATTCTACTGAAGAAAAACAAAATAAGATTGAAAACAGAGAGAGAAGCAAACTATAAGAGACTCTTAACTATAGGAAACAAACTGAGGGTTGCTGTAGGGATGGTAGGTGGGGGGAATGGGATAATTGGGTGATGGACATTAAGGAGGGTACTTACTGTAATGAGCATTGGGTGGTAGATGTAACTGATGAATCCCTAAATTCTATCTCTGAAACTAATAATACAATATATATTAATTAAATTTAATTTAAATAAAAAATTAAAAAAAAACTTCTACTGGGCCAACAGAGACTCCTGGGAGGAGAAACACCTGGGTTGTGCAGGTAATACAGACCCCTCAACCCAGACTTCTCTGTAAGGAGACTGGCTCACATCACCTATCATACAAACTCCATATTTGTGGATAACTCTCCCTCCCACTACTTGACCCAGAAACCTGGCCAGGTATGGTGGAACCAGCAGGTTGTATAGGACAGGGACTGCCCAAGACCATAAAGGAAGTGACCTGAACCTGCGCAAACTGCAAATCTATAGCCTTCTAGGTCCTTGAGGGCCCCAGTTGGCAAGGGTTTCAAGATGGAAACCCAGGACCCCAATCCCATGACTGCCAATGTCCAAGGCCATCGCAACTCTTAGGGCCAGTTTTTCCTCCTGGCAGCTGTGAGTTGTCTAAAATTTGTCCTGGGAGACCATTGCTGCCTATTCCTGGAGGCTTTCCATTTAAGAGCAGCCCTGGGACGTCGATCTCTTTCTAAGTGTAAAGCCAACAGGATTTCCTCATACATTGGGCCTAGAAGTAAGAGAAACAGAGCCGTAGAGGACGATGCTGAGGTTTTTAGATTGAACACGTAGAAGCAGGATAGGATTAGGATGAGGTGAATGAAGGGCTGAGGGTACCAAATTTAAGGAGGCACTCATACTTAGGATCCTGCAAAAGCAGAGTTGGCACTTGCATGATTCTCTAAATGTCTTAAATTTTGTGTCTAAGCAATTAATCTGCTTCACCCTAGTCCCAGTACTGACTAGAGGCATAAACTGAGTGGGGGTAGGCTGTGAAGAAGCAGGTTTGGTGAGGGTGGGGTGACTATCTGAAGTCTGGTTCTAGATATATTAAGTTTGAGAAAGCGATGGAATATCCAAGAGAAGAAAACAACAGATGGATCACTGATTCTGTATTTCTGAGAAGAGGTCTAGAATAAAGGTCTAGGTCTAGAGTAAAGTTATACATTGAAAGGTTGTCACAAGACCAGATCAGCTCATGAAGGCAGTGAAGATGATAGATAGATGATAGATAGACAGATAGATAGGAGAAGATGTTCAAGGATTGAACCAGGAAGTATTTTTTGTCAAAACGAAGAAGAGAAGCCAGCAAAGGACCTTGGGGAAAAAAAATAAGGATCCAGGGAGAGAAGGAAAACTATAATTGTGGAGTCCTAGAAGACAAGAGAAAATGCTTCAAGGGACAGGAACTAATCAGTTACGTTTCATGCTGTTATATCAAGTTAGATAGGATTGTGACTATAATGTTGGCATCCATTGCATGGAGGTCATTGATATTGATGAGAAACAGTTTTGGTGGAGAGATGGGAAAAAAAGCTTAAACAGAGTACATTAAGCAGAGAGAAGGAGAGAGGAATAGCATTCAGTAAACAAGGACAACTCTTCACGGAAAAGGGAGACGGGGGAGCTGTAGAGGGAAAAGCTGCAGAGGGAGAGAGAAGCTGCAAGGGGAATGAAGGTCCAGAATTTAGGTCTTTTCCAGTTTCTTAAACTTGCACTCAAATCTCTCATTGGATTTAGCATGAGTTCCTGATTTTTCAGCAGGCAGGATTCGAAATAACAACCACTTTATTCTGATGGGTGAGGAAACTTCTAGAAGAGATTTTTCCATCAAGACACATGTCAAAGGAAATGGCAATGTGTGGCAATTCAACTAGGATCAGCATCTTCTTCTCTGAATTTGTTGATTTGGAAATCATTTGTCTAGTTCTGCAACTGAATCATCATATGCTCTACCAGTTTTTCTAAAGTCTCACATGCTGATGCTGGTTAAGAATAATACATTTTACTCTGTCAACTTTTGCTTACCATTGAGGATCTAAAAGTATGTTCAGAGGTAATTTGAACAGACTCTTTCAAGTTACTGCATCTTTTAGTAGATCCACAGAACAGTAAATATAACTTGATAATCATGCCAAACATTTCTTTGCATTGTAAAATTGAATTGGCAGCTTTGCATAATAAAGGGCTAAAATTATGAACCACACAAGATTTGCCTGAAACTTGATTGTTCAGGCTCAAAATTCTCTGCTGAATACTTTTATGCTTGCTTTTGTATTTATCCACTTTCATGTGACTGCTTACAGCAGACATTTTTTATCTATTTTCATAAAAATAAATGTTAATAAATATGCCAAAGCCATTCCAATAGCATCCACCATATCATATGTATAATATAGATAGTATTTTACCTTCATAATTGACATACCAGCATTTATGAACTTGAAATTTTTGTGGATGCATTAGAAGTATCCCTTTATAGAATGTAATATTTTGTTACCTTTTGTTCCTTTATCTCACGTCTCACAAAATGTTTATAAAATAGGGTGCTTTGGGGATGCAAAATGGGCAATCACCAGGGTAAAGTCATAAGAAAAGCAGAAGTAGAGTGGGGATCATGGGACATTTCCATTTCTTTGTAATGTGTGGATATTTAGCCACAAGGAAACTAGAGAAATAATCCAGCAAAAGTGAGATATGGAATGCTAGCTTTCCCAAAGTAGAAATTATGAGCAGAATTATAAAATTTCCACTTACAAATTTAATCCTCTACCTTCCAATTGAAATTAGGGACCGAATAAGGGCCAAGAGGGACCTCCAAATTAATCTAAGCTATTCTCATTGTGCAGATGAGAAAACTGAGCAATGTAATTCCACAAGTCACCCTAATGTGGTCTAGAAAATATTAAAATCTAGGTTTCTGTTACTGTTCCAGATATCCATCTATTACAACATACTTATACTAAGAAACTAGTATGGACAAGGGATCATTCAAACTTTCCATGAGGGATACAAAGTTGTGGAATATACTCTTTGCCCTAGAGGACCATAGTCTATTATCAAAAAATGAGACAGAAGTTTCAATATCTAAAATACAAGATTCATTTTATTAAAAGCAATGAGAGTGATACAAAAGGTTTAAGAAGGAAAAGATAAAATGAATTTTGGACAAACCAGTGTGAGTTTCTTAAAGGAATAGCACTTCTTTTGTGATGTGAAGGTAAGATTTCAATAAAGAGAGATGAGGAAGACGATGGTAAGGATGGAAGAGGGGTATCATTACCCCTCTTCCCAAGGGCAGAAAAATACACAGAAATGAAAAAGAGCAAGTCATCTAATGTGACTGGATTATAATTTATATTCACATTACTCTGTCACGTTATTTCTTACCCACAAACTATGGCCATATTTTCAATGAACTGAAGTAATAAATGTAGTAGCCTTTTCTTAATAGTAACTCACTGAAGTCCCCAAACAGAAAATAACTTGATTGCCATTCTCTGGACTTTGAGAACAAAATCAAGCCATGCATCCTTTACCAAAGTTTGTAAGGCATTTTGATGGGAAAGAGGAAAAGAAGACTGATGTGTCCTAACCACTGGTGTTGGTCATTTGTTTTGTTAACTCTCAAAGCTATCCCTGCCCCTCTCCTGCGCTGCTATGAATTGCAGTCTTACCTTCGTAAACCAAATTCCTTAGGCTCCCTTTACCAAATGGCTACAAGGTAGGTTCAACTAATGGGGGGGAAGAGGGGCACTGAAATCAAAGGATGGAAGGAAAGGAGAAGTCAGGATATTTCTTCTCAGTCTGTGCTGAGGCAGTAGCTCCATAGTAGTCATATTTCCTTTCTGGCTTCAGCTCTTGTAGTGGTGTCTCTGCCATGGTTCCAACCTGGCAGACTCAGCATTCTCTGGGCAGCTCCTTCTTCATGGTTCCAAGTCCTGCTGGAAATATGGTAGTGCCAATGCCTTCCTTTGGGTCCCAATTTGGGCAAGACAGAGAGTTCCTGATAATGCCAAGCAGTGGATGCTTCATACTTCCTTATTCCTTTTCAACTCTTCCAACACAGAAAATTAAAGATGCATATAACTGGAATTTTAAAAAATGAATCTTCAGGTATAATTAGAACCAGAACTTCAGATGAAGTCATCATGGATCTATCTCTTTCTCTCCCTTTCTAGAATCTTCTGTGTTCTCCCTGCATTGTTTTCATTGTCAGGCCAATATATATGTATGACACCATATAATAAATAAAATAAAATATATAACATGATATGATAT
Organism: Enhydra lutris kenyoni; assembly: GCF_002288905.1. Lineage (NCBI taxonomy): Eukaryota > Metazoa > Chordata > Mammalia > Carnivora > Mustelidae > Enhydra > Enhydra lutris. Next base: position 93,145,138 of record NW_019154085.1, on the reverse strand, counting down.
AATTAGACCATATAACCAGAAAGATGATTATTGGTTGGCATGAGTCTATATCCTTGAGGTTTATGAATGAAATGAAATAGAGGCCCTCTTTTCCAGCAATTCTGTATTAAATCCCAAGGTTTAGTCTGATTGATTTACTAGAGTTCTAAGGAGAATGAAATTCTCTGATTGGTCCTGGTCATGTGAGGTAGATTGTTATTATTCCAGCCATAACTGAATGAGCCCCATTAATTTACTGAGTGCTGAGTACTGTTTACTCAAAAGAAGGGATACTGGACAAACAACAAGCTTTAATATCGGGAGACACTGAAAATTCTACATCTGCCCCTCCACATCCATTCTTCATCACTTTTTTTTTCTTCTCTTTATCATTTTCTGTCCAGAATTTGTGTCCAAGAACCTGACTTCTTTGACCTCTTCTCCCTGTCATTTTTTGTCTTCTTTTTGTTGAATACAGCCAATGGAGCACACTGCCAGGGGATTGATTAGAAGGAAAGAGCCTTAGAGGCATATATTCTACCCCCGCCATCCAGTGATTTGGCAGTGGAAGCATCCCCCACTAATGGCTCTTTGCTGGGCAGTCTCTCCTATTTGTAAGTTCCAGTAAAAGCTGCCACCTCCCCTACCTTCACAGGCCTGAGGAATAATAGGTTTTACAACTGCTAGCCCCTGGGTGCCTCACTACCCCTGCTAGGTTTTTTTTAACTCTGTCTATACCCTAAATGAACTCTTCTTTAAACTCTCTTCAATTGCTCTTAAAAAAAAATCTTTTTATTTTTTTCTTAGAGTAGGTTTAAATTTACAGCAGAATAAAGAGGATGGTATGGAGATTTCCCATACACCCCTTGCTCCCACATATGCATAGCCTCCCTCATTATTAACATCCCCTCCAGATTTGTACATTTGTTATAATTGATGAACCTACACTGACGCAGCATTATTACACAAAATCTACAGTTTATTAGGTTTCATACTCGGTGTCATATAGTCTATGTGTTTGGACAAATGTGTAATGACATTTATCCATCATTATGGTATGAAATTTTTTTTCACTGCCCTAAAATCCTATGTGCCTTGCTTATTCATCCCTCACCCTGGAAACTGCTGATTTTTTTACTGTCTTCACAGTTTGGCTTTTACCACAATGTCACATAGCTGGAATTATACAACATGTAGTCAATTCCTAGTGGCCTTTTTCACTTAGTAACATGCATTCAAGTTTCCTCTATGCCTTTTCACAGCTTGATAGCTCATTCCTTTTTAACATTGAATAATATTCCATTGTCTGTACCACATTTATCCATTCACTTACTGAAGGACATTTTAGTCACTTCCAAGTTTTAGCATTTATGAATAAGCTGCTATAAATATCTATGTGCAGGTTTTTTTTTTTTTTAAAGATTTAGTTTATTTATGTGAGACAGAGAGAGAGTGCACACACAGAGAAAGAGGGAGAAGCATGTTCCCTGCTGAGCAGGGAGCCTGATGTAGGGCTGGATCCCAGGACCCCAAGATCATGACCTGAGCTGGAGGCAGATGCTTAACTGACTGAGCCATCCAAGTGCATCCCCATGTGCAGGTTTTGGGGTAGACATGCATTTTCAGCTTTTTTTAGGTAAATCCTAGGGAATGTGGTTGCTGGATTATATGGTAAGAAGATGTTTATTTTTATAAGAAGCCACCAAACTGTCTTCCAAAGTGGCTGTACCATTTTGCATTTCTACTAGAAATGAATGAGTTTTTTTGCTCCACGTCCTCACCAGCATTTGGTGGTGTTAGTGTTCCATGTTTCAGACATTCTAATAGGTATGTAGTGGTATCTCATTGTTTTAATTTGAATTTCCCTGATGACATATGATGTAGGCCATCTTTTCATATGCTTATTTACTAGCTGTATATCTTCTCTGGCAAAGTATCCATTAAGCCTATTTTTTAATCAGGCTATTTTCTTTTTTCTTTTTTTTTTTTTAAGATTTTATTTATTCACTTGACAGAGAGAGAGAGATTACAAGTAGGCAGAGAGAGAGGCAGAGAGAGAGGAAGAGAAGCAGGCTCCCCGCCCAGCAGAGAGCCCGATGTGGGGCTCGATCCCAGGACCCTGGGATCATGACCCGAGCCGAAGGCAGAGGCTTTAACCCACTGAGCCACCCAGGTGCCCCAGGCTATTTTCTTACTGCTGATTTTTAATGTTTCTCTTTTTAGCATGCCAACTGTCCCCAGCAGGACTTGGTACTTGCGGGTGAAATGATTATTCCTACTTTGTATTTTACCAAGCCAAAGCTCCAGCATTTTCAGAAACTTACTGGAAATCATATAGTTATGGGGGTCTGGGATTAAATTTAAGGCTCTGGTTTACTTGCCTTCAAAGTCTGGATTCTGAAGTGATAATTTCTCTCCTTCTGACAGATACATAAACACTAGAGGACATAGTTGATTGTCATTGGCTTTGTCTGATGACGATACTCTACCAAATATGGTGGACAGGAGACAGAGCTTTTGGTTCCTACAGTCAAAATGGCTCCCACATTAAAGAGCAAAGGGAATAAAACAGAGAATTCAACCCCATCCAATGCTCATGTGGGTGATGAATCTAGTTTGTTGATAATGCACATACTCAATTTCTCATAGTCTGTGAGGAAATGGCCCCTTCATAAGTCCATCCAAAGAGTAAGTTTTGCTGTTGTAATCTTCACCCCTGTCTTCATACCATTCTTTAGAATGAATAGCATTAATAAATGCAAGAGTAAATTTCTGGTCTTATTATTTATTTATTTATTTTTAAATATGTAGTTTGTGTGGAGGAAAATGGGGGAAAATAGCAGTTGAGTGGAAACTTGAATAAACTTTAATCCTCTGAGAAGGTCTGCAAAAGGGACCAGATTTATAAGAAGCACCCTCAGTGGTTCTTAGCTATAATTGTAAACAGATTTTTTTTAAGTGGCCTAATTACTGTTAATTCTTTACCATAGAATTTGCTTTAGCACCATATTCATAAAAGTATAATTCATCAATATAAAGTACTAAACAACTTATTATTCAGGGCTCATGGGTATAAAAATAATAGTGTTTGAAAGGCACAAAAACAAATGTGTAATAATAGACAAATAAGACCTGATCCAGAGTGCTAAAGTTCATTTCCTTCTCACTTCATTTCCATTTTATCTCCTTACCCAAATGAAGTCCAAAAATACATTATGAAACTAAGAAGCCTAAGAAGTTAAATGGAAAAATAACAGCTGGAATAAAGCACAATTAAAGGTATAGGAGGAAAGACAAATCCTCTGATGCATCTGAGATTTGACACACTAGAATACAATTGAGCAAAGCAAGAAGGAAAACTAGACCAGCCAAGTCCTGCTGAGAGAGAAAGCTCTATTCTGCAGTGTCCTTTTATGTGGAGAATCATAGAAGGTCCAATATGCAAGAGAAAGGAGCACTGTGGTTTGTAGAAAGAATCCAACACAATGAGGTATTTGCATGCGGACAAAGCACTGACTCTGAAGGCCAAGAAGACAGCAGCTTTATTTAATGATAAGATAACAAAAATGAAAGAATACATCTACAATTATTAAAATCTTGTTTCTTACACATTGACATGGCCCCAAACTGGGAAGACTTGTCTCCAAAAGCAGATTCACAGAGTGAAATATTTTTTGAGGAACATTTGGAGCAGAGAAAGATAGACAAAGACTCTTTGTGGTCAGAGTCTGCTCTGAAGGGGGGACCTTTGTTTCCTGTAGTTCTGGGCAGACACAGTGAAACAGGTGGTGCAGCAATGACCTCCTTGCATTTTCTTCTACAAAATTCCAATTACCCCAGAGCCATCAGAATTGGTGAAGATAGAAGAGCTTTGTAGGAGTGAAATATTCCCATGGTTTGTGTTTATTTGTTTTACTGCAGTTTTAGGCTCCTTTGTAGTCTCTGAATACCTTAAGAACAAAAAGAGCCTTTGCTTATTATTCTTATTTGTTAGCTCTGTGCCTGGACAAATAGTTGGTATTTAATAAAGTCAGTTCTATTGACCTAATTTTTAAATTTTGGTATTTTTTCTGCCTAGGAAAAAACTTATACACACACACATACGCACAAAATAGTGGATACAAAAAAAATAATGGAAGGTCAAAGAAAAAAAAACCTATTTACTTGCACTAAAAGTAAAAATGAAGATATGACATAAGATCAAAGTAAAAGATTGAAACATACAGAAGCTACAGGAAGACACAGACCTACAAAGCATATTTTATGTCTTCATGTCTCGATCTTTTTTTCTCTAACATGGGGGATGAGGTAGTATTTCTGTTGGTCCATGCTTTTGGTTGGTTCCTGGTGGCTATATTTCCTTTTGTAATAAACCCAGCAATTAGCTGTAGATGCTCTTGTCCCTAAATAGAACTTAAGCATCATTGATCAAATAGAAATTAGTTAAAAGGGAAGGAGGTGTAGTGGGTTGAATAGTGTCTCCCCGCTGAAAATCTCATGTGCATCCCAAACATCAAAATGTTACCTTATTTGAAAATAGAGTCTTTATGGACATTATTAGAATATGAAAGAGAATCTTGAGGTAAAATCATCCTGGATTTAGAGTGGGCCCAAATCCAATGACTGATGCCCTTCTAAGAAGAGAGAAGGCACAGAGATATAGGAAAGAAGGCCATGTACAAACAGAAGCAGAGATTGGAGTTATGCTATCATGGGCCAAGAAACCCGAGGAACCATCAGAAACTAGAAAAGGCAAGAGAGAAATCTCCGCTACATCTTCCCAGTGGAGGGTGGCTCTGCTAGCTCTTTTCTGTTTTTCTGACTTTGGACTTCTGACCACAACTGTGAGAGAAGAAAATTCTATAGTTTCATGCCACCTAAAGTCTGTAGTACTTTGTTACAGTGCCCCAAGGAAGCGAATGCAGGAGTTTTATACTTGGCATTGATTTGAGTAGGAAGGCAGATTCCATAGAGAGACAGTTTGGTAAACTGTTCATATTAACACCATATTGAATATAAACTCTATAAGTGGGAAATCAGCACTCCCAACAAAAGCAAATATCACATTTCAACTATACTTAACGGTGGTTGAGTCAGGGGTTCTTATTCTAAAAGAGTCCTCTAAAAACTACCATGGATATAGATCATGGTATATGATCTATATCCATGATCCTCATGGATAACTCTTTGCCTCTTTTATATGCATATTTTATAGAAACTATATAAATGTTAATTTAATAATTAATAAAAACTATATTGAAGCAATTTCTAAAAATATATGATTAATCACTACCTTTAAGTCCTCAGTAAAATAATGACATGTCTTAACTACTCTCAGTTTTATAGGAATTCATCTTGATACCTCATCACTCTAATAAACTGTAGGCTGAGGGAGAAAAGTTCTTCAGCTTCCCTTTGGGAGACCAGTTTTGAATCTACCTTTCCAGAGAGGTATTTTTAAGGATTTCTGTCTCTAGAATTGCTCCTAGAATTGATCCTTGCTATTATCCAGGGACAAAAACTATCAGCTACATTAATTGAGGTCCTGGGACAAATGCTTAGATCATTATTAGAAGATATGCAGGCTTTTAAACTTCATTTTATGGACATTGTTTATTATTAATGTAATCATTTACATGAGAGGGAAATGAAGATCAGGAAGTTAAGTGAATTGCTTAGGGTCACACAGATAGTAAATGGCAGAATCAGGAACTGAAACCAGTACTGTATAATCACAGGGCCATGTACCATATTGTTTCTTTAAAAACGTATTTAAACCCATTTGTCTGCTTATTTCCTTTCTTGAGTTCAGATAGGGCAAACACCATATGTCTATCGAAAGCAAAATGAAACAATTACTGGGTGCCTACTTTTTGCCAGGCACTGTGAGAGTAAATGGTGGTTTATAAGGCAAGATCAGAGAGTATACTGGCTGACTAAAATTAAATAATTTTTTAAATTCTTTACATGTTCTAGCAGGATAATAGGAAATAATTTCCCAACATTTCTGCTCTTATGTTTGAGAAGTATATTGACCCTGGGAGATGTGGTGGAGTGGAAAGAAGAAAAGTGGCATAGCTGTTTTTTTTTTTTTGTTTTTTTTTTTTTTAACTCTTCTCAAAGTCAAGACTTATGGGCATACTTTTTTGGTGCAACCAAAGTTACTTCTGCTTCCAAGCTCCATCATTTTAGTCATTTTTCAGTAGGAAAACAAATAAAATATGCAATAAAATATGACTAAGCAAATAATTTAAAATTCTACAACAAAGCCCCCAAATCTGACAGTGGGAAGCCACTATTAGTAATACATTTTTGCCCACCATTTTCTTTTACTAATTTTTAAAACCATGATAAAACACACATAAAATTGGGGAGAGTTAAGATGGTGAAGTAAAGGACCCTAAGTTCATCTGGTCCCTGAAATTCAGCTAGATAGTTATCAAATCATTCTGAATACCTGTGGAATCAAGTAGAGATCTGAGAAAAGAAATGCCCCAACTCTACAAATTGACCACTTTTTGGAAGGCAAGAGGTACAAAGACTTGAATCTAGGGTGATATGCTGGAGGATATGGCAGAGGGGAGGGAGCTGGCTTAAGGAGGCTGCTGCAAAGTATTATAAGTAGCAGAGGGCAAAATTGGAACTTTTAGAAGTCTGCTACAGGAGTTGCTGGAGGAGAGGTGGATGAAGGGATGGAGTAACTGGGTGGTAGACATTAAGGAGGACATGTGATGTAATGAGCACTGTGTATTATATAAGCCTGATAAGTAACAGGCTTGTACCTCTGAAACCAATAATACAATATATGTCAATTAATTGAATTTAAATTTAAAAAGTTAAAAAAAGAAGTCTGCTACAGTGGGGTATGTCCCTGGCTTAAAGGCACTGAGGTGGTGTGGAGGGGTAAAATCCTAGGTGGGACAGTGTGGTCTCAGGATCCCTGAGATCACAGGAAGAATGGGAGTGCCTGAATGTGGCAGAGTTCACAGATATTGGAGCAGGGAAGCCAGCTAAAAATAGTGAGTCCAGGTGTTGGCTTTTTGCTCTGTGTTGCCATAAACTATGAACCACTGCATGGTCATATAATTGCTCCCTGGCAGGGCCCAGCAAAAGACAGAAGCATGGCAAGATTCCACCTTCAACTCCCAGGAGGAACAGTGTGGGTTCACTCTAGGACTCCACAGAATTTGGAGTCTTGAATCTCAGTTGTGTGCCTGAGGTAAAAAAGCTTGGTAACAGGCTGGGTGAACACAGAGTTCTGAGGGAAACCAGGGAGACAAGAGTGACTGACTGCTTTTCAGTCAGGGCACACTGAAGAGTGGGGGGGTGCACACTTTCAGCTCTGAGTCTAGAGAGCAGGGTATCACCATTTTTATCCTGCCAATTGGTGTTGAAAGCCCTCAGACAGCAAAATAGTACTACATGGTGGAATCTAGAGACACTTAAACTGAGCCTGTCCCCCTGGCAAGGGGGCACATTTTCATAAGTTCAAAGGCACCTGAGAATCAGTGCAATAGGTCCCTTCCCCAGAAGACCCTCAGGAACAACTGGGTACTATTAAGTTTACTGATCACAGAGAACTGCAAAACTTCAGCTCTTGGGAAAAACATATATAGCATTTCATAGTTTTTTTATTATTATTATTATTATTCTTTAGTCTATCAGTTTTATTTTTGCTAGCTATTTTCTTATTTTTTAATTATTTTTAAATTCTTTTTAAATTTTTATTTATATATGTTTTATATGTATGTTTTATTTTTCATTTCCTTTCATTTTATTTTTGTATATACATACGTTTTTCTTCCTTTCTTATTTTGGGATCTAATTTCTTATAATAAGCAGACCAAGACATACCTAAAATCTATTTCTTTGTTTTTTTCTATTTTGTTTCTTGTTTTTTTTTTGTTTTGTTTTTGTATGTTTTTCCCCCTCTGTTGTTGCTGTTGTTATTGTTGTCTTTTCACTTTCTTTGTTCTATTTTTTTCTGGACAAAATGAAAAGATGGAGAGATTCACCACAAAAGAAAGAGCAGTAGGTAATACTCACTGCCAGGGATTTAATCAATTTGGATATAAGTAAGATGTCTGAACGAAATTTAAAACATTTATAAACATACAGTGGGGCTTGAAAGAAGCATAGGAATCCATTACTGTAGAAATAGGAAGTAAAATCTCATCAAATTAAAATTAAAAATGCTATTACTGAGATGCAGGCCCAAAAAGAGGCTCTAAAAGTGAGGATAAATGAGGCAGAAGAGAGACAGTGATATAGAAAATAAAATGATGGAAAATAAGGAAACTGAACAGAAGAGAGAAAGAGAACTACTGGACCATGAAAGGAGACTTCGAGAATTCAACAATTCCATAAAGTGAAATAATATCTGGATGATAGAGGTCCCAGAAGATGAAGAGAGGGAGAGAGAAGCAGAAGGTTTATTTGAATAAGTTATAGCTGAGAATTTCCCTAACGTGGGGAAGGAAACAAACATTCCATCCAGGAAGCACAAAGAACCCCCTCAAAATCAATAAAAATAGGTTGATACCTCAACATATAACAGTGAAGCTTGCATATTTCAAAGATAAAGAGAAAATCTTAAAAGCTGCTTGAGACAAGAGGTCCTTAACCTACAAAGGTAGACACATAAGGCTGGCAGCCGACCCGTCCACAGAGACCTGGCAGGCCAGAAGGGACTGGCATGACATATTGACTGTGCTAAATGGGAAAAACATGCAGCCAAGAATATTTTATTCAGGAAGATTGTCATTTGGAATAGAAGGAGAGGTAAAGAGTTTACAGGACAAACAAAAACTAAACAAATTTGTGAATACTAAGCAAGCCCTGTAAGAAATATTAAGGGGATCCTCTGAGTGGAAAGAGAGCCCCAAAGTAACAATAACCAGAAAGGAACAGAAACAATCTACAGAAACAGTGATTTACAGGTAATATAATGGTGCTAAATTCCTATCTTTAAATAATTATTTTGAATGTAAATGGACTAAATGTTCCAGTTAAAAGACATAAGATATCAGAATGGATAAAACAAACAAACAAACAAACAAACAAAAAGTCCCCACAAGACCCATTGGTATGCTGTTTACAAAAGACTCATTTTCAACCCAAGTACACCTCCAGGTTGAAAGTGAGGGAGTGGAAAACAATTTTTCATACTAATGGACATCAAAATAAAACTGGAGTAGCAATCCTTACATCAAACTAGAATTTAAACCAAAGAGACTGTAATAAGAGATGAAGAAGAACACTATCATAAGAAAAGGATCTATCCAAAAAAAATGTCTAACAATTGTAAATATTTATGCCCCTAACTTTGAAGCAGGCAACTATATATACACCAATTAATAACAAAACTAAAGAAGCTCATTGATAATACAAAAATAATAGGTGATTTTAACACCCCACTCACAGCAATGGACAAATCATCTAAGCAGAAGATCAACAAGGAAACAAGGGCTTTGAACAACATAAGGGCTTTGAACAACACACTGGACCAGATGGACTTAACAGATATTTTAAGGGCATTTTATCCTAAATCAGCAGAATACACATTCTTCTTGAGTGCACATGGAACATTCTCCAGAATAGATCACATACTGGCTCACAAATCAGGTGTCAACAGGTACAAAAAGATTGAGATTATACCATGCATATTTTCATACCAAATGCTTTAAAACTTGAAGTCAACCTAAATACAAAAATGGAAGGAATACATGGAGGTTAAAGAGCATTCTACTAAAGAACAAATGGATCAACCAGCAAATTGAAGAAAAACTAAAAAAAAAAAAATACATGGGAGCAAATGAAAAAGAAAACATGACAGTTCAGAACTTGTGTAGCAAAGGGGGTCCTAAGAGAGAAAGTATATAACAATACAGGCCATTCTCAAGAAACAAGAAAATCCTCAAATATACAACCTAACCTTAAACTTAGAGCTGGAAAAAGAACATCAAGTAAAGCTTAATTTTTTTAAAGATTTTATTTATTTATTTGATAGACAGAGATCACAAGTAGGCAGAGAGGAAGGCAGAGAGGAAGAGGGAGAAGCAGGCCCCCTGTCCAGCAGAGAGCCGGATGCTGGACTCAATCCCAGGACCCTGGAATCATGACCTGAGCCGAAGGCAGAGGCTTTAATCCACTGAGCCACCCAGATGCCACAAGTAAAGCTTAAATTTATCAGAAAAGAGAACTAATAAAGATTAGAGCAGAAATCAATGATATGGAAATTAAAAAAAAAACAATAGAACAAATCTATGAAATGAGGAGCTGGTTTTTGGAAAGAATCAGTAAGATTGATAAACCCTTACCTAGACTTATCAAAAAGAAAAGAGAAAGGACACAAAGAAATAAAATCATGAATGAAAAAGGAGCAACCACTACCAACACCTAAGAAATACAAATAATTATAAGAGAATATTATGAGAAAATATATGCCAACAAATTAGGCAATCTGGAAGAAATAGATGCATTCCTAGAAATAGAAAACTACTAACACTGAAACAGAAAGAAATAGAAAACCTGAACAGACCCATAACCAGCAGAAGAATTGAATCAGTAATAAAAACTTGACCTATGAATAAGAGTCTGGGGCTAGATGGCCTTCCAGTGTAATTCTACCCAATATTTAATGATGAATTAGTACCTATTCCTCTGAAATTGTTTCAAAAAATAAAAAGGGAAGGAAAATTGTCAAACTCATTCTATGAGGTCAGCATTACCTTAATCCTAAAACCAGACAAGGACCCCACTAAAAAGTAGACTTACAGATCAAAATGGTTACAAAATTTCCCACTATGATACTAGCTAATAGGATCCAACAGTACAATAAAAGGATTATTCACCATGACATGGATTTATTCCTGGGCTGCAAGTGTGGTTCAACATCCATGAATAATCAGTGTGATACACCACATTGGTAAAGGAAAGGAGAAGAACCATATGATCCCCTCAATTGATGCAGAAAAAACATTTGACAAAATGCAGCATCCTTTCTTGATAAAAACTCTCCACAGTATGGGTATAGAAGGAAGATACCTCAATATCATAAAAGTTATATATGAAAACCCATAGCAAATATCATCCTCAATAGGGAAAAGCAGAGCATTACCCTTAAGTTCAGGAACACTATAGGGATGCCCACTCTCACCACTGTTGTTCAACATAGTAATGGAGGTCCTGGGCTCAGCAATCAGACAACAAAAAGAAATAAAAAGCATCCAAATTGGCAAGGAAAAAGTCAAACTTTCACTCTTCACAGACAACATGATACTCTGTAGAAAAACCAAAGAACTCCACAAAAAGTTGCTAAATTTATAAAGGAATTCACCAAAGTTGTAGAATACAAAATCAATGAACAGAAGTCAGCTGTATTTCTATACACTAACAATGAGGCAGAAGAAAGAGAAATCAAGGAGTCAATCCTGTTTACAATTGTACCAAAAACGGTAAGATACCTATGAAAAAAACCTAACCAAAGAGGTAAAATATACTCTCAAACATACTCTCAAAACTATAGAAACCTTATGAATGAAATTGAAGAAGACATAAAGAAATGGAAAAACGTAACATGTTCATAGATTATAAGAATAGTATTATTAAAATGTCTATGCTACCCAAAGCAATCTAAACATTCAAAGCAATCCCTATCAAAATATCATCAACACTTTTCACAGAGCTAGAACAAACAATCCTAAAATTTCTATGGAACCAGAAAAGACCCTGGATAACCAAAGGAATGTTGGGGAAAAAAAAAAAAAACCAAAGCTGGAGACATCACAGGTCTGAACTTCAAGCTCTATTACAAAGCTGTAATCATAAAACCTCCGAAATGAATCCTCAACTTTATGGTCAACTACTCTTTGACAAAGCAGGAAAGAATATCTGATGGAAAGAAAGTCAGTCATTTCAACAAATGGTTTTGGGAAAATCAGACAGTCACATGCAGAACAATGAAACTGGACCACTTCCTTACACCATACACAAAACTAAACTCAAAATGGATGAAATACCTAAATGTGAGACAGGAATCCCTGAAAATCCTAGAGAAGAACACAGACAGCAACTTCTTTGAGTCCAGCCACAGCAACTTCTTGCTAGACACATCACCAAATGTAAGAGAAATAAAGACAAAAATGAACTATTGGCACTTCATCAAGATAAAAGCTTTGAACCATGGGAGACTATGGACTCTGAAAAACAATCTGAGGGGTTTGAAGGGGCAGTGGGTGGGAGGTTGGGGGAACCAGGTGGTGGGTATTAGAGAGGGCATGGATTGCATGGAGCACTGGGTGTGGTACAAAAACAATGAATACTGTTATGCTGGAAAAACAAACAAACAAACAAACAAACAAACAATAAGACAGCAAAAAAAGAAAAAAGATAAAATCTTTTGCATAACAAAGGAAACAATCAACAAAACTAAAAGGCAACCTACAGAATAACAGAAGGTATTTACAATGTCTTATCAGATAATGGGTAGTATCCAAAATCTATAAAGAACTCACCAAACTCAACACCCCCCAAAATAACAAATCCAGTCAAGAAATGGGCAGAACATAAACAAACACTTCTCCAAAGAAGACATACAAATATCCGACAGACACATGAAAAAATGCCCAATATCACTCGGTATCAGGGAAATACAAATTCAAACCACAATGAGATATTGCCTCACACTGGTCAGAACAGCTAAAATTGACTCAGGAAACAACAGATGTTGGCCAGGATGCAGTGAAAGGGGAACCCTCTTATACTGTTGGTGAGAATGCAAACTAGTGCAGCCACTTTGGAAAACAGTTTTAAAAAGTTAAAACTAGAGCTACCATAGGGCTCAGCAATTGCAGTACCACATATTTATCCAAAAGATACAAACATAGTGATTTGAAGGGGCACATGTACCCCAATATTTACAGCAGCAATGTCCACAGTAGCCAAAATATGGAAATAACCCAGATGTCCATTGACAGATGAATGGATAAAGAAGATGTGACATACATATATATACATATATCTACAATGGAATATTACTCAGCCATCAAAAGAATGAAATCTTGCCATTTGAAATGACATGGATGGAAGTAGAAGGTATTATGTTAAGTGAAATAAGGCAGTCAGAGAAAGACAAATACCATATCATTTCACTCATATGTGGAATTAAAAAAAAACAGATAAACACTGGAGAAGGGAAGGAAAAAAATAAAATAAGATGAAAACCACAAAAGACACTGAATTCTAGGAAACAAACTGAGGGTTGCTGGTGGGGAGGTTGGTGGGGGTAGGGGTAACTGAATGATGGGCATTAAGGAGGGTACTTGATGTAATGAGCACTGGGTATTATAAGCAACTGATGAATCACTAAATTCTACTTTTGAAACTAATAAAAAATACAGTTTCTGGGTCACAGGATAGCTCTATTTTTAACTTTTTGAGAAACATCCACACTGTTTTCCAAAGTGGCTGTACCACCTTGCATTCTCACCAACAGTGTAAGAGGGTTCCCCTTTATTCACAACCTCTCTAACATTTGTTGTTTCTTGCCTTGTCAATTTTTGCCATTCTAATTGGTAAAAGGTAGTCTCTCCATGTGGTTTTGATTTGAATTTCCCTGATGGCTAATGATGAATATTTTTTCATGTGTCTGTTAGCCATTTGTATGTCTTCTTTGAAGAAGTGTCTGCTCATGTCTTCTGCCCATTTTTTTGACTTGATTATTTGTTTTTTGGATGTTGAGTTTGAGAAGTTCTTTATAGATCTTGGATATCAGCCCTTTGTCTGTAGTGCCATTTGCAAATATTTTCTCCCATTCTGTGTGTTGCCTCTTTGTTTTTTTGACTGCTTCCTTTGCTGTGCAGAAGCTCTTTATCTTGATGAAGTCTGAAAAGTTCATTTTCACTTTTGTTTCCCTTGCCTTTGAAGATGTGACTTGAAAGAAGTTGCAGTGGCCTATGTCAAAGAGGTTACTGCCGGGCGCCTGGGTGGCTCAGTTGGTTGAGCAATTGCCTTCGGCTCAGGTCATGATCCCGGACTTCCGGGATCGAGTCCCGCATCGGGATCCCAGCTCCTTGGGGAGTCTGCTTCTCCCTCTGACCTTCTCCTCTCTCATGCTCTCTCTCACTCATTCTCCCTCAAATAAATAAATAAAATCTTTAAAAAAAAGAAAAAAGAGGTTACTGCCTATGTTGTCCTCCAGGACTTTGATGGATTCCAGTCTCACATTGAGGTCGTTAATCCATTTAGAGTTTATGTTTGTGTATAGTGCAAGTGAATGGTCAAGTTTCATTCTTCTATGTATAGCTATCCAATTTTTCCAGCACCATTTATTGAAGAGATTGTCTTTTTTCCATTGGATATTTTTTCTTGCTTTGTTGAAGATTAGTTGATCATAGAGTTGAGGGCCCATATCTGGGCTCTCTATTCTTTTCCATTGATCTATGTGTCTGTTTTTGTGTCCATACCATGCTGTCTTGGTGGTCACAGCTTTATAATATAGCTAGAAATCAGGCAGTGTGATGCCCCCAGCTTTTTCTTTTTCAACATTTCCTTGGCGACTTGGGTCTTTCTGGTTCCATACAAATTTTAAGGTTGTTTGTTCCAGCACTCAGAAAAATGCCATTGGTATTTTGATTAGGATGGCTTTGAAAGTATAGATTGCCCTGGGCAGCATAGACATTTTAACAATGTTTATTGTTCCAATCCATGAGCATGGAATGTTTTCCCATCTTCTTGTGTCTTTTTCAATTACTTTCATAAGTGTTCTGTAGTTTTTAGAGTATAGCTCCTTCACCTCTTTGGTTAAGTTTATTCCAAGGTATCTTAGGGCTTTTTGTGCTATCATAAATGGAATTGATTCCCTAATTTATCTTTCTACAGTTACACTGTTAGTGTATAGGAAAGCAATTGATTTCTGTGCATTGATTTTGTATCCTGACACATTACTGAATTGCTGTATGAGTTCTAGTAATTTAGGGGTGGAGTCTTTTGAGTTTTCCACATAAAGTGTCATGTCATCTGTGGAAAGAGAATTTGACTTCTTCTTGCCAATATGAATACTTTTTATTTCTTTTTGTTGTTGGCTGCTGTTGCTTGGACTTCTAGTAGTTTGTTAAACAATAGTGGTGAGAGTGGGCATCCTTGTCGTGTTCCTGATCTTAAGGGAAAGACTCTCAGCTTTTCCCCATTGAGAATTATATTCACTGTGAGCTTTTCATATATGGCTTTTATGAAATTGAGGAGTGTTCCCTTTATCCCTACACTCTGAAGAGTGACAGAGGTAGTAAAAAGAAGGGCCACATACACCCCAATGTTCATAGCAGCAATATCTACAATAGCCAAACTGTGGGAGCTAAGATGCCCTTCAACAGATGAATGGATAAAGAAGATGTGGTCCATATATACAATGGAATATTACTCAGCCATCAGAAAGGATGAATACCCAACCTTTGCATCAACATGGACAGAACTGGAGGAGATTATGCTACGTGAAATAAGCAGAGAAAGTCAATTATCTTATGGTTTCACTTATTTGTGGAACATGAGGAATATCATGAAGGACATTAGTAGAAGGAAGGGAAAAATGGAGGGGGAGAATCAAAAAGGGAAACAAACCATGAGAGACTATGGACTCTGGGAAACAAATTGAGGATTTCTGGGGGGAGTGGGGGATGTGTTAGCTCACTGATGGGTATTAAGGAGGGCACATATTGCATGGAGCACTGGGTGTTTTATGCAAAAAATGAATCATGGAACACTACATCAAAAACATGATGTATGATGACTAACATAGCATAATAAAAAATACACATAAAATTTGCAATCTTTACCACTTCTAAATGTACCTTTCAGTAGTGTTAAGTATATTCACATTATTGTGCAACCAATCTCCAGAAAGTTTTTTAAAGATCTATTTATTTATTTGAGAGAGAGAGAAAGTACAAGTGAGGGAAGGGACAAAGGGAGCGATTCTTCAAGGAGACTCTCTGCTTAGCCTGGAGCCTGATATAGGGCTCAACCCTGGAACCTATGAGATCACAACCAGAGCCATAACCAAGAGTCTGACACTCAGCCTACTGAGTCATGCAGGTTCTCCTGTCTCCAGAAGTTTTTGATCTTCAAACCTGAAACTCTATATCTTTTTCCCCTTATCCCCTGCCCACAGCCCTTGGCAACCACGATTTTTCCTTCTGGTTCTATGAATTTGTTTACTTTAAGATACCTCACATGAGTGGATTTATACATTCCTTGTGCTTTTATAATTGGTTTATTTCATTTAGCATAATGTCTTCAAGTTTCATCCATGATGTACCATGTGTCATTTCATTCCTTTCAATGGCTGAGTAATATTCCATTGTTTGTAAATATCACATTTTCTTTATCTATTCATTCATGGATAGACCCTCGGGTTGCTTCTACCTCTTGATTGCGCTGTTGTGAACATGGGTGTACACTCTGCCTACTATTTTTCATCACAACATAAGCCCTTTTATTTTGTAAAAAATTTCTAAATTGGTAGAATATCTTGTGTTCTTAACACAATAAAAAGAAATTATTATTTCTTCATAAAGTGCCATTGCATGATATGTCTTTATGTAAAAATACTTCCTGCTGAAGAAATTCCCCATCATCTTGCTCAATTGCCACCAATATCTTTTTTTTTAAATCATTTTTTTAAATTTATTTTCAGCATAACAGTATTCATTGTTTTTGTACCACACCCAGTGCTCCATGCAATCCGTGCCCTCTCTAATACCCACCACTTGGTTCTCCCAACCTCCCACCGCCCCACCTCTTCAAACCCTTCAGATTATTTTTCAGAGTCCATAGTCTCTCATTGTTCACCTCCCATTCCAATTTCCCCCAACACCCTTCCCCTAACTCCCCATGTCCTCCATGCTATTTGTTATGCTCCACAAATAAGTGAAACCATATGATAACTGACTCTCTCTGCTTGACTTATTTCACTCAGCATAATCTCTTCCAGTCCCGTTCATGTTGCTACAAAAGTTGGGTATTCATCCTTTCTGATGGAGGCATAATACTCCATAGTGTATATGGACCACATCTTCCTTATCCATTTGTCCGTTGAAGGGCATCTTGTTTTTTTCTTCAGATTGTTCAACACATTAGAAGTATTTGATAAAATTTCAGTCTATGTTACTTCTTTGAATGGAGTTGTGAACTGGGCAGTATCAGTTTCCCAGGAAGGGAAAAAAAAGAGGTGGTGTAGTATGAACACTTCCAAATTTGTATCACCCAGAGATTAATGCTCTGGATTTTTCTGACATACGTCTTGATGGTGATGATGCCAAATGTGCCTCATAGGGTCATTTCCATTTCTAAATTAACCCACACCACTATGTTTCAGGAATCAAAATTTCTGAGTAAGTCACCTCTTTGTTGTTGTTGAATTATGATAACTTTAGAATGATTGCCTCTCTTCATGATGATTTAATAATCTAATTCCTACTGTGGTATTAGAGGGTTTAGGTTGGGAGTACTACATACCTATGTTGTGACCTACTCTTCTAGGAGATAAAATTAATGTTCAGAAAATGAGGTCTTTCAAGGGACATGACTGTTAGATATAGTTAATTGCACAAACTGAATCATCTTTTTTTTTTCTTTTTATTGCAAGGCAAATATAAAAAAATGTTTCTAGTTAAGTACAGTTGTTTTTGAGACAAAAGACCTATGCTTTGGAAACTGGAGACAATATTGTACTAGACCAGAATTATCTGATGAGATGAGCTAATTGTCATGAAAATAAAATGTTTCACACTCTTTTTTTGTTTTATTATGATAGCACCACAACTAAGAAATCTTGATTTTTGTAAATATAAATTAACATTGCTCATAAACACACATATACATATCTTACACATAAACTATTATTTATATTTAATATTATATATATATATATATTATATATATCTTCATATTATAAATAAGCAAACTGAGGCCTAGGCAGGTTATGGGACTTATCACAAGGCCCCACAGTCTATTAATGTCAATGATGGAATACCTTAAGCTCTTGTTTCCCAGGCTGTTTTAACTCAAACAGCCTTTTGATAAACATGAAAGTTTTGTAAAGTTGCAAGGAGTTTCTGAGAGAGACAAATTTCCCTCCCCTTCCCCATAAGTCAGTCCGTTTAAAATCACTGGTATGCTTAGAAGATGGTTTATTTTCTATATACTTCTACACACTGATTATGTTGAGCTTTTATTTTTCTGTGGTCAAACATTTTTTTTTTTTTCAAATTCATATATCCTCCTCTGAGCCTCCTTCCATTACCCTCCAAACACTGGATGAGAACCATATTATTTTAATTAGCCTGCTCTTTGGCTACATTTAAAACATGATTTTTATTTAGAAATATTAAGACGATGGCTCCAACTTGTACAGACCATCTCTGAAGAATGCTACAAATATGTGAATTTTGTAAGTATCACAGCTATACTTTTTGTTTCCTAATTTATATCTATCCCTAATTCCACCTTGTGCTGAAAGTCTCTTCAGACAAAGAAAAGTTAACATTAGGCTTTATGTCAGTTGTTAAGGAGTCTATTCTTTAATTTCCACCTATTTCTTGACCTCCTAATTTTCCTTCTATTTTATTCCATTATGGTTTAAAAAAGACACTTGATATGATTTCAATCCTCTCAAATTCAGTAAGGCTTGTTTTGTGACTGACCCATCATTTGATCTTATACTAGAAAATGTTCTGTGTGATTTGAGAAGAAGGTGTATTCTGCTGCTATTGAATCAAAGGGTCTGTACATGCCTGTAAGATCCATTTGGACTATAAGGTTATTCAAGAACACTATTTCCTTATTGATTTTCTGTCTGGATGATCTATCCATTGTTGAAACTGTGGTATTGAAGTCCTTTGCTCTTATTGTACTGCTATCTATATCTCCCTTCCATTCTGCTAACATTTGCTTTATATATTTGGGTTCTCCAATGTTGGGTGCATATATATTTACTACTGTTATATCCTCTTGATGAACTGACCTCTTCATCATTATATAGTGATCTTCTTTGTCTTTTGACTTCCAGATTTCAAATTATATTATGAAACTATAATAATCAAAACAGTATGATACTGTCATAAAAATATATACGTAGGCCAATGAAACAGACTAGAGAGCCCAGAAATAAATCTTCATACATATGGTCAATTAATATTTGACCAGGGCATCAAGAATACACAATGAGGAAAGGAACATTTTCAATAAATTATATTGGGACAACTGGATATCTAAATGCAAAATAAATGAAATTGGATCCTTATGCTATATACAAAATTTAACTCAAAATGGATTAAATGTAATACCTGAAACTGCAAAATCCCTAGAATAAAACAGAGAAAAAAACTCCTTGACTTTGGTCTTAGCAATGATTTTTTTGGATATGACATCAATAGTACAGGCAATGAAAGTGAAAATAACAAGTGGGACTACCTTAACTTAAAAAGATTCTGTAGAGAAAAGAAAATAATCAACAAAATGAAAACCCACCTTATGGAATGGCAGAAAATACATGCAAGCCATATACTTGGTAAAGTGTTAATATTTTGTTTCTCCAAAGAAGGCATACAAATAGCCAAGTAAAGAAAGGTCCTCAACATCACTAATCATTAGGGAAATAAAAGTCAAAACCACAGTGAGATACTACCTCACACCTATTAGGATGACCACTATCAAAAAGAGAAAACAAGTGTTGGAGAAAAGAGAACTTTTGGACACTATGGTGGGAATGTAAATTGGTACAGCCATTATGGAAAACAAGATGGAGTTTCCTCAAAAAAATTAACATAAAGCAGGGTATCTGGGTGGCTCAGTGGGTTAAGGCCCTGCCTTCGGCTTGGGTCAGGATCTTGGGGTCCTGGGATCGAGCCCCACATCGGGCTTTCTGCTCAACGGGGAGCCTGCTTCCCCCCACCCCTGCCTGACTCTCTGCCTACTTGTGATCTCTCTCTGTCAAACAAATAAATAAAATCTTAAGAAAAATTAACATGAAGCTACCATATGATCCAACAATCCTGTTTCTGGGTATATATCCAAAGAAAATAAAATCAGTATCTCAAAGAGACATTTGTCCTCCTATATCCACTGCAACATTATTCACAGTAGCCAACACATAGAAACAACCTGAGTGTCTGTCAATAACTGAATGGATAGAGAAAATGTGTGTGTGTACACATACATGCATACATGGAATGTTATTCAGTCTTAAAAAAAGAAGGAAATCCAGCTATTTATGATAACCTAGATGAACCTGGAGGACATTATGCTAAGTAAAATAATCCCAATATGTAAAGACAAATAATGTATGATCTCACTTATAGGTGGAATCTAAAAAGGTCAAATTCATAGAACTATAGAGTAGAATGGTAAAGGTTAGGGGGTAAAAAATGGGGAGAGGTTGACCAAAGGATACAAAGTTCCAGTTATAAAATGAAAGCTTCTGGGGTTCTAATGAACAACATAGTGACTATAGTTAATATTGTGTTGGATACGTGAAATTTGCTAAGAGAGTAAATCTTAAGTGTTCACACCACCAACAAAAAAATAGTAACTATGTGAGGTGATGTATGTGTTAATTGTGGTAATCATTTCACACTGTGTATATATTAAACCATCATGTTATACACTGCAAACAAAATAAAACAAATTTTTTTTCCTTCCTTCCTTCCTTCCTCCCTTCCTCCCTTCCTCCCTTTCCTTCCTTGTTGTTTTCTTGCTTTCCTTTCTTTCTTAAGTAATCTGTGGATCTCACCCCAAGGAACTTCTTGCACTGATGTAGATTACATAAATTCCAGCCTATACATTTTGAGAAATATGATATCAGAAACTTAATTAGCTCTGCTTGGTCTTTGCATCAGAAAAGTAAATATTGGGGTGTGTGAGTGGCTCAGTGGGTTAAAGCCTCTGCCTTTGGCTCAAGTCATGATCCCAGGGTCTTGGGATCGAGCCCTGCATTGGGCTCTCTGCTCAGCGTGGAGCCTGCTTCCTTCTCTCTCTCTGCCTGCCTCTCTGCCTACTTGTGATCTTTATCTGTCAAATAAATAAATAAAATCTTAAAAAAAAAAAAGAAAAAGAAAAGTAAACATTAGCTGTCATTGAGAGGTAAAGCCTGGAATCTCAGTGGCTTAACACATTGGTTCATCATGTAAAACCAATCCACAGTAGGGTGGAGAGGAGAATGGGATCTATGTTTATATTTGTCAGTTTGGGCTACCATAAAAACACCACAGATTGGGTGGCATAAGCGACAGAAATTTATTTGCCCAAATTTCTGGAGGCTGGAAGTCCTCAATCAAAGTACCCACAGGTTGATTTCTGGTGTGGCTGCTCTCTTTGTTTTGTAAATGGTGGACTTTCTGCTGAATCTTCACATGGCCTTTTCTTTGTGCATGCTCAAAGAGAGAGAGCAAGCAAGCTCTGGTGTCCTTTCCTTTTCTTATAAGGACATCAATCCTATCAACTTCATTTAACCTTAACTATCTCCTGACAGGTCTTATTTCCAAATATAGTCATATTGGACAAAATATGTCAAAATATGAATTTTCAGAGAAGGACACAATTTGGTCCACAACAATGCCATACACAATCTTTCAGAAATCTAGGCTGAAAAAATATCCACCACCCTTCTACCAGGTCTCCTTGAGTGTCAACATTTAGTAGCAACATGGGAAGAAAAAGAGTATTGTGCACAGGAGGGTAAAGGGCCAAGGATATTCATCACTTCTGCAGAGGTCCCACTGGTGATGCAGGCATATGTCACCTAACTGCAAGGGAGACTGGGAAATACTGTACAGAGCATGCCCAGTGTAAAAGAAATGGGTTTGATGAATAGCTCTCCAATCTGTACTGCAGCCTTTGATGCTCCCAGATATTTAAAAAAAAAAAAAAAGTGTGCCTTTTCTTTGCTCTTCCAGACTGTTCTCTAGCTCATGTTAATTTCAAATTCTTCCCACAATTTTCCCACATGCTTTCACCTATGGAGCTATGTAACTCAAGAAGTGTATGGACAGGGGCACCTGGGTGGCTCAGTCAGGTAAGCATCTGCCTTTGGCTCAAGTAATGAACCCAAAGTCCTGGGATCCAGCCCAGCACTGGGCCCCCGGCTGATCAAAGAACCTGCTTCTCTCTCCCTCTGCTGCTCCCCCTGCTTGTATGCTCTCTCTGTCAAATTATTAAAATCTTAAAAAAAAAAAGGAAGTAAATGGACAATATGTTCATATAAGGAAGAGGAAGGGAAAAAAAAAGAAGAGGGAGTGTGAAGCCACATTCAGCTTAGGTTTGAAATCTATACAATGAGAGAAGAGCCAATGCGTGTCCATTTGACAATGTACATGCAATGAATGGTGAAGAGCTTTAACCACTTTAAACATGAGAAGTCTTGAAGCCCTCACCTTGCACGTGCAGAGCCATCAGATTTGTGTACAGTATCTCGGTGTATACAAGAAAAGAGAAGTCCTGTGTGTGTTTCATGTTTTCTGTCATGGTAAGAATGCATAGCAAGAGGGGCACCTGGGTGGCTCAGTCAGTTAAGCATCTGCCTTTGGCTCAGATCATGATCTCAGGGTCCTGGGATGGAGTCCCATGTCGGGTTTTCTTTCTGCTCAGTGGGAAGTCTGGTTCTCTCTCTCTCTCTCTCTCTACCCCTCCCCACTGCTAGTGCTCTCTGTCTTTGTCTCTAGCTTGGTTTTTCTCAAATAAGTAAAATCTTAAAAGAATGAAAGAAGAAGAAGAAGAAGAAGAAGGAGGAGGAGGAGGAGGAGGAGGAGGAGGAGGAGGAGGAGAAGAAGAATTGACAGCAAGAGAGCTGGGATAAGATCCTGGACAAAGAGGTAGTACAAAGCACAGTTATCTTCCTTTCACTCTCTCTACTATCTTTCCAGAAAATCCCATGTAAACCTTAAGCACACTTCAAAACCGTGTGTTTAGACAGGTTTATCTCCCAAGCACCAAGCCCCTTGCCACTCCCCCATACCATTGGGGTGCTCTCAGGGCACTACTCCCAGGATAAGCTACTGAGTGGGTCAAGTGTGTAGGAAAACTCCCAGGGCCACCCTGAAGAGGTGAGAATCCTGGTCTCCCACACAAGAAAGCAGGCTGGTCTAGTGCAGAAGCAGGGTGTGCTGGGTGTGCCATTCATTCCTCAGTGAATGAGTCCTCAGAACTCACTCCTCCCTCCTCCAGTTAATTCTCCTAGTAGAATTAAACTCTGCGGTTTTTTCCCCCCCACTCTTCTCTAAAGGGTACACATGAAGGCCCATTCTTCTTTTTTTTTTTAAGGAATCTGGGTTTAATAGACTAAAAATTACTTTTACTTTTTCTTTTTTTTTTTTTTAAGATTTTATTTATTTATTTGACAGCAAGAGAGAGAGATAGCAAGAGCAGGAACAGGAGCAGGGGGAGTGGGAGACAGAAAGGAGGCCTCCCACTAAGCAGGGAGCCTGATGCAGAGCTAGATCCCAGGACACCGGGACCATGACCCAAACCAAAGGCAGATGCTCAACTACTGAGCCACCCAGGTGCTCCTAAAAATTAATTTTTCTTTAAATTTCCTGAAAACAGTAAAATTCCATTGTCATTCTTTTTTCTCCCATACACTCCTCTTTACTGTACTTTCAAAGTAAGCCTTTTTCATAACCCTGAAGTGGTTTTGTCTTTAGGTTGTCGTTAAAAACAAGTTGGCCTCTTTGACTCAGCCCATTGAGATATGAGTGCACTGAAATGTGTACAATGGGCCATTGCCAGAGTTGCTGTTTTTCAATTTATGTCTGAGCTGGAAAAGTCCAAGGAGAATTCTACTTGTGTAGATTGCATAATAGCCAGCAAACAAAGCTGAACTGGATAAGAGCTTAAAGAAAATAAGAGAAACATAATGTGTGATCAAGGCCACAGATACTGTAGTACAGGGAGCGAGATCGTGTCAAGGTGAAAAGAGGCTGCAAATTTACTAAGTGACTCAGTCCTTCCTGAGAGCTCTCTGCCATATCTCCTCCGCCCAGCTATAGACTTTGCCTTTAGTTTTATAAAGATTAGAGCAAGAAAGAAGCTGCTTTGAAAAAGGGGGAGGGATGGGGACCAGTTTCAGTGCACCAGCATGTAGTATGATCTATTGTACCCTGTTATGTCTATGCATCCTCTTATTCTCACCTCATGGCATGCATATAGTAGAAGCTCAATAAACATCTACTTCATTGAATTGCTAAGCTCTGTTCTCTTCTAAGGAAGCCAACACCACATGCTGCTTGCCACCTCTTGAGTAATCAGTATTTTGGTGGCTTCTTCATTTTTCCAACAAATAGCTCCAATAAAACAGCTCAACCTTTAACTCATCTGTGGGAGCACTGCCTGCCCTCATCTCCTGGTTATGCCAGAGAAACCTTCAGACCTACTAGAAGGCAACCCTTCTTCCTTAATATCTCCCTACAGTTCCCAATAAGAGTCCCCAAAGACACAAGGAACATGGAATCTCTACTATTTATTACATTTACTTTCCTTCAAGTACAAAGCATCAGATGTTTCTACATTCAGGAGAAAGAAGGAAAGAAAGAGAAAAAGAAAGAATGAAAGAAAAAGAAAGAAAGGAAGAAAGAAAGAAAGAAAGAAAGATAGAAAGAAAGAAAGAAAGAAAGAAAGAAAGAAAGAAAGAAGAAAGAAATCATGAGTCATCATGAGAAGACCATAGGTTTTGGATTCAGACTGATCCATATTCTAATCCCCACTGCACTTGTAGCTGTGAAACCAGGTGGAAGTGGCATGATCTTTCCCAGTCTGTTCCATTATCTGCACAAGAGTCATGCCTACTTACAGGGATGATCCAGGAATTAAGTGAGAAAACACCTGTGCAATAAGGTTGAAAATGTACTCAGAGTCAAATATAGGTAAAGAAATGTAGTTTCTTGGTATTCTGTAGCTGGTCCACTTTTTCTGAGTTCATATTCCATTTGATAGTGGAGGCAGATCTTCATCTGACCCAGGAACAGAAAGTCATTTAGGTAATGCTATCTGTTCTAGATGCTTTTCAGACTTTTAGATTCCCTCCCCTTTCCTTGATCTTCTCTCAGAAATCACCAGGCATATGAAGGGGTTTACTCTGTCCTTTTGATAGAGGAAAGAGAAGGCTCAGGTCATGCAGGGTACCCTATGCTCTCTATGGCTTGCTGTGGACAGGCTGGCCTATATTGGTTGCCAAGCTATGACTAGTTCTCCAAGCTATGATTAGTTCTCCCTATTCTTTTTGAAACGAACCATCCATACCCACCACAGAAGTCCACCACTCTAGGCATTCACATGTGCTCTCCAATTCCATCTCACCTTCTCCTGTTTGCTTTGACCCCAAGCCTTTGAAAAGTTGCCCTCTCCTTTCTCAACACTTTCTCTGCCCGTCTAGTGCACAGGGGGACTTCTGGATTCCTATCATATAAACCACAGACAAAGAGGAGCCAGGCCTGTATCTCCAGCTCCTGCATCTGAACCCACCCTGTGGGGCTGCTTCAGCGCCATGTTAGGGGCGCACAAGCCATTTTAGGGGCCTGCAACCTCCCCCACAGTCCGTCCTAGAGAATAAGCTATTCCCTTGATATTTGTATGCTGCCTCACACTCATTTCTATGTTCCTAAAAGACTTCTGCAATTTGATATATGATTCTTAAGTGGGGAGATAGAAATAAGAACACTTTTTACCCTACTGTTTTGTTTTTTTTTTCCTGTGATCCCTCAGGGCAGGAAGGGATAAAAACTTTTTCCTCCTCCTCCTCCTCCTTATTCTTCTTTTTTTTCCTTTCCTTTTCCTTCCTGTCTGAAAGGAACTTGTCCTATATCATCGGTTCCTTGTTCCTAACTTCCTTTAAGACACCAGTGTCATAGTTCAGTCCACATGTTGGGAGGGGTGCAAGAAATCAGTCCGTCCGCAATAGAACCTAAGTAGGAAAGGATCTCCAATGCCTTGTAATTCTACAGACAAAAAAAATGCTTGGACCAAAGCCTGGACTCTTCTATGTATTTGCAATAGGTAAATATGCTAAATATGCTAAACTATATGGTCATTTCTGTGCATAAATCAAGCATTATGCTTTGAACTCATGAATCCAAAACATTTTACAAGACAAGCATCAGACTCGATATGCCCACTCCACCATCTCTAGGCAGAATTCTGCCCAATCTATCTAGATTAAGGACCTTTGTGCAGGTCTTTGTGATGGTTGCACCATAAACCCAAGTTAACTAATCCCAGTATTAACCAGCAGTTACTCTCAGGAATGTTCTCCAAGTTAACTCGCATTCTAAATGCCTAAGGCAAAAGACAAAGTGTGTGCTTCTCTCTTCCTGTTTATTTGTGGATAGTTTTCAGTGATTAGGAAAAGAACCAGACTGTAAATGCAGCTTGTCAACCACAACAATGTGGCTTTTCAACTTTTGGCTGATCAAGACATGAAAAGGTAACAATTTGACTACTTTTTATATAAATATAAGTACATATTTTCACAGCTTTGCTTCAAGGCTTAAGCTCCTCCAGCTGATTATTAATTGCCAAGAAATGTCTGCCCAGTCTATCACAGAGTTTTGATTAAGCAAATGCATAGAAATTATAAGGGGGCAGAGGCCCACAGAATTCACCAGGTGTAACGAATTCTAAAGAGGCAGTAGTTACAAGATTTCCCAGGTGTGCTAATAATACACACAGCTAGAAGACAATAGAATTAAGAATTCTTTCCCCCCCCCTCCTTTCTACAAATCTCCTCCCTTTTTAAAAGATATGAACTATTTAGTCCTTAACTGTCAATTTAAGTGCCTCCTCTTTCCAGAGAATTTCTCCATCTCCTTCTTCCGTACTCCATTAGGCTACACGGAATGACCCTCCTTCAAACTCCAACTGGTAAACAGCATTACTATTGTTCTAACCACACTCTGCTTTAATTATCTGTTATATGTTTGTCTCCCCCAAAATGTCTACAGCCTGGCTTGGTCCATGCTTTATTTATCAAAATATCCCTGAAATGATATAAAATGTCCAATCCACGGTTATCCATGAACAATTGTGTTTGGTTAAATAAAATGTCCAAAATCACCGGGTTGAGCTCTCCAGAGCACTTTAGAAACCACGAGAGCAGAAGGGGTTATTTATTTTTACATTTTGAATATTATGCTTATGAACAGAACACACAGTGAGCAAACCTTAATTTACTACCTATTTTTGCCAAGCTGAGAACTAAAACATCTTTGGTTCATATTGCCTGTGAGCTGCTGTGCTTTCCATAATTCATTCCTCAGAGGGCTTTACCAGGGGGCTGGGGCAGGGAGGGCCCCACCAGTAAACAGCAGATGCCCAGCAGGCCTAAGGCATGTCTGACACACAGATGATGGAGGGGATGGGAGAAAGGGAGCAGCAGCTCCCGGGATGACATATTTAAGAGCCTGAGGAGGTGTATTGCTTGGAAATTACTGATCATAAGAAATAGTTCCTGCAAACGGTGTATGGTATGTGCCCTTCTGTCCACACTAATTCAGTTGGTAAGCACAGAGAAGCAGAACTCTTCTTGTTGAAGCTCATAGAAATGTCAAGAGTGAAAAGGATCGTGCAGTTAGAAACCCTTTTGCAACCTGAAGCTCTCGCTTGAAGATGAAGCCGGGAGAAGGAGCTAAGAGTGAGTGGACTAGGGTAGCAAGCGGGATGGGTATGTGATCCAATGCTGGCCTGAAGGAGGGGAGACGAAATGGTTACTACCTCAGAGAAAGGCAGGTACTCCCTTTGCTGAGGTCACAGCCTTCCAAGAAGAGATATTTCAGGGCAGTAGATGACCACTTTCTCCAAGAAGCTGAGGGCCTGACTTCCTTAATATTCCATAAGAGAAAAATAAAAGGCAGGCACTGATCTTTAAAGAGGTAGAGGGAAGTCTGAAATCACCATATCGCTGACTGCAGAGCTGTTCCTTACAGTGAGGTAAGTGGGATTTATATCCTAAGGAAGGGCACTGGTCCTATTCAAGGATAATAATTTCTGGATTAATAATTACTGGATTTCCATTCTCTTTGGAATTTAAAGCAGCAAAGTCTATTAAGCATGCATGATGAGCAAGGTAGTAAGGGAGTATGAGAAGCAAGAGACATTCTCTGTCCCAAATGACCTTAAGGGTATGTTGTGAAGATTGCAGACATACATAAAAGTGACCAAACAATGGCGTATAAACTTGGCATAGAATGGGCAACGGGTTAATACTGTCATGGATTTCTGCTTTGTGATGAAGTTTGTGGTCTATGTACTAGATTTTAAGTATACAGTATCATCTAAGTTATGCTCATCCCAGACAAATAGAGAGGCCTGAGCTTGGCACTGTCCCCTCCTCGGGCCTACACACTGAGTCCTTGTGTTTGCTGTCCTCAGGGACTGCCACCTTTTGGTCTCATGAGGCCTCTTTCAGCCCTTATCCCCACTGTCCTAATCTTCTCTGCTAGCCTATGTAACTGTGGAAGTACATACTAATACACATGAGGACTGTGTGATGATTTTTGTATTTAGACAAGGGATGGATTGGCTCTTACACAGAAGCTACTGCACTTGGAGTCAGAAGTGCAAAGTGTGACCTGAGTCCCTCTCTTACAAGCATGTGCCCTTGGGTAACCCCCTGACATATGCAGCCCACATGTTCTCATCTTCCCAGAACAGAGATCCCAACTGCGGCAGAGGCCAAGGTGTGGGCCCACCAGGAGTGGACAGCATTGAGTCCGTTTTGCTGGAGTGATAGTTTATTTGATGGGAAATACACAAGTTCCTGGAAGTCCTTCATTGGTGAGTATAGGCAAAAGTAAGGGAAACATAGGTTATGGTCAATTTTTCAACCTCACTTGTAAGTCTCATGAAAACTTGGGAGATGCAGGTTACAAATAACAGGAAAGTATATAATTTTCCTCATAAGGTTATTATGAGAGTTAGTCACCAAACAGAGTATCTAATACAGTCTAATTGCATTGCCCAAACATTTCTTGAATTTACCATTTTGCACCTGAAATTATTTAGGGAAAAAAAAATGTTGATAGTAAAAACAGAAGGCTTAGGTTAGAGGAAACTAAGTGGGTGTTTGTATTCTTAACGCCCAGGTGGTGGTCACATGTTCTGTGTCTCCTCTGGGGGTCGCCCAGCTGCCAGCTCTCAGTACCTTGAGGCACTGACCCCATCCCACTTCATCTCCGCATCCTCCACAGCAACTCATACAGTGGCATATTGCACTAGAAGTTCAATATAGATGTGCCAAATAAAAAAATGAAGAAAATTATGATTAGAAGTCCATAACAGCAAGAAGCAACAATGCTAATGCAGCTGATACTGTGTTTATGAGGAATCATTTAGGAGCCCACAGTCTGGAGATGCTATGCTCATGGGGTACACTGTTAATTAATGAACAGCCAAGTGCTGAGTTCAGGAACAAGAGAAGACAATTATAGCTCGGCTGCTGGTGAGGCAGCTAACATTCACATGTTAGCTCTGCGTAAAGCCTTGGAAATTTCCATTTTAATAAAAACAACCTTGGAGCATCATAGGAGACAGGAGAATCAGTTCCTTATCCCTGACAGTTTGGCTATCTCCTAAAATGAAGTTTAGCCTGCCTGATGCAAAATCCTGGGTGCAAGTTTTGTTTACATTCACAGACCACCTCTTAGTGCTCTGTAAGAGATCAGAGAGAGGCTGTGGATATGAAACTCCCACCAGGCCTCCTCTCATGCTGAGTATAATTAGATTTTAGTCTTAGGTCAGAGGCAAATGGGTAATTGGGGCAAACTGCTATGAAGCCAGGCACTTTCACATATGACTTAGACTCTGAACTCAAATGAACTTGACCTCTCTTGCAGAGTCCTGCCTCTGTAGAGTCTCTGCTGTCGCTCCTGTGTCTCCCTCATTATTAACAGCCCTCTGCCCTCAGCAGTCCTTTTGGGGTCTCTCAGTCATTATTTATGTTCTTGATAGACTCTCTCACTCTTTCCCACCTTAGATCTCTGGCTAAGGATCCGTATTTTCAGCAGTCCACAATACTTTGCAACTCTAAGAGAAAGGCCCTTACTTAATAATTATTTGTGGACTGGCAAGAACTGGACCCCAGCAGGGTAGTTTGGCTGGCTGATATCAAGAAATCAGTCCGAGTGAGCTGGGTAATTGAAAGCATTTTTGTTTAAAAACCATGCATGGAGAGTTTAATCAAGATAACCATGATTCACCAAGTGCTGAAAACAGTCACATAACAATGTTTAAAACCTGAGGGGGAAAAGAAGGCACAGTGTGCAACCCTCTTCATCCATGTGATGATGTCAAAGATTCTTTGGAAGTCTGGTGTCCCTGTCAATGCCTTTATCCAGGGGCTAACAGTGAATGTGAAGGAGGACAGCCAGTCCTGGGACTCAAAGCCAGTAAGGAGTCAGGACTGGTCCATGGCAGTGAGTAGAGGGGACTGGGTGTTCCAGCAAAGCAGAGAACATATCCTGTGGGAAGGGTAGACTCCAGGGAATCAGGGATTGGGGGCAAGGACAGCAAGACCCAAGTAAGACCTAAGTAAGCAAGATGCAGCAAGGGAATAATAATGAATGTAATTGTGGCCTTTTTTATGTTTTCGATTACTGTTGTAACACATTACTACACACTTAGTGGCTTAAAACAACATGTATTTACTATCTTGTAGTTCCAGAGGCCAGAAATACAAAATGCATCTTGCCAGGATAAAATCAAAGTGTTGGCAGGGTTGCCTTCCTTCTAGGTATAATCCGTGTTCTTGCCTTTTCCAGCTTCTAGAAGCTACCCATACTCTTTGACTCATGGCCCCCTTCAATCAAATCTTTCTCTTGATGTCATTTCTCTGGTTGTACCTCTTCTGCCTCCTTCTTCCACTGTTTTTACATGTCCTGGATATCCTCTCTTGCCTTATTTCCAGAACATTCCCTAACAGTCAGGAACTATACCCCTTGGCAACAGTGAAGTCCTCTCTAGAGAAATGGAAGAGCCCTAGAAACTATGTCTACATATTGTCAGTAAAGGGAGTCTCAATGATCACCCTCTGTGATAAAACTCTTTTGTTGGCAAATTCTAGCTCTGCACCCTGAGTTAGACCCTAAGATCCTCTTTAGAAACTCAGAACCAGGGCTGTGACAAACATGCAGATGTTTATATAAACTCTGTCTTCATTCCCTAACCCTCAGGGAACCTGGTGTCTAGGTCAATCATGCTCTTATTCAGTTTCTCCCAGAGTTATCCTCCTGGGATGTGAGAAAGGGGCATCATGTGTTCTAGCAGCTGTCAACCAAAAGGATATCTGGAATACAGAATTGAAAGACAAAGTATCTGATCCGAAAAAGGCCAAAGTATGGTCATAACATTTGCATTTAAACAGATCTGATACACAGTGCTTGAATGGAGTATAACAAGGCGTTGGTGAGAACATAGTAAGATGAACACAGAACGCAATGAGCAGAACGCATGGACCAGAGAAGTGTTGTCTCTCTTGGGGAAGAGTTTTAGAAGACTTCCCAGCATGAGGAACCCTGGAACAAGGAGTTTCTGAAAGATGGCATGGTGGAATTTCCAAGTAGCAAGAGGCATTAAGATAGGTATCAGGAAATCTTAAAATGGTCTGCTGTTCTTGGGAAACACAAAGAAGTTAGTTATGAGTGATGCACTTCTGGCCCTGAGAACAAGTATTTGCTCACTCTCAGAATCCAGATCTGAAGGAGCTATGCGCTCATACCATGATGTTGCTTCAGAAAAATACAATTGTTTACTTACTCCTTGAAATGTTTTGAGCTGCCCATTTTCATCATCTTTCTCAGTGTGACTCTGTCTGCACACCTATTACTTCCTCTTTCCTTAACTACCCTGGTTCCTAGGTCTCCCATCACTCAGCAATTCAGGAAAGATACAAGGCTGACTCAGTCAAAAGGAAACAGAAAAGAGTAATTTAAACATAATGTGATGGGAACTGCAGTTTTAATCCACATCTACTGCTATCAGAGTCTGGCTGGATTTCAGCTTTGACTGTGAGTTTCTTAAGAAATCATTAAAGTATAGATTTATAGCTAGATGATCTTTACCTAGACATGTTACAATATTACATGAGGGTACACGGCCCCTAACCCCTGTGCTCTGAAAACTTAGATCTCTGGTCAGTGGTCTTTCTAGCCTACTTCAACCTTGCTTAGGTCAACAGGATTTCTCCCTTCAATGGAAACAGGGTCACAAGCCACCAGGTGGCAGTGGTTGTTAAAAGCGGATACAAGTCAAGAATATTCTGTACTCGTTCCTTTTTTCATTCTGGCCATTTCTGAAGAACTTTTAGATGTTCTAAAGGTTCATCTAAAACACCCAGCCAGAACTTTCTTTCCTATGGTCAGTGCCATTCTCTCAATTTCCCAAGTTAGGAATTTTAAATTATATTTCACTCTAATTCTTTAATTGCGGTTTTCCAATTAATCTTTACTTCTTGATAAAACACTGTTGTTATCATATAAATCCTTACAAATTCTCCCAATGCTTTCTTAGCTACTGAGCAGAATCTAAGCATTTCAGGCTAATAATCAGAACTCTAACAATCCATGCCCATTCACCTTTATAGAACCGTGGAAGCAGACAGTGCTGTGCTTAGAAGATGCTTAAAAAATTTTGTCCTTTAACTGATATTGGTATATAATTATAAATATACAAATTTATACAAATGAAAATATAAGGGATATTGTCCTTCAACCATTTTATTATGGTCAGATCTCTCTGCAAATAATATATCCAAAGCAAGTAAGTCTTTCAAAGCTTACAAGCTGCTGACGTATAAAGATTATATAAGATTTCAGTATCACCTCAGAATTTAACCACAAACCTGTGGCAGAAGACTACACATCCCTGTTAAGTCCAATTTAATGTTAAAACCTGTTTAACTATTAGGGCCTGCTTAGCCAGAGCAATTCTATATTGCCTAGGTAGCCATATTGTTGTTTACATCCATGGACTTCATTTGGGGAATAAACGCCCCCATAGTTCCTAGTATGGTTCCAGGTATCGATTCCAGGAGTAAACACCTTAACAACAGAAGCCACTACCTTAGGTCTGCAGTTATGCCCTATAAAACCAGCCTGTGAGATCGGGAGGGGGTCGCTCTCTTCGGAGGTGGCCCTGGCCAGTCAGTCTGACTTCTAATGCTTGGCATAGAATAAAGCCTCACATTACTTTCACTTTGTCTCAGTCTCGTTCCTTTGAGAACAGACCCCAGCAATCCCCCTGTGACAAGAAGTAGCTTTTTCTTCCATCAGATAAACTCGTTTAGTTCATTCATATCCAGGAAACAAACTCACCAACTGATTTAAGATTTCATACTGACAGTAAGAATTTCATCTTGCATGCATAGAATGATTTATAAGTGCATAACATGATTTTACTTATTATATCACTTAAATGTATTATATTAGTTGAGCCTTACAGGTATCATGTGTGGTTGACAGAAAAGTATTAGTTGTTCTATTTCACAGAAAAAGGCATTCAATTTTAGTGGAAATAACATATTTGCTCATGGTGATAAGAACAAGAAGTGGGAGAAATAATGACTTACACTGGATTTCCAGACCCCTGGTTACAAGTACAAACTGGACAAACTTATAATGTTGGAGAAGAGGCAGGCCGTCACTTTGGCTCACTTTACTACTAGAATCTTCTACCCAAGTCTGGAAGAAACTCTGTCTTCGTATCAAGGGACAGTCCAGCAAAATTAATGGGATTTGATTGACTAATGAACTTCTCTGCCATTCAAATGTAATTTCTAAGCTTCCCACCCCCCCAGAAACCCTTTTTTATAAGAAAATGTTAAACCGAGGGGTGCCTGGGTGGCTCAGTGGGTTAAAGCCTCTGCCTTTGGCTCAGGTCATGATCTCAGGGTCCTGGGATCGAGCCCTGCATGGGGCTTTCTGCCCAGCAGGGAACCTGCTTCTCCCCCCGCCCCGCCCACTCTGCCTGCCTCTCTGCCTAGTTGTGATCTCTGTTAAATAAATTTTAAAAATCTTAAAAAAAAAAAAGAGTTAAACTGAGCTGCTCTGGTTGATAGAGAACCCAGAAAACTGCAAGCTTGCCTTATTCTGTTTTCTTTGTGTAGCTCCTGAGGTACCTGCAGAATCAGAAGATTCCAAGAAATACAGGGAAAGGAAAAAAAAAAAGCATTTGTAGGATTTGGGGTCTTTCTTGACAAGCAAAGAAACTGGGTCTAGTTCATCTAGGCAAAAAAAAAAGATGTATGTCTACTTTAATCCTCTTGAAGGCATGGCTTCTCTCCCAGGGGCCCCTGGAAAAGTGCTGCTGCCCAGGTGCTCGCCAGAACCAAGCCTGGGGTGACACCTGGGATTGACGTGACGAGGGTGCCACTTCTGCTATGGAAACATTTGGCCGTGGACCTGATTCTGCTGCTGCCCCTCAAAGTCATCCTTGGTGTCATGGCCACTATCAGCAAAAAGTCTATGTGACTCTTGCATCCTGGGGTCTCCAGTCCCATTCAAAGTTCAGGAGTGCATCTGATGGAAGCCCTGGCACCCTTGTTCCAGCTTCGAGGGAAGCTGGTGAACCTCAGGGAAGGTGCACCCCCCAGGGCAACTTGAGGGCCCTGAATATAGGGCCTGGGTTCATAGGCTTTGCGGCTTTGGTTCATACTTGTCATTCTCAAACCTAGCCACTCAGACGAATCACATGGAGAGCTTTGAGGATATTAAATAAGTGAAAAAATACCACAGGGACCAATTGGATCCAAATCCCCAGAGATAGGGCCCAGGCATCCCTACGTTTCTATCAGTCTCTCCTGGGGATGTTAATACACAGTGAGTGTTGAAAACCACTGGCTGTGATGGTCTCTAAAGTAGTTCCAGCTCTGTTTTTCGGATTTCATTACAACAAGCCCAGTGCTCTTTCCACAACGTTTTGCACATTTTACTTCTTGGGAAACTGAGTTCCTCATGCCAAAATGCAGCAAACCCCAGGAATAATCATCCTACTTTTTTGCCTCTTAGCCTGTCCCAACTTCACAAGAGAAAACCTTTTCTCTTTGTTCTTAAGGTAGAAAGATGCTTTTATAATCCCCCACTGATACATACCCCGCCCCCCCCAACCAGTGGTCTTCCATGTATCCAGAATTGTCTGACATGAGATGCATCCTTCCTACAGAGCCAAATTAGGAATGAAAGGGTGAGAGAAAAAGTCTTTCTCTGGCTTATGAAGGGAAGGTAGCACAGCTTTTCTGGAACATAGTTACGGGCATTCCCTAGCAGTCCAGTCCATCTATTAATTTAACTTCTATCAGGTGCCAGGAACTGTGAGAGGCACTGGGGATCCAATCATGGCTCAAACACATACTTCCTTGCCCCCTTGGCATTTCAGCCTAACAAGGGAGATTTTCACTGATGCTTTGAAGGCAAAGATCTAAGTTATATCAGAGAATAACAGGCTGGAGGAGGCCAGGAAGGGGACTGGATTATGGGAGTCAAGGACCACCCCTCTGATGAAATGACTCTGGTGCCATTTGAGGAGTAAGTATGGCTAGATCTGATCTAGAATGCAGCCACCAACAATAGTCCCTGTTTTTCAAGGCAAAGGCAAATTCTTTTTCTCTACTTCAAAAGAGGAGATCAGACAACCAGATGGGCATTTGCTCAACTGGTTTGCTATTTATACTTTGAAACATACTGAGAAATACTGAATCCACTACAGAAAGCAAAACATACAACATTTGGCAAAACCAGTCTCTTGAGGAAATTTCTCAGGAAGTGCTGGGGCCCATCTTTCTTGAACTGTGTCTGTTTAATAGGATGAAATTTATGCATTCCTGGTTAGCTCACTCAAACCAGTTGCAGAACAAGGCACAGAACACATAGATATTAATCTCTAGTTAACGGCCTCTTGCCTCATAAAAGAAAACGTGTCTTACGTGTTCATCCTTGAATTGGTCAAATTTCTCTCCTTCAGCACATGGGAGATAAGATCTTAGAAATTATTTCCTGAGTGTAGATTTTCAGTGTGATGCTGCCTGTTTTCTGGAGGTGGTCTTTGACTTAAAGAACACTGTCCCATCTGAGCTACCTATTTCTGTGTCTTTTCTAGATCAAACTGAAAGAGCAGAACGAGCCCATTAACCCAGAATTGGAATGCCATCCCTAACAGACAAGCCCGAGGTGGAGATCATTGATTCACTTCCTGAGCACACACTTTGGGCAGCCAACCTCAAGGACCTCAGAGATCTCACGGGGTGTGACACAGCTGTCAGTAGCTCTGGGCCCACAGGCTATGTACAGTTGGTTGTAGAACAAGGAATCCTAGCTCAAATACAAGGTTTTTCATGTACTAGGCCTGTGACCATGGGCACTTCACTGTTCTGGGCCACAGTTTTCTCATCTATAAAATGGGGGTAATGACCCCTACCTCACTAGCAAGGTGATGGAATATTTTTTTTTTTTAAGATTTTATTTATTTATTTGTCAGAGAGAGAGAGGGAGAGAGAGCGAGCACAGGCAGACAGAATGGCAGGCAGAGGCAGAGGGAGAAGCAGGCTCCCTGACGAGCAAGGAGCCCGATGTGGGACTCGATCCCAGGACGCTGGGATCATGACCTGAGCCGAAGGCAGCCGCCCAACCAACTGAGCCACCCAGGCGTCCCAAGGTGATGGAATATTAAAGAAACTAGTGTAGGATTATCATAAACCACAATGCACTTTACAAATAGAAGGTAGTATATTATATCCTTCTATTTATTTCCTCTCTATTCCCCACCTTTTGTTTTGTTTTGTTTGTTTGCAAGACACCCCTGTCAGGCCAACCCGCCAGCACCCCCTGCCCCTGGCAACCTTCTGTGAATCTTTTCCATCAGCACATTTTCTCCACTATCAGATTGTTCTTATCTAGGTCTGAATTATTTTCTTCACCACTTATTCAAGGCTTGGTTCTCAAAGGTTTTTATGTGCCTGGGTGGCTCAGTCATTTAGCATCTGCCTTTGGCTCAAGTCATGATCCCAGGGCATCAGGCTCCTTGCTCGGTGGGAAGCCTGCTTCTCCCTCTCCCACTCCCCAAGCTTGTGTTCCCTCTCTCAGTGTGTCTCTCTCTGTCAAATAAATAAAGTCTTTAAATAAAGAAAAAGAAGAACAATCAGGGAATGCAAGCAAACCCTGGGAAAGCGGAGAAACTCCGGAGAGGTGGGAGCAAAGGGTGCTTTGAAATAGTAGTTAGGGAGATAAGGGAAGTACCAGGTTAGGGGTCAAGTCTACTGGTGGACACATATAGCATAAAATCAAACTGACATATGTTTTAAAATGTCAATGTTGATAATGTTTGCTTGTTTCTTTTTTAATTTACATGAAGTTCCCTCTTTTTGGCATACAGTTCCAGGAGTTTGGACACTCTGCCACCACCACCGCACTCAGAACACAGAGCTTATCAGTCTGAAAGGAGTCCCTCTTGCTGCTCCTTTCGAGTCTACTCCTCTCATGACCTTTCTCTGCCAACCACTGAGCTGTTCTCTCTTGTTATCGGAATTTTAAAATGGGAAATGAAAATTTCCAAACCAGTTGGTAAACATGGTTTCCTTTCTGTGTCAGCATTGCCCTTGCTCTGGCTTTTTGTTGTGTTTTAGCTCCTAGTGATAAAGTTAAAGAAGAGCGAGTGTTTCCTAAGCATTCCTATCATTGTTTTGGCAAATGCTCTCCTGTCTGGGTGCCAGAAGAAGGTCCTGGGGGTAGGGATATACTGTGTTTGCAAAAATGAACAAGATCGCATAGAAAGGCCATTTTCAGCATAGAACTGCAACCCTGGTATAAAATTAGAATTGCTTCTCAAGGAGAAACAGCCTTTATTAAAGTAAGTACAGATTTCTTTCAGGAGAATCCCTGGTTTGATATAACTTTTAATTAAGTTTCTCAAAAGCTGGAGCTCATTTATTCTTCCCTCTGTCTGCCATCTAGTAGCAGTGTGCAGGCCCTGCATTCACTGAGATCTTGCTTTGAATTCTAATTCCTCTTTGAGTTTTTATACCATGAGTTTTCTAAAATTATTTGTTTGAATATCATCAATATCTACCTCTTCCTCTCCCTCCACTCTCTCTATGGAAATCTCTTTGGATATAGTTATTAAGGAGTCTGAGCTATCTCGTCTCAATACTGGATTGCAGTTAGTATTTTAGAACCAAATTAAACAAAATGAATTCCCTAAACAAATTAAATTCCAATATGCATTCATTGCTTATCCTGACTTGAGACAAAAAGGTGATAAAATGAACCTTCAAAAAATGATTCTAACAGAAATATTAGGAAAAAGAGTTGAGCTTTTTACAGTGTATCTGAGTAGTGAAAGGCCAAATACTGTGAAGTTTTAACCAACTTTGAAATTCCAACCAGCGTTTCCTTTGGCATCCAAACTAAAAGCAGACTATACAATATAGAGCAGGCCTTTGTGGGAGACAAAAATCACTCTGCCTTTTTTCTTTCCTCTTTGTTTTTTTTTTTTTTTTTTTCTTTTTGTGGCATGACATTCCAGAGGCAAGGGAGCCCACATGTGTATTCAGGATTCCCAAAAGTAAATTTTCAAAAGTTAACAAGTTAATTCCACATACCTTCACCATCCTTGACCTATGTGTGTTGTTTCTGCTAGAACTGTGCTGATGGAAACATTTATTTGGCCTAGCCAAGTAGAGAGGTTTTGTATGCACTTTCTATACATTTATGTCTCCTTCTTTAACTGTGCGTTTATTGGCTGCAGATTTCACTTGACTGTGCAAAATGTGTTCACAATCAATAACTCTGAAATGTAACAGCAATTGTGTTTATAGAAGGCCATCTTCTAGCTACTTAAACTGGCCGACACCCCATGTATAATGTCTGATTATAGAACATTGTGGGAAAGGAGCTAGCCCTTTAGGTCCTATAGGTATCTGCAATTACTCTTAGAGGCCTATACAGGAAATAATAAAAATGAACATTGATATACATGTTTTTTGTTTTTAATTAGCCATATTGATAAACAGATCTTAGTTATTTTGTACTGCCTGAAAGCATATGGGTAATTAGTATGATGTCCTTATGTTTTCCAAATAGTGCAATAGAATGGTATAATCTATGCTTACCAATGGAAAATAGCTTTGAATTTAGGGAAGGAGGAATAACAAAGAGTCAGAGAATGAGGAAGACAGAGTGCCAAATATCTCAGAGATGGCATCCTGCTTCCAACTAGAAATAATAACTATGTCTCTAAATAATGGGTTTAAACTCAAATAGTCTCAGAATCTTAGAACTGGAAGTGAGATGATGGGATCCAGTTCTTCACATTTGAAGAAACAGAACCCCCACTGATCTAAGTACTTGTTTCAAGTCACACAGGGAGCTAGTGAGTAGAGCCACAAGAAGAACCAGGAGGTCACACACGACTTAGTAACTTCCTCTGACTGTCTGAGGAGAGAAGGACTTCTTGACCCTACTCATTGGCCAACTCTGAAACTTTCAGAGGAGAGTCTCAGGGGCCTCTGAGGGTTCTTCCTCATGAGTTTAATGAGCCCTTTTGGATTCCCAAGAGGTAATTTCCAAGCAAACAGCCTTTTCATAAAAAAAACCAATCTTTCCAATGACCTGAGGGTGTCAATGATCAGAGTTAATCATCCCAGCTCTTTAAGATTTTGTGAATACCATCCTTCCTTTGACACTGCAGCTATCATATTAACTATAATAATATCATAATATGTAACATATAATATCATAATAGGTACAATAATATCATAATGCAGTGAAAGTATCTTTATCTTCACTGTTTTACTGTGATTTCCTGGCACTCATTGAGCATTCACTATGTTCTAGGTATTTTGCTTTATGCTTTTTATATTTAAAATCTCACAACAAATTAAGATAGTGAGCACTTTGTCGTGGCCGGCATGACAAATCGACCAGAAAACGTGAGGGTAAGAGGATGGTGAAAAGAAATTAAGAGACAAAGAGATGGGGGCAGGAAGAGCACTGAGGATGATGTCCAACAGTGCTGATTTTATTCTACATCTTACAAGCATTTATAAGGCAGACCACAGTAGAAGGAGTAATACATCAGTACCTAGTCAGATGACTGCAAGTTCCTATAACAAGTTTATCTTAACTACAAGCAAATCTCGTGATGCCAGGTAGTCATGGCTAATGCCATTAGCAAGACAATCAACCAGGGTGTGGGTTTTGGGAGGTACAGGAACAACAAGGACCAACTAAGAACTCCTGACCCTGACCACATTGTTCCCTTCTGTAGGGAGAGTGTGTGGGAAGTCACGTAGGCGAGTGCACGACACATAGCACAGACCCTTTCTCAGTGTTACTCAACTTTCCTGTCCTTGACTCCTTATCAAGGTGTCCGGACTTTGAAGGAGGCACAAGTCAGGGCCTGGTTTGATCCATGACTCCAACCATGCCATAGCCTCCAACAACACTTATGCTGGTCATTGATGTCAGATCCATTTCTGGTCTTTCTCCTGCTCTGTTCAGTATTTACAGGGTGCTCAATCCTGCAAGTTACATCACTCATGCTTTTTGCCAACTGCTTTTCACTAAGCTTTAGTAAAGGGGAAACTGGTAAAGATGAGAGGGTGGGAAGAGGGAAGATGTTAGGTATTTCAGTCCATTTCCTTTGGTTTCAGGCAGCATCTCCAAGAGTAGTGTTGTCCCCTCCACTGTTCTAGTTCTTACTGAGTAGGCCAGGCTCCAGAGCTTTGGTAACACATGTCCTCCCTCTATGCTGCCAGCTCCATGGTAGTGGGAGCTTCCTGATGGGTTGCGTCACCATCTTTGTTTGCCCTTTCGGCCCTTCCAAGACCTTTCCAACTGGTTGCTGGTATTAAAAATTCCTTCTGAACTACCTGACATGGGTTCTGCCATTTGGACTGAAACTTGGCCAATAGAACATTATTGTCCTCATCCTATAAATGAAGAAACTGAAGGTTGGAGAAATCTGTCTCACACCAGAGACATTACTATGTACTAGACACTGTGATGAACATTTTATACACATTATTTAATTTAATCCTCACAAAACTATTATAAAAGGAATGTTATTATTTCTATTTCACAGATTGAAAAATGAAGCTTAACGAACATAAATAACCTACCCAGTGTCATACTATAACTAGTAATAATACTATATGTCTTATTTTTTTTTTTAAGATTTTGTTTATATGACAGAGAGAGAGACACACAGCACGAGAAGGAACACAAGCAGGGTGAGTGGGAGAGGGAGAAGCAGGCTGCCCATGGAGCAGGAAGCCTGGTGCAGGGCTCCATCCCAGGAGCCCTGGATCATGACCTAAGCTGAAGGCAGACGGTTAATGACTAAGCCACCCAGGCACCCCTATGTCTTATTTTTAATGGCATAGTTTTTTCAATTGAAATTTATTAGCATGGAGTTTATGATGATTTTTTATTTGGGAGGCCTGGGTGGTTCAGCCAGTTAAGCATCTTCCTTTAGCTCAGGTCATGATCCCAGGATCCTGGGATCGAAGCTCTTTGTTGGCATGGAGTCTGCTTCTTCCTCTGCCCCTCCCCACCTTGTGCTCTCCCTCTTTTTCTGAAAAATAAATAAATAAAATCTTTCATAAGAAACTATACACTTTTTGCAGCCCACAGTGTTTGAAAAAAAAAAAAAAAAACCATTAAAAGCTGTTAATCAGAGGAAAACAAAAATTAAAACTACAAAGAAATACTGCCATATACACCCAGAAGGCATAAAACAAAAGTGACCGACAATACCAAGAACTGATGAGAATGTAGAACAACTAATATCTTTATATTTTGCTGATGATTATGAACATTTGCAAATCTTTTTGGCGATATCTTCTAAAGCTAAATAGTTGCTTATTCTATGACATAGTTTCACTCATGGTAACAAAAATAAATGCATCAAAAGGCATGTATGAGTGTTTCCATCAGGTTTAGTTATAATAGCCCCAAACAGGAACAGCCCAAATTTCCATTAAGAGAATAAGCAATTAAACAATATCCTTTAGGGGTACCTGGGGGTCTCAGTCAGTTGAGCATCTGACTCTTGGCTTTGGCTCAGGTCATGATCTCATGGGTTGTGGGAAGGAGCCCCAAATGGGGCTCCATGTTCAGTGGGGAGTCTGCTTGAGATTCTCTCCCTTTGCCCCTCCCCTCATTCCATGCACACAAACATGTGCATTCATTCTCTCTCTAAAATAAATAAATAAATTAATTAATCTTTAAAAAAATTTATACATTATAATAATATCCAGCAATAAGAAAAAAAAAAGAGAATTAACTGCTGAAGTACCTTCCCTCCAAAAAAGTTATGGGCAAATTTCAAAAAAGGTCATGAAGAGAAAAGATCCAGACATAAAAGAATACATCCTGTATAGCCCTTATACATGAAGTTTAATAACAGGAAAAACTAATCTATGGGGATAAAAATCAGAATGGTAGTTATATGAGTTGGGGAGGGAATACTATTGATCGAAGATATGAGTTAGTCTTCTAGGATGTTTACGTATACAAAGCTTCCTCAAGTTGTACACTTGAGATTTCTATACTTTATTATATGTAAATTATGCTTTGATTTTTTTATGTAACATTTAGTTCTTATGGACATGTATATCTTTTTAGTCTCTGGATCATGCAAAAGCAATGCTTCCCAGATGGGAGAATATTCTAAACCAGCATATACTCGAACACAGGGGTCTGTACCAAATGCCAGAGTAGTTTGCTTACCATTACCACTCTCTTTATAAAAAATTCTCTTATATGAATCCTTTGCCTTCACAGATCCCTAATTCAACATTAGACCTCCTCTCAGAGTCACCGAGACAGTAATTGAGATGATCTGTATTACGGATTCAGGCAAAGCTTGTTTGATGAATTGTATTCTTTTATGTTTGTTTTTGTTCTCATAACTGCTCAGTTCCTAATAATATATCAAGTTTCAAATATTTACCAACTTCTCTCTTTGGAAGGAGATCTAGACCTTTCCAGGTGAATTTTTAAATATTTGGATTATTAAATAGGAACTCTCTATTTCTTCATTGTCTTGTCTCATTACTCATTCTTCCTATAAGCAATTCTTACAAGTTGTAATCTCTAGAATACATTGGTTGTTCTTTTATAGTTCTTAACATTAGTTGTGTACTCACCCATCCTCTTTACATCTCAACTAATCAGTCTCCAAATATTTATTCTGCATTATTTCATTTGGTTTGTCTCCTCTTTTCCTGGGTTTTTTGGACCTTTTTTCATTTTTTTCTGTTCTAAGTTAATTAAAATGAATTATTATAGATTTTAATTTATTTATCAGAGAGAGAGAGAGAGAGAACAAGCAGGGGTTGCCACAGGCAGAAGGAGAAGCAGGTTCCATGCTGTGCAAGGAGCCTGATGTAGGACTTGATTCCAGGACCCTGGGATCATGACCTGAGCTGAAGGCAGATGTTTAACTGGCTGAACCACCCAGGCCTCCCAAAACAAAATCATTATAAACTTCATGCTAAGAAAGTGTAATTGAAACAACTATGCCATTAAAAATAAGACATATAGCATTATCACCAGTTGTGTGAGCTTAAGCACCTTACTCTGACAAAACGTGGCCAGGAATATTTCATGTACAGCCAAGGGGCTGCTTATGCAGAGACTATCTTCAGGTTACCATTTATGATTTATTGATAGTCCTTGAATATAGTGGCTTAGCTAGTTATGAATACACCTATTTTTAGTTTCACAACCCTCAGTAATTTATCTTTTTTTAAAAGATGAAGACTTATTAGAACTTCAAGAAACCTTAAAGAGCATCTAATCTACCTTATTTCTCCATATTTATATATGGTAGAGATGGTAGGGGGTGGAGCAGGCAGCTTAAAGCAGTTACATCATTTCCCTAACATCATTTATCTACTAAGAGGCTAAGCTTGTATAGCACCGAAGTCTCTCCCTTCTTGGCTTATTTCTACACTTATGAGAAACTTAGCCAAATATCCTGTTAAGATTCTAGTATCTATCATATTTACCTGAC
Organism: Enhydra lutris kenyoni; assembly: GCF_002288905.1. Taxonomy (NCBI): domain Eukaryota; kingdom Metazoa; phylum Chordata; class Mammalia; order Carnivora; family Mustelidae; genus Enhydra; species Enhydra lutris. Next base: position 93,101,119 of record NW_019154085.1, on the reverse strand, counting down.
ATTGCCAATCTAACTGAGCTCTAAGTTTTTATGTACTGTAATTTCAAACTTCCCTTCAAGATCACAGTTGGGTAAAACTGCCTGATAAATTTCAAATAAACCAGCACATCAAATGAGCCAATCAGTTTGTATAAAATACCTACTTGTTTGTCATGAGAAAATAAAATGGGACTCTTCTAAATTTTGATTAAGATAGTTTAACAACATTGCCATTATCATCTACATATATGTTATGCAATGGTGCATATGACTAAGGATAAGAAGCCAGGCTAATAAGCACAATGTTCAAAAGACTATGGACCAGAGTGAATAAAGATAGCTGAAGAATGTTGTGTACAGTAAAATGGGTTCTTAGTGATGTGGAGAACAAAGGCAAAAGAAAAAAAGAAATTAAATTTCCGTTTTGCAGCCCATTGCAAGAACTTGAGACCGGCAGAATGATTTTCCTCAAGGAGCTTAGCAGCCTTGGTGTTAATATTTTGCTAAACAAAAAGGTCCAATCTCCAGGACCCCATAAAAAATCCCTTTGAGGGATGCCTGGGTGGCTGGGTGGCTCAGTTGGTTGAGTGTTCTACTCTTGATCTCAATTCAGGTCTTGATCTCAGGGTCATGAGTTCAAGCCCTGGCTGGGCTCCACACTGGACGTGGAACCTACTTAAAACAAAACAAATTAAAAAAAAAATCTCTTTGGATACTTCCTTCATCTCTACCCCACAAGATATATGTTTGTAATCATCCCCCAAACATATGGTCCACTGATATACATCTGAAGGGTCTTGTGACTATAAGGTTTTACTAGACAGCAGTAAATGACCTTATCCTAACAACAGCTAGCCCCTCAAGGTCCTGAAAAACCTTGCTTGCAAATTCCTTAGAGACTATGCTATCCCAACCCCTCCCAACTTGAAAGTATATAATCAGCCACTCCTCATAACCCCACTGTGGGTCCTGTCCCTGTGCTTTAATAAAACCACCCTTTTGCACCAAAAATGTCTCAAGAATTCTTTCTTGACTGCTTGCTCCCAAATCCCAACATTTTTACATCATTTTGGCATCCAAACATCCAGCTGGAGTCTTCTCATCTAGATTCCATGTCTCGGTACAAACTTGGTAAGTGTGTTCTCTCCTCTTCCTTTACTTTCATTCCAGGGGATTTTAAAGGAGTACTGTCTTATTGGTACACTTTCATGTCAGTTTCTCAGGCTGCAATCCTCTGGCCCACGTTTACTCCATGGGAAGGAGAAAGCCTGCCTCTCCTAGCTGGAATTTAATACCCTGGTCAGAATAGTAATAAGACCCAGAAGCTTGATGCCCTCTCTTTATTGCTGTCATTATACAAAGTTGTCTGTCTTGGGCATGGAACAGCCACCTAAGTCACCAGGACAGCTGCCAACCTTAAGACTCCTGTGTGAGTGTTCCTCCTCATTGGTCTAATGTAATCTGCTCCACATCTCTGGTCTAGCCACTTCTGACCACAAGACCTCCACTCAGAGCCAGTAAAAACCAACATTCAACTGAATAAATCTCAATCAGGAACCATTTCCTAGGGAAGTTGATTGTAAAGACTACTTGTGTTAAAATGTTACTTAGACCATGATGGATTTCAATCTCTACTGTTTTCCATCAATGTCTCCTATTAACTACTTAAATTAAAAAATTAAGCAACTTCCAATTGTAGAACTTTTCTAGTATTTTCCATGGGTTAAAAATGACAAGTTCTTCACAGCACAGTCTTCAGAGCACCATGAGGCAAGGCAACAGCACAGCAAGGCAAGGCCTTCTTTAGTTCCCAAAGACCCTAGCTTGGAATGCCTTTTAATCCACTGGAAATAATTCAGATTGCAAAATTTAAGAAAGGACTAATCTTCTGTAACACTGGATGGCTTCAGTATGAACTATTAGTTAGATCTCATCTGTAGGAAATAGGGCAAATGGACACAAATATACTGGGTCCAGGCCTTCATGGCTCTCAATCTGAATCCAGACCTAAGGGCCTCATGTGGAAAGCATGTTTGGTCACTAACCAGGCCAGTAAACTCCATCCTGATATATTGTCTAAATGGGCCTCCTGCTGACTGAACTCATGTTGCTGGAGGAAACACAGGCCATCCCTAATGAAGGGGGCAAGGATGTTCCCTTTTCCACTGTTCCTTCTCCTAATAGATGTGGGTGATTCTTCCTCATTCATTTCCTGGTTTAATGCTTGTTAACCAACCAACTGTGGTTGTCTCCCTCAGGATGAGGACTTTAAGGAATATTCCCAAGCAACTGCCACAACTCCTTTTTGTTTCAGAGACATTCCCTGTCTTCTCTGGCCAAACATGGACTGTATATTTCCACTTTATTGGAAAAAAGCCTGGCCACTGCTTGTCTGTCTGAGCTGACCAGAACAAGGAATCCTCTTTCTTTGTCTTCTGGCAGCACATCCCCTCTTCTGCCTTCCCCATTCCACTTTTCCTATTTCTGCACCACCTTTGGTGTGGTGTGTATAACAGGTTCCTACACCAGCCTGAGTGCCTCTGGTGCCATTGGCATCTCCTCCTTCTAACCCTGCTATAAAGGAGCAAAGAGCTCCCCCTTGGACTTACACTGCCCACTTCAGATATCCCCACCAGTGCCCCAGGTAAAAATTAACAATGGGGAACAAATTGATGGGCTTTCAAGTGGACCCAGGTAGAACATAACTCAATATTTAAACTAATTTAAGCTTGTTGGTTTAATTAAGATAGACATGTCTTTGAAGTCATCAGCATTAAATATGAAACTTTTTGTTCCACCAAGGTGTACTGAAGGTCAAATAAGCTCATATTATGTTTGTTGCAATTTGTTAGCAAAAAGATGACTTAAAATGATGGTTAATTTTCTCGGTCTCAAATTCTTTGTGAGTAATGGCTAAGAAGCTTTCAAAGTCTTTGGTAGCCAGAAACTTTAAAGTTTTCCTTGGGTGATAAATTGGGATTGAATTCATTGGACATTTTAGGTATTTTCCAAGTAGGATGTGCTTTTGACTTCTTATTGCAAGGAAACTAAAGATAATTGGGCCTGTTGGAAGATTATTTGTGCTTAATTGATTCATAAATTTGTCATCTAAAGAATTCTGGACTAACAATACACAATTGGTTACTACTTAGTTTTCACTGGAGACTAAGGTTTCTAAAAGTTAAGACTGATGGAAATAAGGAAAGCAACTCAGCATGTAGGAAAGTAGGAGATGCATGAGAAATAGGAACACATTTTTTGAAGGTAAATAGTCATTTTGTCCTAAAATGAGATTGGTTATTTGGAGAGAAATGGCTTGAGACAAAATATGAATGCAAAAGAAAGTTGTAGAAGGTTTGTGAAGGGAAATCTTTGGAAATATATATTTTTTGTGTGGCCAGGATGGACTAAGGTTAAAATGAATGGGTTTTAAAAATACACTGTTATAAAACTGGAATTCTGCTTTCTCTCTGTTAAAGAGACAAAGTTTTGGGGTGTCTGGGTGGCTCAGTGGGTTAAGTCTCTGCCTTTGGCTCAGGTCATGATCTCAGGGTCCTGGGATTGAGTCCCATGTCCGGCTCTGTGCTCCGCAGGGAGCCTGCTTCCCCCTCTCTCTCTGCCTGCCTCTCTGCCTGCTTATGATCTCTCTCTCTCTCTCTGTCAAATTAAAAAAAAAAAAGTTTTCTTGGATTGTCGGTCTGCTCTAAGAAGAAAACAGAAACAAAGCTTTCTGTTTGTCGATCCAGAAAAAAACAGTTTCTATGTTTTATTTTTATCAGGCTTTTAATGATAAAATGATAAATGATAAAATGATCTGTAACCCCTAATTATGAATTGCTTTAAAATATTCTAAGGTTTTGGGGCACCTGGGTGGCTCAGTGGGTTAAGCCGCTGCCTTCAGCTCGGGTCATGATCTCAGGGTCCTGGGATCAAGTCCCGCATCGGGCTCTCTGCTCAGCAGGGAGCCTGCTTCCCTCTCTCTCTCTCTCTCTCTCTGCCTGCCTCTCTGTCTACTTGTGATCTCTCTCTGTCAAATAAATAAATAAAATCTTTAAAAAAAAATATTCTAAGGTTTCAACAAACTTCCCCAAGATTTAAATTATAAACAAAGTCTCTGACTAATTAGTCTTGCTTGTTTGGTAAGTCACTTTCTGGTATAAGATCATCAGTCAATATTCTGATTATTGAAGTGTTACGTGTCATGGAAATAACTGAATTTTCTTGTCAGCTACATCATATGAACTCTATATCAGATCATTAACAGTGTCCATTTCTAAGTTTTTATTCTTTATGACTGTTCTGATGCTCTTGTGAAATGTGCTTCATCTTTAAGAAGATTTATTAAAAGGACTTTAGGAAAATACAGGTATTTGGCATCTTTGAGATCCTAAAACTCAAAGAAATGGGTAAGAATGTCAGAACTAAATAAAAAGCTACATTCAAACTGAGTAAGAATTAGTAACATGGGACTAAATGAACCAAAGAAGAGGATTATAGTTTTGTGACTCTTGTTTGAAACACTGCTGGTTCTCTAATGTTTGTTTTTCCAGATTAAAGAAACTTCCTCTTAAGATATCTATGACTTACAGAAATGTGATAAAATATTCCTTGAATGAATCAAAGTGTTAAACATTTCTCTCTACCTGAATCCTCTGAAGTTCAAAAAGTCTCTGTAAGTATTCTTTCTTTCATGGCAATCATAGTTGTTTGCATAAGTTCAATAAGAATCTGTTCTCCTTGTAATAGGACACCATTGGAGACATTGGTTATTTTACCAAGGTTTGACTAGAATGTCATATATGAGAAACACATACATAGACTCAGATATGACCAGACAGCTTTAAGGAATTGAGATTGACTATGTGAAACACAGAGCCACAAAATACCTTCAGAAATCTTGGCCTGATACTTTGCTTACCGAGTTCCCAGCAGCCTTACCAGGTAAAGAAAGAATGTCACTTCCTGGCAGGTGCAGGAATGTCAGCATGCTTTTGGAAACTTGAGAAGATGAATTCACCCAAATCTATAGGTATTGCAGGCATGTCTCATGGCAAGTGTTTAGCTTGGTTTCTGGCCTAAAGACACTACTAAAAGTTCAATCTAGATTCCTTATGAAGAGTTCCAGCAAAGCAAATTTTGAAAGTTCTATATGGCCAATGACAATTCTCCCTGAGCTCAGGGAACTAATTAGGCCAACTATGTTAAAAATTCGGCTTGTTTTACAAGCAGATTTGTTTCAATTTGGCTATCTCTGGAAATAAGGGTGATTCTAGAGAGAAAAATTATGTTTCAGTAATGCATTTTAAGGATGTTAAATTCTAGTTCTGATTAACTTTGAGTATTTGTTGTTTGCCTAAGCTAGACAACTTGAGGTAAATTTCAGAGAAATTGCAATGATAGCTCATGTATAGACAGTTTTCATGTTTGTTATTTTGTGGGGATAGTAACACGATCCCATGAGCATATGACTATTTGAACAACTGGAAAAATGGGATGAATTTTCTCCTCAATAATTTTGTAACTCAAGTAGCACCTTGACCAATTCTGTGTGGCTTGAATAACAAAATCACTCCTTAAAATCCAAAGGACAACCACTCCATAAGATTAACTATGGACTTATGTAAATAATGGTCAACCCTCTTTCTTTATGCTTGTATTGGGTGTTACACTTGGGGATACCCATATACCCAGACAAGTGTTCTCTCACTTGCCAGTGAATCCTCATAATTAGGAAATTGTTAAGGCTAAACATCAAATGGTTTTATCCCTTTTTTTTTTTTTTTTGTATTTGTCCCAGGAGCTGCCTCTTATGATGTAAAATTGCAAATAGAGGCCTTAGCCAGGCATACAGTGACTATCTTGGACTAAGCTAGACATGTAGTCACACACAAATTCAGAAGATGACCCTCTAAAACCAAATGGTCCCTGATATCCTGACTGCAGCTCAAGGAGGAACCTATGCTTTATTAAAACAAAGTTTTGTGTATATACCTCAGATGACCACAAACATGTGCCAGGATTCTATGAATACCCAAAGGTGGGTAGGTGCTTTAAATAATCTCTCTTTTTCCTTTAGTGATTGTTTAAACTCCTAGATTGGAAGAGGATTTTTGTCAACTGACTCTGATTTGTGTTTCTTTTTCTTTTTGTTACTCTCATCATGTTTTGCTGTTTTCTCCCCTGTTTCTCCACTTGGTGCCCAGACTCCATCACTGCCACATCTTCAAGCCAACAGGTGATCCTTTGTACTGAGGGAAATTTTATATATGTTTTCTCCTTTGGATTCAGCTGCTTCTGTCTTTCATAACTCCTATACATATAAGTCCCTGACTGATCAATGTTGACCCATAGGCAGGGACATCTCTATGTCCCTATTCAGCAGGAAGAAGTTCTAGAAGATGAGACCTTCCACTCTCAGCAACCTTGAAGATTTAAGGGTCAAAATTATTCAGAGGAGAATGATGTGGAGAACAAAGGAAAGAATAAATAAATTTTCCTTGCAGTCCATTCACAAGTACTTGAGCTATCTCAAGTAATTTTCCTTGAGGAGCTTAGCTACTTCAACGGTAATACTTAGCTAAAAGCAAAAGACAACTTCAGCTTGACACTAGCCCAGCATCCAGAATCCTATTAAAAATCTCTTTGGAAAAAAAAAAAATCCCTTTGGAAACTTCCTTTCTCTCTATCCCCCCAAGATAAATGTTTGTAATCATCCCCCAAATATACGACCCACTGATACACCTCTGAAGGGTCTCAGGATTGTAAGGTTTACGAGACAGTAGTAAATGACCTTATCCTAATGAGAGCTAGCCCCTCAAGATCCTAGAAACCTTGCTTTCAAATTCCTTAAAGACTGTGCTATCCCTAACTGCCTCCTAACTTGAAAGTATATAATCAGCCACTCCTCCCGACCTCAGGGCATCTCTTTCTGCCCATGGGTCCTGTCCCTATTCTTTAGTAAAACCACACTTTTTGCACCAAAGATGACTCAGGAATTCTTTCTTGACTGTTTGTTCCCAAACCCCAACATTTTCACAACATTGGCATTTTGCTACTGTTTCTTCCTCTTTTATTTATTTGTTTGTTTTTTTTGGTATAACACATACAAAGCCATATGAATAAAGGGAAATAAACAAAAAGCAGAATCATACCTATATATACAGAGAACTAACTGATGGTTTCCAGAAGGGAGGGGTGTGGAGTTTGAAAAAATAGGTGAAGGGAAGGGGGAGATACATGCTTCCAGTTTGGCAAGAATAAGTCACAGGAATAAAATGCACACCATAAGGAATATAGTCAATGATATTGTAACAGTGTTTCAGGATTTATTTTCCTTCGCTGCCTGTAGTTCTTGGTCAGGTGGCTTTGAAGAATGAAGAGGTAGACCAGGAGAAGAGTGGTGGGCTGCAAAGTTTACTGAGAGATAGTACAAAGCTCCTGAAGAGGGAGGGGGCCTGAGATAGTTCCCATTAGGGCTTCTAAGTCTAGGGGTTTTTAGGAGAATGTTGGCAGGCTGTTTTAATCTGATTAAGCTTCCCTGTACCTGTCACCCAATTCAGTTTTTGTCCACTGCTTATCTACCTATCAGGTAGTTGTTCAGGTGGGAAAAGGTGGAGGTGTCCTTCCAGGATGATGTAGAGTAACAGGATGGGTTCCTTTTCCTTTTAAAGATAGTTTCCTCTTAGGATGGGGGTCCTTTGCCCCTGCCTGCCTTACTTGCTACTATGCTCCATTAATAGTGATATATCAGGACAGATGGCAGTTACACTTGTGGTGAACACAGCATAATGTATAAACTTGTCAAATCACTATGCTGTACACCTAAAACTAATGTAACATTGCATGTCAGCTATACTCAAATAAAAAATTAAAAAAATAAATTTAAAAAAAAAGTAGATAAGGGATACCATTTGCTTTTTGACCTAGCGTGGATAATATTATATTACTTGATGACAGGAAGAATACAGAATTACTCTACCTTTTTGTTGTCATTGTTCCATGTTCTCTAACATGGAAAATAATCAAGTTGAAAAGGTACAGAGTGGTAAGAAATAGTGTGATATAATTTTTTAAGAAATGGTCCATGGAGTTAAACAAAATGAATTTGAATCCAGATTCTTTTCTCATGCGTTACATGATTTCATACAACTTATTTGTTTTGAGTCTTGCTTGATGATAGCAATGTTTCCATTCCCAGAGGATTAAGAGTATTATGAGATAATGTGTGAAAGGCACTTTGACGCAGTAACAGCGTAATATATGGTAAGTAATAGAGGACAGAAGCCCCAAAGAGGTATGAGAACATCTAAGAATCCTAACTATGACAATCTTTCAAAGTCTAGAAGAATCACATCCCAGTGTACTGAGATAATTTATAAGAGCAATAATGATGTTATTGTCGGTAACCTTTGAGAAGTCACAGCAAATGATAGATTGCTAGACTGTTGCCCCAATTTTTAAGAAAGAGGGAAAAGAGGATTCATAAAATTTAGTAATTCCAACCAGCCTGCTAGATGTTTTAATCCCCAGGGACATTCCAGATTCATTATGGATTATGAAACAGAGAGTCTATTTGTAATTGTAGAAAGGAAGTTGTGATTGCTGAAACCAGCATTTAGTCAAGTGCAAGTCACACTGAAAGCAACAAGATTTTCCTTTTTGTGGAGGGGCTGAAAGACTAATCAGAGAAATGCCAAAATGCCACAGACATGGCATATCTGCATTTCAACAGGGCACGTGGCAAAGGTTTTATGAAGCTTTAATATGCTAGTATGCATTATGACTATCAGAGAAATCTACTGAACCCAATTTTTTTTTTGTAAAGCCGCAAGTAACATCTGAAAGAACTTGGGTTGGGCGGAACATCATTGGGAAATATTAGTTTAGTCTAACCTGTACCCTAACAATCTGTACCGGTTAGGCAATTTTTGGGATATTGTGTTTATTTGCAGACACCAATTTTTTAAAGAATCCCTGACAAACTAGTATGTCCAAAGGAAGAAACTAGCATAATGGATTATATAAAGCTATATTGGAAATGAAATAATTAGTAACTGTCATGGATCAAGTATCTGAGGACTCACCAAATCATATGTTGAAACCTTAACCCCCAACGTTATGGTATTAGGAGGTGGGGGGCCTTTGAAGAGTGATTAGGTCATGAGTATAGAGCCCTCATGAACAGGATCGGTGCTCTTATAAAAGATTCCAGAGAATTTCCTTGTCCTTTCTGACATGTGAAGAGGCAGTTAGAAGATGTCTGTTTAAGAACCAGAAAATGAGCCTTCCCCAGATCCCGAATCTGCCAGCACCTACAGATTTTGACTGGAATGTCATATATGAGAAACACACACATAGACTCAGATATGCAGAATTCTGAGAAATAAATGCTTGCTTCTTAAGCTATTTAGTGTATAACATTTTTGTGATAGCAGTCCAAATAGACTAAGAATTATGGAATTAGGAAAGAGATATCTTTAGGAGTAGAGCTAACCTATGAACCAATTTCAAATTTTTCAATAGGTGTTGTATGGGGAAGAAATTAGAATCATTCCATGTAGATTAAGTAGCCAGACATAGGAATACCATGTACAAGTTATAAGGAGGCAGATTTGGGCTGAACATAGAGTTTGCGACAGCACTGGTTTGGGAATCTGACAGAGGAGAATTATATTCCCAGTTCTGTCCCTTCCTTACTAGGCATCCTTGAGCAAAGGATCCAACCTCTTGGGAATTCTGTTTTCTCATCTGTCATATAGGCAAGCCCACAGAGCTACTGCAAAGTAAAAATCCTACACTAGAATAGAAAAGACCCGTACAACTCCGGGCCCATAATAAGAACTCAGTAAGTGGAATTACAGTTTTATTATTAACAGTTAGAACCAGGCATGTAAAGGAGAAGACTATCTGACAGTGGAGAGTATCTCAATACTGAAAGTGATCAAGCACAATTTTAATCTTTTAAAATAACTGAAAGCCTACTGTGCACAGTTGTGACTCAGTCCGTCTTTATTAGCTGGCAATCACATAGGGACTTGGGGGGGAGAGAAGGCAGGTTCATTAACAGACCATAACACAAGGACAAATGCCATCAAAATTGTAAGAGGCTCAGAAACTAAGAGCACAGTGCTAAGCCTTTCGAGGCAAATATGGAAGGCTTAATGGAAGTGGTAGCACATGAGGAGTGGGAACATTTTTGGTGGGCGGGGTAAAAGGAGAAGCAGGGCATTAGTCAAGGGGGGCTACTGCATGGAGAAGCTGTGGGCAGGAAAGCACGGGGATATATCCAGAGAAGTAGCACAGTTTGAAGGCATGCACTAGCCAGGCTTAAAGGAAAATGAAACACAAGTCTGGATGATTTGGGGTGGGAGAGTCAAAGAATGAGCTTTGGACTTAACTTGGGTAATGGTGGGGAGACAGTACACATGTGAGGGGAGAGGAGTGACTTTATCATTACTGTGCTTTAGAAGACTGAATTTGGCAGTGGCGATACAATTGGCTAGGATCTGTGTGACTCCTAAGATCGGGAGGTCAGTATGGAAATGGCGCAGTAGGTGAAAAAAAAAAGGAGACTCTCAAGTAGGATAGAGGCAATGAGAAGAGGGAAGAAATCCCAAATGAGAAATGAATGAAGAACAGACTGTTGAGGAAGATTTGGCAATGGGCCAGGTGATAGTCTCAGGAGAAGAGTGAGTTCTAGTTAGAAGTAGGTTTTAGTAGGAACTTTTGAAGGTAAGGTCAATGTCATTTCTTCACAACCGAGTATCACGCAGTATACCCTTACTAAATATTTGTTCAGGAGATGAATATGTGAATGAATGACTTGGATTAGATCTAAAGGGAAGAGTGGGAGATTGTAATGAAGAACCAGAAGCTTGTGAGAGTCAGTTTGAGGAAGAACCAGGCTGGGTGGATAGACACACGAGTTAAGGAGCATATGTCTGTCTGTCTATATGCAGTCCCCGGAGCTAAGTTAGGGCTGGTGGGCCAAATCCAGCCCAGCATCTTGTTTTTCATCCAACCCATGAGCTAAGAATAACTGTTACTTCTTTCAATGACTGGAGAAAATCCAGAGAAGAATAGTATTTCATGACATGTGAAATGATACGAAACTCAGCTTCAGTGTCTGTAAGTAAAATGGCAACTTTTGTTGTTTTCTTATTACAGAGGGGACTGACCTGCCCCTTACATGAGCAGTAACAATGTGCTAATCATGATATAAAAGAATCCAGGAGAACTCTCACTACAACCCCACGAGATTTAATTCATTGTTCCCATTTTACTGATGAGCAAACAGAAAGTTCTGTTTCAGCCAAGGTCACACAGTTTCACACTACACCCACATCAATCTGCTCTTCCAGATTTCCCATTTTCTCCTAAGGTAAAGGCACAGCTCCAAGAGTAGTGTGACCACGAAGTGCTTATAAAAGAGGGTTTGGGAGTGTTGAATGCTTGGAGGGCAGTTTTGGAACTGAATCAGAGCATGGGAATGGCTTAGGCAGACACACTTCTAAGAGATGTATAGGAACTAGCTCATTAATTCTTATAACCTTTCCTGAGATAGATACTGTTATTAACATCCTAAGCTGGAGGAGTGATTTTCTTTTCTTTTCTTTCTTTCTTTTTTTTTTTTTTTTAAAGATCTTATTCATTTATTTTGAGAGAGTGTGAGAGAGATAGAGCGCACAATCAGGGAAGAGGAGAGGGGAGCCAAGGGAGATAGGGAAGTAGATTCCCTGCTAAACAAGGAGTCTGATTCTGGGCTGGTTTCCAGGACCTTGGGATCATGACCTGAGCCAAGACAAACACTTAACTGACTGAGTCACCCAGGTGCCCTGGGAGTGGTCTTTTTAAACACCATGTCCTGGGTAAAAAGTCCAGCATGTAGATATTCTAACTCTTTGGGTCTTTGGTGACAACGCTGGGCCACCAGAAGCTCAGTCAACCCTAGGTATCTAAGGTCCAATGCTCAGAAGTACTTGGGGAATTCCTACAGACTCAGCTGGCTTTACCCTTTCTCCCGCATTTGTGCCCAGAGAGTGTTCTCTCATTCCCTTCACTGCCCCCAGCAGGCTTCTCAGACCTTCTAGTTAATAGCTCCTTCCCCAGGGTTTATGCTAAAGAGACTTCCTGAATCACAACAGCATTTGAAGAGAGGCAGTGCAGAAGTGTAAAGTTCAAGTACTGAGCAGGGGGAAGGCAAGAAGTTCTCCTATAGAAAGCACGGAGGCAGGTGGAGGAAATCTGTCAAAGATTTCAACTCGGGTAGATTTCTGAAAATGGTCTTTAGCCCTTTACATGGGTGTTTATCTCTGTGTTTGTCGCCTTTCACCCTTAAAGCCACCACTATACCACTTGGAATTTATGTCTGGCTGCTGCTCACAAACAGGGTATAATTAGAATCCAGTCTGTGTTTTCGACTTTCTGAACTCCAGGCGTTAACAAACAAGTTGTAGCAGTGGATTTATTGCTTTACTTTCCCACCTCCCTTTCTTACAAAACAACAGTGTAAGGGTTAAAGTAGCCGCCAAAGTCCTGTACAAATGACTGACGTAATAATGAGATTTGCACACCAGCCTTCAGTGCCTGTTAAATTCAAAGCAGGTTTTGGTGGGTTTTGTCTTGTGTTGTTTTGTTTTTGTTTTGGTTTTTTGTTTGTTTGTTTGTTTTTTGTTTTTCTTTTCTTTTCTTTTTTTTTTTTTTTTTTTTGGCGGGGGAGGGAGGGTAGGAGGGAAAGGGTGGTGTTGAAGAGAAAAAATAAGGAACTGGGAAGAAAAGGAGGGGAAGTTAAACTTCCTTCTCTGTCTTCCATCAGAAAAGCAAACATGGCATCTTCCATGAGGAGCTTGTTTTCTGACCACAACAGATACGTTGAATCTTTTCGGAGGTTTCTCAACAGTTCCACGGAACACCAGTGCATGCAGGAATTCATGGACAAGAAGCTGCCAGAAATAATAGCAAGGTAACAAAAAAGGACGTTTTTGTCAAAAAGACAAGCCTCCGGCTCCTTGTGTGCAATGATAGATGGGTCGAGCCCAGCCCTGCAGGCTGGGCGCCGGGATAAGAAGGAGCTACTGATAGCAGCTTCCACCCAGTCTTCCTCGACCCCCACCCCCCACCCCTGCGCCCCTTCTCCTGCCGTGCTTTAGTTAGACGCTCGCTTTCCATGTTCAAAGGCTCCGATTTGTGCAGGATTTCCAGCTGCGCGGAGATAAGCGTTAACCATTTGAAGGCACACATCCATGTTCATTTGGGAAAAGATGCAAATCTTTGAGCTCAGATTTTTCAGCCCTCCTCCAGATTTCGCGTTTCAAAAACGTACCAAATGCAGAATTTAGTATTCTTTTGATTAGAATAAAATATAAATAATTACCAAATACTGTTTATCCCTGTGGATTGAGGATGGGGTGCTTCTGGGTTCTCCTACTATCCATTTAAATTCACTTCCTTATCCATTCTTATAGTTATTCTCAAAAAAAAAAAAAAAAAAAACCAAAAAAAAAAAAAACACCAAACAACCGTCTTTTCCTTTCAACTTAATATTAGCAATGTGGTTCTTTAAAAAAAAAAAAAAAGGCATTTTCCCATTATCAGTGAAACTCACTAGTTCCTATCCTTCTTGCAGACTTTTTTTTTTTTTTTTTTTTTTTGGGTGATTAATGTGTTCAATTTGTGCCAGAGCTGATAAGCATTATGAGAGTAAAAGATTCCACATGCTAAAGATAATCAAATCACCTATCTGGGGGTGGATTGCTGTAACTTACTCTGCTTCAGGAAATAATGATAGAAAACTGGAAGAAATGACTGACTGTGGATCCAATTTGCAACAGCAAAGAAAACTGATATTTTATCTTTTGCTGGATTTCTCTATTGTAGGCTTGAAACTCACCCGGACAGTACCTCTGCCTGATGAAAGTAGGCATTGTTGGATGTGTGTGAAATTCCATTGCCCTTTATATTTTTCATGGTTCAGTTTTTAATTTTTTTAAATAGAGTGGTATATAATTTATTAATAATTAGTAAGTATTAGAACAATGATGCCAAAATCAAAGCATACCTCAAATACAGGTAACTTCTTATCTAGGAACTAATAATTTACTTCTTTGGGTCTTTTGTTCATTTCTAAAATTAAAGATTATAAGTTAATTTCTGAATTCTTTTGCAGTACTAAAGGTCTGTGTTCATGTCTGTAGCTCATCCAGACCCTTGGTTTTCTTTAGTCATCAGTGGTTCGAAGAGGCACAGTGAATGGATATAACATAATGAATGATGACCCCTATCTTCATGGTGTCCACAGTCTGCTTAGAAATATTGAATGTAGAATCTGTGAAAGACTGAAGAACTTTCAAAAGCATAACCAAATTAGCACTGCAGTGGTAAAAAAACAAAAAACTGGTTCCTAGCCCTATTTACTCCCCTCTCAGAAGCAACCACTTTCAACATTTTGAAGTATTTTAGTTGTTTCTTATGAAATTTTCTTTCCTAATTCTAAATAACATGTTATTCTTCTTTTTCTTAATTTTACTGTATTAAAATAGCTAAATAAACACATACATTTCCTTCCCTATCATATCAGTATATTTATGTCAAAATTTGGGGTTCAATAATTTGTTTATATCATTTTGCCTATGTACATATTATACATAATTGAATGATACATTATACTACAATCACATTTCCTTTCAGGTACTTTTTGTTTTTTTCCTAGAGTTAACTATTGTTTTGATTATAGTTTCTTTTCTTAGTTTTCAATATACCTGTCACTACTTGTACCCCAAGCAGAAGGATTAATCTTCTCTCAATATAATCCAACAAATCAAGTCATCTGTTAATTTTCCCCCATGGGAACATCTTTTCTGGAACTCTGTTCATCTTTTCCACTCTGGTGATTTGCTGGTGATCTGCCATACAATTATTGATAGAATTTATTTCACCTTCTAGAAATTCTCTTCTCCTCTCTGCAGTACTGAATACCCTGATTCTGGATCTCATGTCATTCTTTTCTTGATTTCTTTAGACTTTTATCATCCTCAACCTTGTCCTACCCCTCCCCGCCACTTCTTCTTGTCCTTTAAGGCTTCCAGAGAAAGAGTGCATGAAAAGTAAACTTCTTTGAGATTTTGTTATGTTTAAAAGTACCTTCAGTCTATGGTCATCTTTATTAGATAGCAATTGCTATCCTGAAATATTATATCAGAAATTTAAAGGTATTTTTTCATTTTCTTTTAGCAACTAGAGTTTCTATTGAGCAATCCAATGTCCTTCAAATTGTTCTTGTTTGGCTTGTGATCTTTTTGTTTTGTTTTGTTTTTGTTTTCCCTACTTAGACGTTTTAAGGATTTTCTGTCTAGTATTCTAAAATTTTAAGATGAGTTGTAGTGTGGGACTTTTTCACACATTTTATTTTTAAGATTTTATTTGTCAGAGAGAGAGGACAGCAGGGGGAGCAGCAGGCAGAGGGAGAAGCAGACTCCCCACTGAACAGGGAGTCCAAATCAGAACTCGATCCCAGGACCCTGGGATCATGAGCTGAGCTGAAGGCAGACGCTTAACCAACTGAGCCACCCTGGCATTCCTTTTTCACACATTTTTGTGGGTAGTCCCTGGGCCACTTCAATCAAGATTCTGATCTTTCATCTCAGGGAAATTTGGTATTATTTTATCATCCCTTCTCTCTGATTTTCTTTCTGGAATTTATATTCATCAAACACCAGACCTCCTGAATTAATTCCCTAATTTTCTTACATATCCAATTTTTACAATTTTATCTTATAGCCCTTCTATTAATTTTTTTACTATTATAGTTTTAATTTTCAAAAATGTTCTTTTTTATAGCCTGTTCATCTTTCACAGGTGTAATACCTTTTTTATCTATTATAAAATTTTCCTCTGCTCTCTGCATATTTCTTCTGAGTGCTCTTTTTCTGTTTCTTTTGGTCCCTCTCATGTTAGGGGAACTCCCTAGCTATCTGATGTGATTTGATTATCCATCCAATCAATAGTGAGACACTAAAAAAGTGTTCAGATCCTTTTTGTGTATGTAAGTGAGGTTTGAGTGGGTGACTCACTGCAGGAATTGGATGTGAATTCAGTTGTTTACTGAGAGATTCTCGGATGTCAGTATTTTAAGTTTATTCACTAAGATGGTTTGTTTCCATGGAGAAACAATCCCCATCTGGATGCAAAGTGTGGGGTGGGGAGGGTTCCAGTATATTGCTGTAAATAATAAATTGTGTTGCTGTTGTTATATGTTATACATTTATTATTATTTTTTAAAGATTTTACTTATTTATTTGATAGAAAGAGACTCAGCAAGAGAGGGAACACAAGCAGTGGGAGTGGGAGAGGGAGAAGCAGGCTTCCTGCTGGGGAAGGAGCCTGATTTGGGGCTCAATCCCAGGACTGTGGAATCATGACCTGAGCCGAAGGCAGACACTTAATGACTGAGCCACCCAGGCACCCCTATATGTTATACAGTTAGATCCCTGGCTGGAAAATAGTAAGTTTTCAATAATTATTCATCATAATATGTGAAATAGGTTCATAATCGTGTCTAATTCATAGAAAAATTGTGAAAATTCAAAGAGTGAAATCACTTAGTTGTGGCTGGACAATTGCTTGACAATTGCTGGACAATTAGCAATAACAATTCCTAATATATGTTGAGTGCTTGTCATGTGCAGACACATTTCTAAGAGATTTACGTGAATTAAATCACTTAATTCCCACAACTGTTTCTTAAACTAGATACTATTATTATAATTCTATACAATAGGTGGTATTATTATCCTATTTCATAGGTAGTAAAGATGCAGAGAAATTAAATAACTAGCTTAAGGTAATATATCGGTAGGCCATGGCTTCTACCTTGGTGCTGTGCTCCATGGCTTCACTATGCTATCTACAGATATAAAACCAAGACCAAGAATTAACCAAGACCATAGATAAGGATGGGTGTATTAGGACTATGATCATGAGTGGGAAGATAATTAGAACTAAGGAAGGCAATTCATTCATAGGTGTCCTTGAATCTATCCTTTGTGAACTTTGCTTCAATCTGTTTTTGTTGTACTACTCTGTCCAGGCTCTCTCACATCAGGGGAAAAAAAAGCAGCTGCAAAGCTAGAGTCCACATAAATACCACTCCCGGTTCCTGTTTTCCCTTTCCATTCTCACCTTTTTATTATAGTACAACAATCGCTAGATCTTATTTCTCTTTATTCAGCTCACTTTTAATCTCACTGCCATCTGACTTCTGCCCTCAACATTCTTTTTAAAACTATTATCAAAGATACTCATATTGCCAAATTCAATGGAGATGATTCCTCCTTTATTTTGTGGTAGTACACTCTGCTACTGTTAACGCTACTAATGGCTTTCTCTTTCTCTAATTCTATCCTCTCTGAGCTTTATTGTTTTCTTCTTTGTCCCCTTTGTGTGTTCCCCATAAACCAGTGACTTTTAAAAGTTGGCATTACATCATTATCCTACTACTTGTCTAATTCTTTGCAGAATGCTTGGGTGATAGAATCTAGTCTCCTAGTTAGACCAAAACTTTATGATGCTAACTCTCCAGAATACATCATTGACCAGATCTGTCTCCCACTCAGCTTAAATCTCGCATATCCAAATGTTTGTAGAATTCCGATTAAAAAGAAAAAAACAAAAAACAAGGCAC
The DNA here is from genome assembly GCF_002288905.1 of Enhydra lutris kenyoni. Taxonomy (NCBI): domain Eukaryota; kingdom Metazoa; phylum Chordata; class Mammalia; order Carnivora; family Mustelidae; genus Enhydra; species Enhydra lutris. The sequence continues at coordinate 93,083,463 of NW_019154085.1, read as the reverse complement.
CCTGACAAAACACAAACTTGCCTTCAAACTATATTCTCCAGCTTCTTTTTTTTCACCATATGCAGTCACCCAAGCTGGAAATTCTTTAGTCATAACACCCTTTTCCCTTTTATTAGCATCAATCAAAAGCAGTCCTACTGTTACCTCCCAGTAAATCAACCCCATTCCATTTCCAGTACTAGAACCATAATACTGAGCTCTATTTTTTTCTTTAGTTTTAATTGAAGTATAGTTGATATACAGCATTATTTCAGGTACAGAATGTAGTGATTCCACAATCATACACATTACAAAATGCTTACCACAGTAAGTATAATTACTATTTGTCACCATAAATTATTACAGTATTATTGACTATATTCCCATGCTTATTTATTTTATAACTGGATGTTTGTATCCTTTAAACCCCATGCCTATTTCACCCGTCACCTCACTCCCCTCCCTCTGAAAACCACGTTTATTTTCTATATTTATGAGTCTGCTTCTGTTTTTTGTTGTTGTTGTTGATGAAGCCTATCCGTTAGTTTTGTTTTTTAGATCTGACATATTTGTGAAATCATAAGGCATTTATCTTACTCCATCTGCTTTATTTCACTTAAAATACCCTCTAAGTCCATCCATGTTGTCACAAATGGCAAGATCTCATTTTTTAAATGGCTGAGTAATATTCCATTGTGTATATATATCACATATTTCTCCATTCATCTATTCATACTTAGGTTGCTTCCATATTTTGGCTTTTGTAAATAATGGTTCAATAAACATAGGGGAGCATATATCTTTATTTAGTGTTTTCCTTCTCTTTGGGTAAATACCCAAATGTGGAATTGCTAAATTGTGTGGTATTTTTATTGTTAATTTTTTAGGACTCTGTTTTCCATACTGTTTCCATACTGTTTTCCATAGTGGCTGAACCATTTTACATTCTGACCAGTGGTGTACCAGTGTTCCCCTTTCTTCACATCCTCACTGACACTTGCTATTTTTTGTCTTTTTGATACTACCCATTCTGACTGTTGTGAAGTAATATCTCACTATGGTTTTCATTTACACTGCCCTGACATTTAGTGATGTTAAGCATCTTTTCATGTGTCTGTTGGTCATCTGTATATCCTCTTGGGAAAAATGTCTATTTAGGTCCTCTAAGATTTTTAATTGGACTTTCTTTCTGTCTGTCTCTCTTTCCTTCTTTCTTTATTTCTGTTGAGTTGTAGGCATTCGTTATATATTTTAGATGTTAACCCTTTATGGGATATGTCATTGGCAAATATCTACTCCCATTCACTAGGTTGCCTTTTGTTTTGTTGGTGGTTTCTTTGCCATGCAAAAGCCTTTTAGTTTGATATACTCCCAACTGTTTATTTTTGCTTTTTGTTTCCCTTATCTGAGGAGACAGGTGAAATATCTTGTGAAGGCTAATGTCCTAGAGATTACTTACTATGTTTTCTTTTAGAATTTTTATGGTTTCATGTCTTGCATTCAGGTCTTTAATCCATTTTGAGTTTATTTTTCCTTATGGTATGAGAATGTGATCCAGTTTCATTCATTTGCATGTAGCTATCCAGTTTTCCCAGTAACATTTATTGAAGAGACTGTCCTTCACTTATTCTATTTTAAGATTTATTTGTTTGTTTTAAAGTGAGAGAGCATGAGTGAGTGGGGGACGGGCAGAGAGAGAATCTTTCAAGTAGACTCTCTGCTGAGCATGGAGCCTGACATGGAGCAAAATCTCATGACCCATGAGATTATGACCTGAGCTAAAACCAGGAGTCAGATGCTTAATCAACTAAGCCACCCAGAAACCCTCTCATTGTATATTCTTGACTCGGTTGTCATAGGTTAATTGAGAATATAAGTATGCATTTATTTCTGGGCTTATTATTCCATTCCATTGATCTATGTGTCTGTTTTTGTGCTAGTAGCATATATTTTTGATTATTATCACTTTGTAATATAGTTTGAAATCTGGGATTGTGATACCTCTAACTTTGTTGTTTTTTTCTCAAGATTTCTTTGGCTATTTGAGGTCTTTTGTGGTTTCCTACAAATTTAAGGATTATCTGTTCTAGTTCTGTGAAAAACACTATTGGTATTTTGAGCGAAATTGTATTAAATCTGTATATTGCTTTAGGTCATATGGACATTTTAACAATTTTAATTCTTCCAATCCATGAGCATGGTATATCTTTTCATTTATTTCTGTTCCTTTAATTTCTTTCATCAGTGTCCTATAGTTTTCAGAGGATAAATGCTTCACCTCCTTGTTTAAATTTATTCTGAGATATTTTATTCTTTTTTAATGCAATTGTAAATGGGATTGCTTTCTTATTTCTCTTTCTGCTAGTTTGTTACTAGTGTACAGAAATTGAACAGATTTTTATTAATTTTGGATCATGCAACTTCACTGAATTGATTTCATACTTCTAATAGTTTTTTAGTGCATCTTTAGGGTTTTGTACATAAAATTTCATATCATATCATAAAAGAGTGATAGTTCAACTTTTTCCTTAACAACATGGATGCCTTTCTTTTTCTTGTCTGATTGCTGTGGCTAGGACTTCAGTACTATGTTGAACAAAAGTGATAAGAGTGGACATCCTTATCTTGTTCCTGACCTTAGAGGAAAAGCTTTCAACTTTACACCAGAGTATAATGCTAGCTGTGGGTTTTTCCTGTATGGCCTTTGTTTTGTTAAGGTATGTTTCCTTTAAGCCCACTCTGTTCAGAGTTTTTAACATGAATAGATGTTCAATTTTGTCAAATGCTTTTTTGCATCTAATGAGATGATCATATGATTTTTGTCCTTCCTTTTGTTAATGTGGTATATCACATTGATTGATTAGCAGATATTGAATCATCCTTGTATCCAGTATCAATCCTATTTGACTGTGGTGAGTGATCCTTTTAATGTGTTGTTGAATTTGGTTTGCTAACATTTTGTTAAGAATTTATGCATCTATGTTGGATACTGGTCTGTAATTAAAAAAAAAAGTATTTTTATCTCATTTTGGTATCAGGGCAATGCTGGCCCCACAGAATGAATTGGGAAGCATTACTTCCTCTTCCATTTTTTGGAATAGTTTGGGGAATAATAGGTATTAACTCTTCTTTAAATATTTGGTAGAATTCTACTGTGAATCCATCTAGTCCTGGACTTTTGTTTGTTGGATTCAGTTTTGTCAATAGTAATCTGCCTGTTAAGATTTTTCTATTTATTCTTGATTCAGTCTTAGAAGATTATATTTTTCTAGGAATTTATCCATTTCTTCTATTTCTCAGTGTATAATTTGTTTGCATATAATTTTTCATAGTAGTTTTTTATAATCCTTTGTATTTCTGTGGTGTCAGTTGTAACTTCTCTTTCATTTATGATTTTATTTGAATCCTCTCTCCACTTTTCTTAATGAATCTGACTGAAGGTTTATGAATTGTTTAACTTTTCAAAGAACCAGCTCTTGGTTTCACTGATCTTTCCAATTGTTTTTTAAGTCTTGATTTCATTTATTTCCTCTCTGATATTTATTATTTCCTTCATTCTACTAACTTCAAGCTTCATTTATTCTTCTTCTAGTCCTTTATGTGTATGATTTGATTATTTATTTGAGATTTTTTCTTGTTTCTTAGGTAGACCTGTATCACTCTCAACTTCCCTTTTAGAATTGCTTTTGTTGCATCCCAAACATTTTGCACTGCTCTATTTCCAGTTTTATTTTTCTCCAGGTATTTAAAAAATTTTTTTCTCTTTGATTTTTTTAGTTGACCAATTGGTTTTTTAGTAGTGTGCTGTTTAGCCTCCATTTCCCCCCCCCTTTTTTCCCTTGTAATTGATTTCTAGTTTCATATTGTGATCTTTTCTGATGTTTGATGTAATTTCACTTCTCTTAAGTTTATTGATACAAGTTTTGTAAGCTAATGTGATCTGTCTTAGAGAATGGCTATGTGCACTTGAAAAAAAATGTGTATTCTGCTGTTTTTGAAAAGAATGTTCTGTATGTATCTATTAAGTCCATCTGTTCTCATGTATTGTTTAAAGCCACTGTTTGCTTATTAATTTCCTGCCAGGATGATCTATCTATTGATGTAAGTGGGATGAAAGTCCCCTACTATTATTGTATTACTGTTACTTCTTTATGTCTGATAATATTTGATTTATATATTTAGGTGCCTCTCTGTTCGGTGAATGAATATTACAATTGTTAATAATTGTTTTTGTAACTCTTCTCTTTTGTTTTGCTCTTGCTCTATTGCCAGGTGATTTGATGACTTTCTTTAGTGTAAAGCTTGGATTCCTTTCTCTTTACTTTTTGTGTATCTACTATAGGTTTTGTGTGTGTGAACCTTCACAGGTTGGTGAAGTTTTCAGCAATTATTTCTTTGAGTAAGTTTTCTGCCCCTTCTTTTCCTTCTGGCACCCCTATAATATAAATGTTAGTACTCCTGATGTATGGAGGTCCCTTAACCTATCCTCATTTTTTGAAAATTTTTCTTTTTGCTGTTCAGCTTGGGTGCTTTCCATTATCCTGACTTCCAGATTGCTGCTTTGTTCTTCTGCATCCTCTAATGTGCTGTTGATTCCCTCTAGTATATTTTCCATTTCAGTTATTGTATTCTTTAGCTTTGATTGGTTCTTTTTTCCATTTTCTGTGTTTTCACTGAAGTTCTCATAGAGTTCAGCCACTCCTCTTCCAAATCTGGTGAGCACCTTTATAAATATTACTCTCATTTCTTCATCAGGTACCTGCTTATCTGTTTGGTTTAGTTCTTTTTCTGATATTTTGTCTTGTTCTTTGTTTGGAACATATTCCTGTGTCTTCTAATTTTCTTTGATACTCTGTTTATTTCTGTGCATTAGTTGGTCAGCTATATCTCATGGTCTTGAAAGTAGTGGTCTTATGTAGAAGGCAATTCTGTGGGGCCCAGTAATGCTGTGCCCCCATTCGCCAGAACCAGGTGCTCCAGGGGTGTCCCTTGTGTTGGCTTTCTGTACCCTCCTGTTGTGATCAGATTGCAACTACTGTGAGCATAATGATGGCCAGAGATGGCCCATAGCCTGGCTGGCTGACAGACCAAGCTATAGCTTCTGTGCGCTTGCTGCTCAGTGGTGTAAGCTCCCAACACAGCTTTAAGAGAGGCTTAGCCACAATTACTGCAGGTTTGCTGGTGGGTGGGGCTGCCCCTTAGTATCCTCAGTGAAGAAATCACTTTTGTGGGGCACTGGTCCCAGGTGGGGTTGTCTTCTGGGTGTGGTGGTGTAGGACCTGCTTTGAAGGGCTGCCTGCTGGGGCAGGTCTGCCTGCTGGGGCAGGTCTGCAGGGGTTTGCCAAGAAGAGCAAGCAGTGTAGATGGAGAGTGGCAACATTGGCTACTACCAACATCTAGCTAGTTAGACTGAAAAAGGGCAAGAAAAATGAGGTCTGCCAAAACTTCCATTCCTGGAGAAAGCTTCTACCCTCCAGCACAAACATTGAGATTAGTCAATACATTTCTTCCTACATGTCCAGGTACTTTTCAAACTTCTGTCTCTGTACTGGGTCTCTGATTGAGTGATATTGTGTGCTGACCTTTTAGGAGCAGAGTCTCCATTTTCTATGGCCTGGCTCTCCTGGAGTTAATTCCTGCTGATTTTTCAAAGCCAGATTTTCTGAAGGCTTGTCTTCCTGGTATAGGTTCCTGTAACACGGGGTGTGTCAGGTGGGGCTTCACCCCCTCACACCTTAGGAAGGATCTCCTTGCCTTTGATATCTCTCCAGCCTGTAGTTGCCATGCTACGGGTTTGGTTCCTCCCACACCTCTACCCCTCCTACCCTTCTTGATATGGCTTCTTTATGTCTTTAGCTGTGTAAAATCTCCTTCTGCTAGTGTTCAGGTTGTTTTCGGGGTGAGTTGTATTATATGTCATTGTGGCCTCAGTGTGTCTGTGGGAGGAGATCAGTTTAGGATCCTCCTACTTTGCCATCTTTCCCTTCTCTTACTACTGGGCTGTATTATCTCACATTTTAACTTAAGAACAAAACAGCGTTTTATTCATTTTTATATCCCTAATGCTAAATATGGACACACAATAAATGTTTAAAAACATTTGTTCATTGAAAGGAAGTTATCAAGAAAGAAGAAAGGCATATATACAGTATGAATCACCTTAGCCTTCCTCCTATCTATAATGGATGGCTTATTAGATCACTAGACTCAAAGGCCCACTTTATCTGTTTTTTTTCTCCGTACAATCTCTAAACAAATGGCATTTCCTGTCTCTGAAATGTTTATAGTGCTCTTTTCAAAAGTCTCACAGTTCAAAGTCATTAATGAGTAGAACATATTTCCTAAAGATTTCTAAACACAGCAGTGTAACCACCAACATGAGGGTGACCTTTCATGTTGACCTAGTTTTTGTTCATTATAATTTTAGTTTATTCTCTTCAGCTAGATTCAATAATCAGATTTTACAAAGCACATAGCACATTTTTCTTAAACGACATAATTTTTTTTTCAGGATTGGTGATAGAAAATCAGAAATTAAGATTCTAAGCATTGGCGGAGGTGCAGGTATGAATAACACATTTTTAAAATTTGTATTTTACTCCAAACATCATGCTGTTTGATAGAAATATTTTTCATTCTTTAAGATAACTATTTTTCTTTGCTTTTGGAAGAGATTGGCTTATTAAAACTAGTAAGAGTAGTATCACTTCAACTAAGATTAAAGGCCCCCATAATTTTATAACACTTGAGATTTAAACCTTCTTTAGTATAGAAATATGGATAAGATGTAGCTTTTTATATTTATTTTTTTTAAGATTTTATTTATTTGACAGAGAGAGAGAATGAGAGAGAGAGAGTGCAAGCATGAGCAGGGGGAGCTATAGAGGGAGAAGCAGACTCCCCACTGAGCAGGGAGCCTGATAATGGGGCTCAATTCCAGGACCCCGGAATCATGGCCTGAGCCGAAGGCAGATGCTTACCTGACTGAGCCACCCACGTGCCCTGATGTGGCTTTTTAATACTTTTTTATAAATGGAAAAACACATAGAATAAATTTAAAGGTAACTTTTATCCAAAATCATTTAATTGTTCACAGTAGAGGAAAATTTCACAGGATATTCCTTATGCTTGTGCCACCTATGTGTGGTCCATGGACTGCTTGCTGGTTTGCAAACCGTTAATGGTCCAGGAGGAGATGAAGAAGCATGCACTAGAATGTAAATCAGTGCACAGCTCCCTTCATTGAGAAACTATCAATATGGGGGGAAAATATGTTTAATTTATACTCTTATGGCCCCACTCTGAGTTGCACTGGCCAAAACCTTTCCCTTCCTTGGATTCAGTTCCCAAATTGCCCTCTAACACACTCCCAAATCCACTTTTACAAGCACTTCATGGTCTCACTACTCTTAGATCTGTGCTTATATCCTAGGAGAAAATGGATGTCTGAAAAGGCAGATTGATGTGGGTGTAGTTTCTGACTCTGCCATTAGAGCTTCTGTTTACTCTTCAGTAAAATGGAAACAATTCTACCTCATAGGGTTGTAGTGAGAACTATACCGATAAAGTTTATATCATGCTTAGCACATTGTTACCACTCCTGTAAGGTACAGGCTGGTCCCTTCTTCAAAAATAAAACAAAAAATTTCATTTGCAGACTTCCCCTCATAACTCTTGAGTAGTGTTTGTTTTATTTTTAAGTTGCTGGTCACCTAGAGATCTGAGTTAATATATTCATATGTAAAGTATAGTTACATATATTACTTATATATTTATACCTTTCTTTCTTCCTTTGTTTCTTTTATTATTTTATTTTGATTAAGTGATGGCTTAGTATTGTTTACCACCTGGTAAGAAGTAGACACTACACTACAACATGTTATATAGTGTCAAGTGGTGATCTCTTGGGTTTCTCAAGTATAAGTGCTCTAGTGACATGTGAATAAGTTAAGTTGTGACCCATGTAAACACAAAGATAACTATGAGCCCTCTAATGGAATTAGAATCATTTGCTTTTAATGTAGTCATTTATTCATTTTTCATACAATATACTGTGATATGATGTAATGAGGGCTAACTATTTAAAATAATTTTTATTTATTATCATCTTCTACCAAGAAAATAGAAACCAGCAAGGACAAACAATGAAGGATACTGTCATGAACAATATTTTAGAGATTGTTTAAGTGAAATATCCTATCATTGCTTATTGACATTCTAAGTCCTAAGGATTATAAAAGTAAATTCATTTAGCCAAGACAGTTCTTTCCAGTGAGTTTTGCATATGAATTTCAGGCACCCAACAGGCAGTGAGACTATCATTTGATAGTGTCACTTGCGCTTGGACAAGAAGAGAAGCCCTACAAGGAAAAGTAATTAAAAACAATCTCTATCATGGCCAAGTTAATTGACCTTTTAATATAAAGTTAATTGAATTTCTAATGTAAATTTATCCAGATGCTTATAAGCTATCTAGAGAAAGGAACATTTGGCCTGCACAGTGATTCCTTACACAGAGGTGCACATAGGAGCTAATATAGAGAACTTATCAAAACAAAGGAAGCAACACTTGGAATTTTTCTGACTGAGCCCTAATATTGTATTAATAACAGGCTCTGCCTTGGGGAGAGAATATGGGTGCCCTTTAAGGTTACTCTTCATAAGAAATTGATCAGAAATATAAGAAGAACTCCAAGGGAAATTCAAGCTATAGATACTTAACATTCTCTGCTTAAGCAAATAAGCTATATGAAATAAAAACTGTTTTATTTAAAATTCCTAGGTCTAGATGTTCCTGCCATGAAAAAGCACTGCTTTATAGTGCGAGGACCCCATTTAGTTAGTTCGAATGCTCACATACCAACTGGGACATGCTTATTTGATAACCTATCATTGCCTAACTGCAAGCACTGGGCAGAAGAACAGTATATTACTATACAATGAGGAACTTCCTATCTTTTAGAGAAATGGTCTCTCCACATGTTCTACAATCTAAAGGATACCTGAGAGTTTTGCATTATCCTTTGACATCAGTATCCTTTCAAGTCAGTCACTGAACTCCAATCCATGGCAAACAAGGCCATTGGCCCTGTCTAGTACTTGTGCTTAGCTCCCATATTGTATCGTACAAGATTCTACTTCCTTCTTAGCTTATAGACCTGTCTGGTTTCACTGTGTAAATGTTCTCTTCCTGCTTGCCCAGATACCTGCAGATTATCTTCTGCATATCTTTGGTGCAAATATTTTCTCTACATACATAATGGTGCTACCACTTCTCCCCACTACAATGAAAAAAACAAGTAAAAGCAAAGAAACTAAAAATCTCTCTAAATGAAATTGCTACTTTTATCACTGAATACTCATGCTCTTTGTCAGCCTATTTGGTTTTCTTTTCAGAAACATGGGCAGGGGAGTACTATGCACCCTTTCTGTCTCCTGCTTCTCTTCTGTAGAGGTTGGTGACATGCTTTAATGAAACACAAAGCAACTGGATTTGCTTTTATTCAAGGTCTTGAAGTACTGATACCTTGTTCATTTTAGCAATTGTTTTTAGATACTGAGAACAATTGCATTGTATTCTAAGTCTCATAGAATATGTTATTTTGGTTCACTCTGAATACTGATGCTTGAGCCACTCAATGGGGTTTCATTATTATTTGATTTTTAATGAATATTGTCTTTATGGTAGATAGTACATGAAGAAAAAAATATTCTTTTTGGTAAAGGAGAATGCTAGTAATTTACACTGCATACATTTATGCCTGGAAAAATGTTCCAGAATGCTGTAATGGGCAATGTGTTCTCCTTGCTCTGGGCTCTGCTTAAAGGAAAACCTGCTGTACTATTCAATCCTGATGTTCAAATGCCAGAAAGCTTTATAACGATTAGATAAGATGATAACAAATAATTTCATTTTATCCAATCTTTTTACTTCTATTTTTATTAACCTTTTATGTACTGACTCAACTGCCATAATATATATAATGGTATATATGTTTACAGATAATTTTTAAAGATTTATTTATTTTATAGAGAGAGAGTGGGGGAAGGATAGAGGGAGAGGGAGAGAGAGAATCCTCAAGCAGACTCCCTGCTAAGCACAGAGCCCCATGCAAAGCTCAATCCTAGGACCCTGAGATCATGAACTGAGCTGAAATCAAGAGTCAGAAGCTTAACCAACTGAGCCCCCGGGTGCCCCTATAGATAATCTTTGATCAACTGAAGCAACTCACATATGAAATATAGGTAGTATGAAACCTCTCATGACATCTTTTTGGTAATAATTTTGTTGACATAATGCTGAGAGCAATTAGGTGATTTTCTTGTTCTACAACAACACACAGACATCAGCATTCCTACTGAGGTTAAAAAATAGAAAAGAGTTTAGAAACCATCAACATCTCATTTTACAAATAAGAAGCCCGAGAATCACCAAAGCAGAACAAAAGGCAGGTCTCTTGACTTTACTCCAGTTCAACAGATTTTATGAAACAAATATAAAAGTTAATTATTGACTTGGGAAACAAGATATTAGGTACTTAGTAATAACCAGATATTTGAAAATCTAATCTTTTATATATTAACTCTGTCTCTGTTCATAATGACATGTTAAGGTGAAACAGAAGTTTTACTTTCTAAGCTAGTTGGATAGAAGGGAAGGAAATGTAATTAGGGCAGGAACAAAAAGAGCCAGTGTGTTAAGTTTAGAAGCAAGGAGGTGGTAGGAACTAAAGGTTAATGTTTTTCAGTCATCCAGAGTAAGCCAACCATTTATATCAGCAAACTGGGAATGACTGGAGAAATACAGAAAATGAGGGGATTTTTTTTTTTTTTTAAGCCCGGTGCGTGGTGGGGGGGATTGAATGTGGTTGTTCCCATCCTCAGATATTTCCTGTTGATCAAACTACAGAATATCTACCCCCTAAAGAACCAATGGTTGTAAGAGAGAAAGATTTCTTGAGCCAATATTAAAATTTACTGAACAAACTTGTCCAGAATGAAAGTACACATCTTGAGATAAGGTGTTATCTGTGGCTCAAGGAGTAAGCATAGGCTAAAAAATATTGCTCAGACATGCTGTGGAAAGGACTTAGGCACTGATTTCTTGGATGCTGGGGGCATTAAAGGTGCTTTTGGTCCAAAAAATCTATGGTTTCATGAGTAACCTTCTAGAAAGTGGTAGACATTTCTCCAGAGTGGTATGGCTAATACCATGTTTGGCTCTACTGAGGAAGTGGAGTTTAAATGGGACTTCTAGACATGCACGTAATTTTAATCTGTAATGCTTATAAATTGAAATGAGTAAGTACTGTTTTACTCAAGTGCAGCATACTAGTAGATATTCTATGATATGGACTCTACTGATTAATTTACAGAATTTAGGACTGTCTGCTTTGGATAATCATAGTTTGGGGCCTCAGATATTGTTAAAGGTATTCATAACCATATTATTAAAACTACATATAATTTTAACAAAATAGTTCACCACATTGTATTTAAAACTTTCAAGTGAAATGGAAGCATTATTAACAATAACTGCATTACCAATTTGAGAGAAGCAAGCATATTGCTATAGCATTAGAACCATTGTCATTAAAACCAGAGTAAACAAGATTGTTTTGGGTAATTCAATAAGGCTTGAAACAAGAAAACAGGATAATGAGCAGAGTGAAGACAAAACTACCATTATTTGCAGATTAAATGACTGTATACTTAGAAAGGCAAATAAACTCAGTTGTACAGCCTTAGAATTCATAAGAATGCAGTAATGGCCTGATATGGGTAAAACAGATAAAAAGCAATGTGATAGATCCACATTCTTTTTCTGTTAACATGTGAGCTTTTTATTCACAGTTTTGAGTATCTACAATGTACTTGGAAGTCCTTAGCATGTGGTTTCTTCAGTTTTGCTGAAGGAAAAATTTGTATCTTGTCAGTTTTTGTGACAGTTTGGGACAATCTCTTTAATTAGTGAATAGGCTTCCACTTGACATTTACTATTGAATAAAACTTTGTGATTTAATATATATACTCATGCAACCCAGTGTAGGGGGTCTGTTGTCATCTTCATTTTGCAGATGGTAAACCTAATAAAGGGGCTTGAGGATTACAGAGATTGGGATCAATGCCCAGGGTCTTCTGTAGCTTTGTTTCTATCAACAACAACAAACTTATAGAAGTGATGAAAGAGTATTTAATTAGCTAATAATATTTAATATGAAAATAAGCAACCTATTTGAAGAAAAGTTCACATTTTCACTGAGAACAACTCGACAAGATTTTAAAAAGCCATTATATAATACTAATGAGATTACAGTGATATGGAAGCTTTCATGTATAAAAGGTAAAGGCATGAAATGAAATTTTCCTGAAGTAATGTATCAAAAAAAAGTTCTGGTATTCATCAAATACAGAAAGACCTGTTCACTCTGGCCATAAAAATACTGACATGCTTAATACATAGCCACTCCCTTGCTGTCCCACCACAGCCCCAGCTGCTGGCTTCAGCCCCTCCTCATGGGGTCCTGGACATGTCTGCTCCCACCCCGTACCCCTGTCCCCTGCCCCTCATCTCCAAGTGCTCCAGCATTTAGACTGATCTTGCCCAGTGAGGAGGTCTCTAAGAATGTGCTACAGTTCTTCAGCCTGCATCCTTTCTCAACATCTGGCACCCTTGTCCTTAGGCCTTGTCTTTTGTTTTGTTTTTTATTTTTAATCCCACCAAAGCCCAAGATGCTTATTCTAACCATGAGTTCTGGTTCTTGGAATTAATCTGAAAAAAAAAAAAAATCAAGATTTTTGCACAAAAAGTCAGGGTTTGTTGTCAGGTTCTTCATAATAGAAAAAAATTAACTGTATACCAACTAACTATATATTAAAATATATTTACATATAAATATGTATTCATATATATTTCCACATACAAATGTATAAGTTTATATACATTTATATTATAGTATCAAAGATAATTAAAACAATTATTCCATTTTGTAGAATACAGTATTGCCACCATAAATAACACATTTAAGTATATTTTGATATATTCATGATTTAATTCTCAAGTAAGAAAATCAAAATAGTTCATATTCATAATGATCTTGCCTCAAGTAAGAAAATCAAAATAGTTCATATTCATAATGATCTTGCCATAATGACTAAAGGAAATTATTTGAAAGTAAAAAAGGAAGAGCATAAGCAGGAAATAAGCTAAAATGTTAATTTTTGTTTTCTCCGGTAGTGAGCTATTTATTTGATATTTTACTTCATATCTTTTTCTGAAGTTTTCTATGGTATACATTTTATAACCAGGGAAAGGAAAAATAAGCCCAATTAAAACTATAATCTTATGGTTGATGAGAGATGATGGTAAAGAGTATACTCATTGACTTCTGACAGCAACTTTAGCTATGTGGCTGATTCCCAAAGCACTGTTCCCACATGTATGTTTTTGGGACAATTTTCCTTTGGCCATTTATGACTCACTGGCAATAGCATTATACCTGTACAAATATTTTAAGAACCATGTTATCTGTGTTATAGCTTAGCAGAGGTTTTTTTCAGAGGACACAGATTCTTCCATGCCTGATCCAAGTACATGTTAGTCATTATGATGAGGGTGATGGTGGCCAAAAGGATGGTAATTGTCCACTGCCTCTTACTAGAGACACTTGGTAATACAGTTTCCTGTTTTTTATTCCATGAGGGTAGCAGGCCCTTAGACTCTATTCATACGAGGGTATAAATGACTAATAATTTTCCTCAACAAGAAAAATTTGTGTTTTAATGATTATTAATATTGCAGGCTCACATGAGTGCCTGTGAAGTTTATTTGAGGTATGAGAGAGCGTGCTTGCCTGCCAGTGTTGATGAAATCACACCATCTGTGTGATTATCTCGGACTACCTTCACCAGTTCAAGTAGTTTAATCTTGTAAGTCCTGTCTTTGGGCATGGGGAAGAAAAGTTAAGAGAAAGTTAGCACTTCACTAAGGGTAAATCAGTGTAACTTTTAGACATTACAATATGGTATGGATAGACTTTACTTCTTTCTATGTATGTGTCGAAGTAGCTGTCAAGTATCTGTACATTTAGGATTTATAAATTAAAAGTTAAGGCAAAATTCAGTCTTTTATGTGAATTGTCTATCAAATATCTCTACATTTCAGTGTTTGGCACCTTTTGGGACATTTTTTCTAAGTTGTACTTCATATAGCATTTTGGTAGCATGGCTCTTCTTAGGCCTCCTGCAGTTGCAAAGTATTCAGGCAGTTTTGTTCCTGGGCTAACAGCCCGAAGACACACGAAAACAAATGGCAATGCCCTTTTGACTCAGAATTTATATTTATAATTCCCTTCCTGAGACCCTACAGCTATTTTAATATTCTATCTCATATTTCTATACTGACAGAATTGCCTCAATCCTGAGGCACCCAAGGAAAGAGAGAGAGAGAGAGAGATGAGGTGATCTTGTCAAGAATCTTCTATCTTTCCCACTGCATCTCAACATCAGATTGCTCTAAGCACAGAGTTATCTGGGCAATTTTTCTCCGTACAATTTTTTTTTGCTTGATATTCTAGTAGAGAGAACAAAGAAGATAATAATCTTAAAGCAACATGTAATAGAATAAAATTTTTCCTGCTATTAATCTAAAGAATACACATGCATTTCAATATGAGAAATGAAGCAAGAATAGAAGGAAATCAAATGGCAAGTGTTATCTCCAGTCTTTAATCCTCCATTTTCTTGACCCGAAGATTTTCTCATTTTGGGAAACTCTAGGGTTCTCAAGCTGGGATTTGTGTTTCATTTGATGGAAGACAACTAAGAAGAACAATCTAGACAATACGAATACATGATGACTGCTCTTACAAGTTGTAATTTTATTATGTAGGTGCTCATTTAGAAGGGTAAAACTTCATTCCCTCATTCCCCATCTCCTTAAACTTTCTCTTAAATGTCACTTTTTACATGAAGCCTACTTGACCAATCAGTTGAGATTCACAAACTCTCCTCCATGGCTCCCCCTTGCTCCTTTTGCCTTGGTTTTCTCCACGAGACTTATCACTATTCATACCAGTTGAGTATTTTTGTCTGTATTATTCATTGCTATATCTCCAGTGATTAGGACTTGGCGTTTAGTAGGTGCTGAAAAATATTCATTGAATTAATGTATAATAGCTTCAATTTATTGAGCAATTACTATATAATCATGATCTGAAGTACAAGATCTCCATATAGTGCCTCCGCCCTTTATAATAGCATAGACCACATTATCCCTAATTTATACATATGTACTTTAAAGGGCAGAGATATTAATAAATTTGTATAAGATAATTCTGGAAAATACTAAATTTGAGCTCAGTTTTGTCTATCCATAACCTCTAAGTTTTCCTTTTCATATTTTTTTTCTATATTTAATCAGCTGATCTTGGATTTCAAGCAAGAATGTAACACTCCTCTGCTATCTGGTTAAATATATCATTGAAGTTCAGGGAATGGAGAAAGGTTTTCTAGAAGATGAGATCCCCGCCCCCTTTCCTTGTTTTTGAACTTTTTCTAAGTTCCACTGTCAGGGATTTCAAATATATATATCCCTTTAAATACAGATATGATGCATTTAAAATATGGCTCATATGAAATCGAGATATCCCAACCACAGAAATATCTGACTATAAAATTAAATAAAGATTCAACGTAGCCCAAAAAGAGAAACAAAGTCATTTTATAGTTGTGGCTGATTTGAGGAATGGGATGGTCCAAAGGAAGGAGATTTGTATGAAGGGGATTTTAAGAAATTAATTTTCATTTAACTTTCTAAATTAAGATCAGCATATTCTGTTTGACAGAAAATAACACAGGAAAAAGGAGAGAAGGGGGCAGAGAATTTATGCAAAGAAATAATAACTGAAAACATCCCTAATCTGGAAAAGGAAATATATTCAGATCCAAGAGCACAGAGAACTCTCACCAAAATCAACAAAGGCAGATCCATACCAAGATATATTGTAATTAAATTGGCAAAATATAATGATAAGAAAAAAAATTTTAAAAGCAGCAAGACAAAAGAAGACAATAACATGCAAGGGAAAACCCAGAGGGCTAACAGGAGATTTTCCAAGCCAACTCCTTTCTTAACAAGCCAGAAGGGAGTACCATGATATAGTCACAGTGCTAATGGGAAATATCCGCAGCCAAGAACACTGCATCAAGCAAGGGTATCATTCAGAATACAAGGAGAGATAAAGAGTTTCCCAGACAAACAAGAACTAAAGGAGTTCATGACCACTGAACCAGTCTGCAAGAAATAGGAAAAGGGACTCCGAGCAAAAAGAGGAGACCAAAAGCGACAGTATAAAGGCAGGAAACACAAAAGCAGTAAGAACGAATATTTCTGTAAAAAAATCAGTCAACTCACAAAGTAAAAGAATGCAAAATATGGCAATGTATACCTACAGCATGGGGAGGAGAAGAGTAAAGAATGGGTTCAAGGGACACCTGGGTGGCTCAGTTGGTTGGGCCGCTGCCTTTGGCTCAGGTCATGATCCCGGCGTCCTGGGATCGAGTCCCACATCGGGCTCCTTGTTCTGTGGGGAGCCTGCTTCTCCCTCTGCCTCTGCCTGCCACTCTGTCTGCCTGTGCTCGCTCTCTCTCTCTCTCTCTCTCTGACAAATAAATAGATGGAATCTTTAAAAAAAAGAAAAAAAGAATGGGTTCAAACCTAAATGACCATCAACTTAATAAAGATTGCTATATGCAGAAGAGGTTATATGCAAACCTGGTGGTAACCATATATTAAAAACCACTGATAAATATGTAAAGAATATAGAGAAAGAAATCCAAATATATCACTGAAGAAAATCAGCACACCATGAAAGAGAGAAAGAGAACAAAGGATCAGAGGAAATATCAAAAACAACCATAAAACAAATAAAATGACAATAAATTCATACCTATCAATAATTATTTTGAATGTAAATGGACTAAATCCTCTAATCAAAAGATGTAGGGTGATAAAATGGATAAAAAAATAAGACCCATCTATATGCTGCCTATGAGACTCATTTTAGACCTAAGGATACCTGAAGATTGAAAAGGAGGGGATTTATCATGCAAATGGGTGTAAAAAGAAAGCCAGAGTAGCAATGCTTATATCAGACAAATGACTTGAAAACAAAGACTCTAAGAAGAGACAAAGACGATATATAATAATAAAGGGAGCCATCCAACAAAAAGATGTAACAATTGTTAAATATTTATGCATGCAAAATATAGGAACACAATATACATAAAAGTTACTAACAAATACAAAGGAACTAATTGATAATACAGTAATAGTAGGGGACTTTAATACTTACATCAATGGACACATTATCTAAACAGAAGATCAACCAGGAAACAATGTTTTGAATGACACACTGGAATGGATGGATTTAATAGATATATTCAGGACACGCCATCCTAAAACAGCAGAATATACATTCTTTTCTAGTGCACACAGAATATTCTCCAGAACAGATCATATATTAGGTTACAATATAAGCCTCAAAAAATTCAAGATGATCATATTCATTCTGTGCATTTTTTTCCTGACCACAACACTATGTAACTAGAAGTCAACCTCAAGAAATAATTTGGGAAGACCACAAATACATGGAGGTTAAATAACGTGGTACTAAACAATGAATCAGTCAGCCAGGAAATCAAAGAAGAAATTAAAAAGTACATGGAAACAAATTAAAATGAAAACATAACAGTCTAAAACATATGGGATGCAGCAAAAGCAGTTCTTAGAGGGGTTTATTGCAATTCAGGCTGACCTCAAGAAGAAAGAAAAATTTCAAACAAAAACCCAACTTTATGCAAAAGGAGCAAGAAAAAGTACAACAAACAAAACCTGAAGCCAGCAGAAGGAAGGAAATAATAAAGATCAGAGCAAAAATAAATGATATAGAAACTAAAATCACAATAGGATAGATCAATGAAAGCAGGAGCTGTTTCTTTGAAAAAATTCAATAAAATTGATCAATTCCTCACCGTACTTAATGAAGAAAAAAGAGAAATGACTCAAATAAAATCACAAATGAGAGATGCAAAATAACCAACACCCAGATATAAAAACAATTATAAGAGAATAACGTGAAAAATTATATGATAACATACTGGACGACCTACAAGAAATTGATAAATTCCTGGAAACATATAAACTACCAAAACCAAAAAAAGAAGAAATAGAAAATTTGAATAGATCAATAACCAGGAAAGGGATGGAATCAGTAATTAAAAACCTGCCAGCAGGGGTGCCTGGGTGGCTCAGTGGGTTAAAGCCTCTGCCTTTGGCTCAGGTCATGATCTCAGGGTCCTGGAATTGAGCCCCACATCGGGCTCTCTGCTCAGCGGGGAGCCCGCTTCCCCTTCTCTCTCTGCCTACATGTGAACTCTCTCTGCCAAATAAATTAAAAAAAAAAAAAAACTTAAAAAAAAAAAACAACAAAAAACTGCCAGCAAACAAAAGTCCAGGACCACATGGCCTCACAGGTGAACTCTACCAATCATTTTGAATTTTGGAACACCGAAAAAAAAATTAAATTTTTAAAAATGCTAACAATTATCTCCAAATAAAAAAAGAAGAAGAATTAATATCTCTTCTTCTCAAACTATTCAAAAGGAGGAGGGGGAGGGGGAGGAGGAGGAGGAAGGAAAACTTCCAAATTCATTCAGTAAGACCAGCATAACCCTGATACCAAAACCAGATAGACACCACTAAAAGGGAGAACTACAGGCCAAGATCTCTGATGAACATAGATGCAAAAGTCCTCAACAAAATACTAGCAAACATAATCCAACAATACATTTAAAAAAATCATTCACCACGATCAAGCATGATTTATTCCTGGGAAGCAAGGGTGGTTTGGTATTTGCAAATCAATCAATGTGATACATAACGTCAATAAGAGAAAAGGTAAAACCATATGATTATTTCAATAGATACAGAAAAAGCATTTGACAAAGTATAACATCCATCCATGATAAAACCCTCTATAAAGTAGGTTTAGAGGGACCACACCTCAACACACCTAATAAAGGCTATATATCTTCCTCAGTGGGGAAAAACTGAGAGCTTTTGCCCTAAGGTCAGAAATAAGACAAGGATGTCCACCATCACCACTTTTATTTAACATAGTACTGGAAGTCCTAGCCACAGCAATCAGACAACAAAGAGAAATAAAAGACATTCAAATCAGTAAAGAAGTAAAACTTTCACAATTTGTAAGTGACATGATACTCTCTATAGAAAACCCTGAAGACTCCACCAAAAAAAAAAAAAAAAAAAAACCTTACTGGAATTATCAGTTCCATTTATCAGATGAAATCAGTAAAGTTGCAGGATATAAAATCAGTGTACAAAATCTTTTGCATTTCTATACACTCGAAACAACAGAAAGAGAAATTAAGAAAACAATCTCATTTACAATTACATCAAATATAATAAGATATCTAGGAAAAACCTAACCAAAGAGGTAAAATATTTATACTCCAAAAACTATAAAACACTGATGAAAGAAAATTGAAGATGATACAAAGACATAGAAAGACATTCCATGCTCATGGATTAGAAGAAGAAATTTTGTTAAAATGCTCATAGTACCCAAAACAATCTACACATTTAATGCAATCCCTATCAAAATACTAACAGCATTTTTCAAACAACTAGAAAAAACAATTCTAAAATTTGGATGTAAAGACCCCAAATAGCCAAAGCAAGTTTGAAAAAGAAGAGCAAAGCTGGAGGCAGTGATCTAAACAGTATAGTACTGGCACAAAAATAGACACATAGATCAATGGAACAGAATAGAGAGTCCAGAAATAAACCTACACTTATATGGTCAATTAATCTACAGGAAATGAGGCGGGAATATACAATGGGGAAAAGGCTAGAATATACAATGGGGAAAAGGCTATCTCTTAAATAAATGATTCTGGGGAAGCTGGATAGCTACATACAAAAGATGACCACCATATTATACCATACACAAAATTAAATTCAAAATGGATTAAAGGCCTAAATGTGACACCTGAAATCCTAAAACTCCTAGAACAAAATATTGTCAGTAATCTCTTTGACATTGGCCTTAGAGACATTTTTCTGGATCTGTCTCCTCAGGCAAGGGGAGCAAAAACAAAAATAAACTATTGTGACTGTGCCAAAACAAAAAGGTTTTGCACAATGAAAGAGACAATCAGCAAAACAATAAGGCAACCTACTGAATGGGAAAGATATTTGTAAATCCTGTATTTGATGAGTGGTCAATATCCAAACTATGTAAAGAACTCCTAACTCAACACAAGAAAAAACAAATAATCCAATTAAAAGTGGGCAGAGGATTTGAATAGATAATTTTCCAAAGAAGACATACAGATGGCTAACAAACACATAAAAAGATGCTCAACATTACTCATCATCAGGGAATTGAAAATCAAGACCACCAGTGAGTTATCACCTCACACCTGTCAGAATGGCCAGTATCTGGGCAAAGATGTGGAGAAAAGTAACCTTCATGCACTGTTGGTGGGAATGTACATTGGTGCAGCCACTATGGGAAACAGCATGGAGGTTCCACAAAAAAATTAAAAACAGAAATACCATATAGTTCAGTAATTACACTTCTGGGTATTTACCTAAAGAAAACAAAAGCACTAACTTGAAAAGCTATATGCATCCCTGTGTTCATTGCAGCATTACTTACAGTAATGATTTGGAAGCCACGTAAGTGTCTACCAAATGATGAATGAATTAAAAGATGTGGTGTGTACACATACACACACATGCACACACAAACACAAACACAAACACAAATACAAACACAGGAATATTACTCAGCAATAAAAAAGAATAAAATATTGCCATTTGCAACAACATGGTTTATGCTAAGTGAATAAGTCAATCAGAGAAAGACAAATACCATTTGATTTCACTTTTTTAAATTTTTTTTTAAGATTTTATTTATTTGACAGACAGAGATCACAAGTAGGCAGAGGCAGCAGAGAGAGATGGGGAAGCAGGCTCCCTGCTGAGCAGAGAGCCCGATGCGGAGCTCAATCCCAGCACCCTGGGATCATGACCTGAGCAAAAGGCAGAGGCTTTAACCCACTGAGCCACCCAGGCGCCCATGATTTCACTTTTAAATAGAATATAAACAAAAACAAAACAAACAAGTGAAGCAGAAACAGACTCCTATATATAGAGAACAAACTGGTGATTGCCCAAGGAAGGGAGTTGGGGTATGGGCAAAATGGATGAAAGTGAGTGGGAGGTACACGTTTTCATTTCTGTAATGAAAAGTTCACAGGAGTGAAAATTTTTAAAAAAGGGGGGGTGGATGAAAAATAACCTGTAATTCCACCACCTGAGATAACCAACGATTGTAAACTGGTACATATCTTTCTAAACACTGTATATTAAAACAAAGTACTCTATAACATTTTGACACATTTGGATTTTCTCACCTTTGCTCAAGTTTTACATATTAACCAACTGAGAAAATCAATTACATCATAAAATGCACAGACTCCAAAAAGATAGTATATAAAAATAGATTTTTTAAATCATCATAATTTTTCCATTTGACATAGGAAACTGCAGATTTTGTTCCAAACCTTTAAGGGGAAACACATAATAAGACTTTAGTTAACACCAACAACTGTTGGCATTTATGTAGCGGAAGATTTAAGATGTTGTAAATAAGTAGTCTACAACTGTCAGAATGATGATCAAACAATGCCTAATAAGAGATCATATGTAAAAAGAGACTGATTTTGAGATAAACATGTATTGCCTTCTTCTCTGTAAATGCTGTTTTCTTGGATCTCAAAGTTAAGATTTCCAGGAGGCTTTGCAATGCACAATGAAAGTGTTGGCTTCCACATTTCTTTTATTTACCTCTTAATTTGCTGAGAATTTCTGAATTATTTGATTGATTCATTTCTAGTTTACTTTCTCCCATTCTTTTGGCATGTTAGTTTGGCTTATGTGCTCTCTGAAAAGCATTTCTAGTATGCTTAATGTCTGATAGTGGAACACATTCATAATGTTAGGGCTCCTACTCAGGAGGATTCAGTTGAGAAAGAAAAAATGATCCCCTTCCTTTTTTTTTTTTTTCTTTGATTTGTTTTTGTTTTTGTTTGTTTGTTTGAATCTCTTATTGCTGGCTTGTGGTACTACAGTTCAAATAACCCCTCACATGCTTTACAGTGATTGATGATCAAACCTGCTCAGTCATTCAATCTAGCATTTTAGAGTCCTTGATACTTTCTAACAAACTCATTGAAATCAAGTCTTTTCTAGTGAATAAAGTAAGTGAAGTAAATCAATAATTTTATCAGAGAACACAAGGTTTTGTCTGTGTTGCCAACTCCAGTCAATTGATGGGTCATTTCTGTCTGAAGGATTTTGATGCTATTTCCAGGCTCTGTGGGAAAGATTTCCAAGGTAATTAGTCATGTGTAGAAGAGTTCAAGATGTGTTGGAGTTAGATGATGTAAGGAAATGAGGGGAAAGGATTCCTGGCAGAAGACAAAAAGCACAGAAGAGCATGGTGTATGTGGAGGGCAGCGGGGGAGAAAGAAGGGTAAAAATGCAAGAAATTCAAGGTTCCTGGAGCCAAAAGTTTCAAAACATGAAGCTGTGAGAGATGAGATTAGGAAGCAGGCAGGGTGGTCTATGCTCAGTTTAAGAGCTTGGACTTCATCTAGTTGATTAGTCAGAAGGTTTTAAGCAGGGAAGTGACGGGCTTGCTTAGCTTAGAGTTTCGAATGATTGTTGTAACAGTGATGGCTTTGGGGGACAGAAAGTTCAGCAGAGATAGGGTGAAATTTTAGGATATTTTTGCAGAATTCCAAGACACAGATAATTGGGACTGAACAAGGATTGCTAATAGGAATGGGAAAAATTAAAGAAACATTTAGCAGGAAATTTACACACGGCTAAGAAGGAGAAAGAAGGAAGGAGCAAATCTTGGGAGACGGGATGGATAGTGAACAACATAGGTAATGTATTAAAAAATATATTTATAACTAAATGCTAAGACATATTTTTATATGTCTTATTTATATATAAATATATTTATAACTAAATGCTAAGACATATATTTATAACTAAATGCTAAGGCATTTATAATTAAATGTTAAGACAGACTATAGGACATAATACTATAGAACATCTGAACTACCTCTTTATTACTCTCTTTTTGTTGAGGAAGATGTTCACATTAGTCTTTTTTTTAAACACAGGTCTCCTATTTCTGAGAGAGATATTAGGAAGCCAACTATGTAGGGTATGAGAACAAGGAATGTATTATATTTTTGGTGATCTCTACAACTATCTGTCTGTCTGTCTATCTATCTATCATCTATCTATATAATCTATTATAATAAGAAATAATACAGTCCATTATAAATAATAGACATAGCCCAGAGAATAAGTGTCTCATCAGCATACTTTTAAGAGTGAGAGCTGTGGGGGCATCTGGATGGATAAGGAGTTGAACATCAGTCTTTCAATTTTGGCTCAGGTCATGATCTCAGGGTCCGGGGATCAAGCCCCGCATCAGGCTCTACACTTAGTGGGGAGTCTGCTTGAGAATTCTCTCTCTCCCTTTCCCTCTGTGCCCCCTTCCCTAAAATAAATAAATCTTTTTTTTTTTTAAAGCATGAGAGTTGTAGGGAGTGGGTAAAGAATTAAAATTATTATAATTAAAATATTTATCAAAAGGTTTTTATTATGTTGGTCAATTTATAAAATAGTTATTAAAAACTGTTTGTAAAAATAAAATGATAATAATAATGATATTTGGTCAAAAATTAAAAAAAAAAAAAACCCAACAACTTAGGACAAGAATAAAACCAGATGGGACACCAGCACAACAAGCAAAAAGTAGAACTACCCCTGGCAAAGAGGAAATGTGGTTACTCAACTCATGAAGACAGAAACGGATTCTATGTGCTAATTCCTGATGAAAGAGTTTCATTATCTCCTTTTTTTGCTCATTCATTTCTACTAGGGGTCCAGCAGAAAATTCACAGACACTTTATGGCCACACATAGACTCACAGTCCAGATGTTGTTAGGTAAACCCATGGTTTCTTTGTCTCAGGTGCTATTCTAATATTGTGCCCTCCATCATTGCCCTAAAAAGAGGGACTGGCTGGCTCTGACTGTGGTAGAACATTCTGCTGCTTGGGAAAATAACAATATAAGAATATACCCTGGGGATGTTCTAAATACATCCTGCCATTTAGGTAGACCAAAAATGTTGGGGTCCATCTTAGGAGAAGAGCTAATAAAGCCCTAAGGGGAAAATTACTACCATCTTCTGAGTTCTAAAATGTTGGATTTGGGATCTTCAAATTACTTTTTTCTGTTTAATGATTACTTTTTTCTGTTTAAAATATATGACTAGGTTGGGAATGCCCGGGTGCCTCAGTTGGTTAAGTGTCTGACTCTTGGTCATGGTCCCAAGGTTGCAAATTCAAGTGCCAGATCAGGCTGTCAGCTGGGTATGGAGCCTACTTAACATTCGCTGTTTCCCTCTCTTCTTGTCCCTCCCCTCCCTGCTCATGTGCTCTTTGTCTTAAAATGTATATATCTAGGTTGATAGAAGAAAAAATAGAATTTTTGGCCTCCGGTCCTTTGGGACAAGCTGTAATCTGTTTCTCATTAGTCCACAACTTTTCTTCTCAGCCTTTTGCCCTAGTAATTATTATTTTTTTTATCATTCAAAAATAGTTACTGGAAAAAAGGGGAAAAAAAAAAACCCTTCTTATGCCTTTCTAGTATTTGGTATCTTCCTATTTCTCAGTATGAAGTGGTTAGAAGAACAACCACTTTAGAATCAGAAAAATGTGCCTTAAACTTCAGGCATATTAGTAGTGTCAAATTACTTTAATCACCTTATCTGAATGGGAATAATACTGTGGGAATTTGTGATAACTTTGTGGTCAGGATTAAGTGAGATGATCCAAGTAAAGTGCCAAACACAATGATTGACAAATAGTAGGTGGCCAATAAGTGGCAGCTAGAGTCACTACAGAAAGTATAAAAGGTGTCATGTTGGTGAGGCCATAAGATTGTCACATAGGCTCCTTTATCCTCCATTTCAGCTTCCTTACCACTCCTTCCCCTCCCCATCCCCACCAACTCCTTCTGCCAGTACTTGGGGCTCTCATGGTGCTGTGTGACTGCCCTTTTTCCTAGTCTAGCATCTTTTGTTCCTGATTTATCTTCCTCATTTCCTTTCTTCCAGACCTCCTAGTCTTATAAGTTATGCTTTTTTTGCCTACCATATCTATCCTTGTAGAGGTTCTGTTAATGTCATATATACCAAAATGTTGAAAACTAACATCATTTTCATAGGCTAGTCTTACCAGCACATAGGTCTATTTTAGTAAAGGTCAACATCATAACCTTAAATAATGAAAGTGCAGAACTTAAGTTGGAGGCATCAGCAATAGGGACAGAGGAGATATTTTCAAAGAGAGGCACTCAATGATAACAATAAAACTAATGAACAGCTACTGTTTATTGGGTGTCTATTTTACACTGAGTTTTATATGCATTGCCTCACTGAACCTTCACAATTAATAAATTATGTACTATCATTATTGCTATTTTTCTGATGAGGAAAGTACAGCTTGGAGAGGTAAAACAAATTCCTGAAAGTTATATACACCTAGTAAGTGGAGAAGACAGATTTGGAACTCAGATCCATCAAACATCACCATCTCTCTCACTCAATCATTTACAGGCTGAATTTTCAACAGGACAGGTATCTCTGTGTTCTTCCTATCATTATTTGCTAGAACCTAGTACAGCGCTGGACACACAGTACGCAATTAATTGTTTGTGCAAGGATTAATGAATATATATCTATTTTGCCATAACCTCCTTTCCATTTTACCTACTGGACTCAAGTTTTCCTAGAAGGTCCTGACTTACTTAATATTCCAAAATTCTGAGTGCCAGTAGTCCATATATACCATTCTGTTCCCTGACTTTATGTCTCTATCTTGCTGTCCTGTCTACCTGCAATTCCTCATTCTCCCAGAAGTCTCTGAGCTAACTTCCCTTTACCTAGTAACACAGAGCTCAAGAATGGTCTCCCTCCATAAGGCTTTCCACTTCTCTCACCTCTCCTCCTATCCTTTTCCTCACCATCTCCTTTCCTTTTCCCACCATGGCTCAACCCGACAGGGTTCCTTTCATGCCTGTGTCTTCCACTAGACCATGGTGTATTTCAAAGTGGATGTCTGATGTCTTTTTGTATCTTTTTTTTATGCCTAACATATTTTTCTTCTGACATATTTTTATATGGTTCTGGTGTGGCCTAGTTTATCAATTCTCAGGTGCATTTAAAAAAATATATTTAACATCTCTGAATTTGGGATACATCTTTCAGAAGTGTTTTTCTAATCTAGTGACACAAAAAGAAGAGTTGACTGAGTCCTATAATCAATGGCATCTTAGATTTAACATAATATGGTAACAGGGCACCTGGGTGGCTCAGTGGGTTAAGCTTCTACCTTTGGCTTGGGTCATGATCTCAGCATCCTAGGATCGAGTCCCACATCAGGCTCTCGCTCAGCAGGGAGCCTGCTTTCCCCCCACCCCTCTGCCTGCCTCTCTGCCTACTTGTGATCCCTCTCTGTCAAATAAATAAATAAAATCTTTAGTAAAAAAATGTGGTAATAGATAATAAATAAAAGTTATATGTATGAAAGAAGGAATAACAATCATAGCCCTCCTTAAGTCGTATTATTATTCCTACTTATAACCTAGCTGTTCTGCATCAGACAATGTGGCAGGGCCACAGTTGAACATTATTCTTTATTTATGTTGGGTTTTCCTAGTACAAGTAAGACAGATAATACACTACATCAGATTTATCTTCATCATTTCTTACTGGACTTACATTATATGTTCCATATGCTTGTCTTCTAGGTGAAATTGATCTTCAGATCCTTTCCAAAGTGCAGATTCAACATCCAGGAATTCATATCAACAATGAAGTTGTTGAGCCAAGTGTTGAGCAAATTGCCAAGTACAAAGGTATCTGTAACTTATGGTGCTCTATGTCAAATCCTATCCTGAAAGGCTTATCATTCCAAATTTGTCCCCTCACTCATGAACAACATAGTTACTGTGGTATGTTCTTTGTAAGCTTATTGGGAAAAGAACATATTTAATTTGTTTTCTTGGAAGACATGACTAACACCTCAGAAATATGAACAATGAATAATTAGATTTCTTTTTGTACTGATTCTTCTATTCCCTGGTGATCAACTACTATTTTTGATGTTTATTCTTAGAGACAGAGTCATTAATTCATTCAGAAATATTTAAACAGAATCCTTGCTCTTAAACGGTTTGTGTTTAATGGATTATATATAGCAGGAGTCAGCAAACCTCTCTGAAAAAATACACATATACACACTCTAAATATTTTTAGGCCACGTGATCTTTCTCACAATTAGTCAACTCTCCTACTGTAGCACCAAGGCAGTCACAGATGATGCTGACAAACTGAGTGTTCATATGTTCCAATAAAACTTTATTTATAAACACTAAAGTTTGATTTTTATATCATTTTCACATTTCATGAAATATTATTCTTTTGATTTTTCCTTCAACCGTTTAAAAATCTAACAGCATGAGATATGCAAAACAGGCATAAAGTCAGAAAGTGCAATAGTATATGTTTTTAGTTTGCAGTCTAGAAATAGATAGTGAGCCAGATATGGTCCATAGGCCATGGTCTGCTGACTCCTGGGTTACAGAAACATATCATTTATTTTCCACTGATAAAATTCACCAGTTGATTTCCCATTAATACTGATAAAATGCAACCAATATCTGATCAGCGTTCTCATAATTATTTCTTATTGACTCTTTCTTTCATCCCTAATTTCATTTAATACTAGAAAAAATTCAGGATGAACTCTCTGGTCTTCCAGAGCTACATAAAAAAGAAAAATGTGCTTTATATCTGTTATGTATATAACATTGATTGCATTAAAATTCGAAATGGAAATGGATTCTACATTTGCAATTAAAATTGATGGTGTGCCATCTCTTTTCTGTATTTTAGAGCTTGTAGCCAAGACATCAAACCTTGAGAACATAAAGTTTGCTTGGCATAAGGAGACATCTTCTGAATATCAAAATAGAATCATGGAGAAAAAAGAATTTCAGAAATGGGACTTTATTCATATGATTCAGGTAAGAAATATTTATTGTTATATATTCTCAGGAGACTTTTTTTTTTTTTTTTTTAGAAATATGTGTGAAGAATACCTAATAGTCTACCTTTAGGAAGAAAAATGAAAATCTGATTTCTGATTTTACAAGTGAACATTATCCATCCAAATTGAGGATAAAGATGTTTCTAGGACTGAGAGATTCTCTGTAACATTCAAAAAGCCAGGTTTTTTTATACTCCACACCTTCTGTTACTGATTTTTTTTTCAGTGTTGGCTTAATTAATTTTTGTAGGATTGGAAGTTCATAGATAGTTTTGAGGAGAGTAGAGTGTGACATATTTCAGCACAGCTCTAATGGTCTGGATGGACTGATGTCCAGAGTTTTTCTGAATCCTTTCCTTTCCCTTCTTTAATGACCTGGTTATTGTGCATGTGACAGAAGGGGAAGGTTAGCTCATTCTTAGGTTGATAAAGTTTACTTATGTCAGTCATTCAGTAGGAATATATTTCTATGATCCAACACTGATAGTATATTTCTTAGAAATATACTAAAGGGTTTCTTGGAAAGGGGGTGACCATTCATTAGATGTTATGGGGATGGATTTATGAGAATCACTGATATTTCTGGATAGCATATGGATGTATAGACTTTGGACATTGTCTACCATTAGAAGATTTATATTTTAGAAATACCAATGTAACAGTAAGCGACATCTTTCTGTAGTCCACAAGTACAGTCATCCCAAAGGAATAAACCTTTAAGAAATCAAAGGAAGAAATGACTCTAACATTGGTATATCCAAGCAATACTACACCTCTTTTCTCCTAGCTGACAAAATCATTTACCTATAAGGGAGTACTTAAATTGCCCATCAAGCCTACAATGTTTCTCTATTAGACTTAATTTCCCCCCTCCCCATATAACTATTTCATACATCCCTCTCTCTCCTTATACTTCCTGTAACCCCTTCACCATCACTCATTCCCAGCTGATGACCTTACTTCATACTGTATAGCAAAAAGAGAAATCATCCAATGGAAAGTCATCTTTCACCCTCCAAATTTATAAACACAGCTGCATCTGTACCCACCATCTCTGTCTTTCATCTTATTACAAGGGCCTCCTTTTATCAAAAACCAGTACCTTCACTTATGCTCTGGATCCCATTCTTTACCTGTTATAAAATGTTGCAGATTCAGAGATCATTCTCCTATTTCTCTCAAAATTTCCATGCATCTTCCTTCTTTCTTAGAGCAACACTACTTCCTCTGCATTACTGTTCTATTTCTCTACCTTCCTCCCTGTCTAGCTCACATTTTCCCCGTGTTATGTCTTTGTCTCTTCATTGTTCCTTATAGTCTTAACACTCTGATGACATTCTTTCAGCTTAATATTCACAGTCAACTTCAGAGAATCTCAGTATCTATTACATCAAATTTCAGAGCATCTGTTATGGCCCACCTCCTCTTTTTAGCCAGGTTACATCATAGACTGTTAGCTGTTTTATGGATATGTATCTGGGTATCTATCCCTGTCATGAACAGCATGGAATGACATGATACTAAATATGGCCCCAAAGCAGCATAGGCCATGTGCAGCTCCATTTTATTTCTTTTTTTTTTTTAAGATTTTATTTATTTATTTGACAGAGAGAGAGGGAGATATCACAAGTAGGCAGAGAAGCAGGCAGAGAGAGAAGGGGAAGCAGGCTCCCCGCTGAGCAGAGAGCCCGATGCGGGGCTTGATCCCAGAACCCTGGGACCATGACCAGAACTGAAGGCAGAGGCTTAACCCACTGAGCCACCCAGGCGCCCCATCATTTTATTTCATTCATTCATGTGAGAGGGGCAATGTTTAAGTTGTGTTTGCTTAATGTAATAAATTCTATCATAGGCATCTACATAGAAATTAAACTCTTGCCCAAGAGAGATGGAGATGAGATATAAGAAGTAAGTATCTGTGGGGGTAGATTCCAGGGAAGCAAAGGAAGCCTTTGAGGAAAATTTTCCCCTGCCAGTGTATAATTCTAGGCTCTACCTTGTTGAGTGGAAAGACCTCTTCCTGCATTTCATCAGAGAATGGTCCAGATTTATTAAAAAAGGGGTGAGTTGACCGTCAGCACCCTGTGACCAGGCATGTAACCTCATGCTTTATTCAGTCCGTTTTCCTAGAGAATCTGTCAGTATCAGAGACTGCCATATTTTCTGTGATTTATAAAAAGCATCTGTGAGCATATGGTAAAGCTAGTGCAAAGGGCTTAATTTTAAAGCAGAGTTCCATGAAATGGGGTCTGTTTTTATGGTGCCAGCACCATCTTCTCCCAGAACTATAATTCACAAAATATAGAGCAAGCATAGAATCAATGTCCCAATGTGGAGTAGAGACGAAGTATCTCCAGCTATAAATGTCTCTGTTATTTAAACCAGAAAGAGTAAATTTAAAACTGTTTGGCTGTAATTGAACAAATACCATAGTCTTGTTAATTTTGGCCATTCTAACTGGTGTAAGTTGGGAACCACTTAATGTGGTTTTGATTTTAATCTCTCTGATGGCTAATGATGGTGAACATTTTTTCATGTGTCTGTTAGCCATTTGCATGGCTTCTTTAGAGAAGTGTCTGTTCATGTCTTCTGCCCATTTTTTGAAAAGATTATCTATTTTGTGTGTGTTGAGTTTGAGGAGTTCTTTATAGATCTTGGATATCAGCCCTTTATATTGTCATTTGTGAATATCTTCTTCTTAAAGTGTTTTGTTGAGTAAAACTCTCATTAGCAATCAGGGAGATTAAAATCAAAACCACATTGAGATACCACCTTACACCAGTTAAAATGGCCAAAATTAAGACAGTAAACAACATGTGTTGGAGAGGATGTGGAGAAAGGGGAGCCCTCACACTGCTGATGGGAATGCAAGTTGGTTCAGCCACTTTGGAAAATAGTGTGGAGATTCCTTAAGAAATTAAAAATAGAGGTTCCCTATGATCCTGTATTTGTATTACTGGGTATTTACCCCAAAGATACTGATGTAGTGAAAAGAAGGGCCGTCTGTACCCCAGTGTTCATAGCAGCAATGGCCGCAGTCACCAAACTGTGGAAAGAGCCAAGATGCCCTTCAACAGATGAGTGGATAAAGAAGATATGGTCCATATATACAATGGAGTATTATGCCTCCATCAGAAAGGATGAATACCCAACTTTTGTATCAACATGGACGGGACTGGAAGAGATTATGCTGAGTGAAATAAGTCAAGCAGAGAGAGTCAGTTATCATATGGTTTCACTTACTTATGGAGCATAAGGAATAACACAGAGGACATTGGGAGATAAGAGAAGAGAAGTGAGTTGGGGGAAATCGGAGGAGGAGACAGATCATGAGAGACAGTGGACTCTGAGAAACAAACTGAGGGTTTTGGAGGGGAGGGGGTCCTGGTGGTGGGTATTAAGGAGGGCACGTACTGCATAGGGTACTGGGTGTGGTGCATAAACAATGAATTCTGGAACACTGAAAAGAAATAAAATAAAATGAAAAAAAAAAACCCTCTCAACTTGAAAATCAACCTTTCTAAAGAATATCTAACCCAAGTAACAAAGAAATTGACATAGAAAAGTGTCTAATTTCTCTTTTCTTTCGTTTCTAGATGCTGTATTATGTAAAAGATATCCCAGCTACCCTGAAATTCTTCCACAGTCTCTTAGCTACCAATGCTAAGATGCTGATTATTCTTGTGTCAGGTAAATTATTTACATTCACCCTGAATTTTAAAACAGTAATAGTGCCTATGTGCTTGGATATATGTGTTTGAAGGCAGCTGCAATATTTTGTCTTCATTATGAAATTCTTGACTTGGCTTCTAAGCACAGTCAATTAATTAACACAGTGTTAGGAAAGTCCTTCACAACAGCTATCAATTTAGGGGGTCCAGTGGAATTAAATATCTATTTACTCCTTTCCCTTGGTAAAATTTGTCTTTATTGTCTCTATATAAATTCTTTTTTATACAATATAGAGCAAATACCACTAATACGAATTTTTTTAACGAGGCCAAAAATAGCGAATATTTCTGTTTATCTCCTTTTTCTTTGTTTTTTTTTTTTAAAGATTTTATTTATTTGACAGAGAGAAATCACAAGTAGGCAGAGAGGCAGGCAGAGAGAGGGGGGGAAGCAGGCTCCCTGCCGGGCAGAGAGCCTGATGTGGGGCTTGATCCCAGAACCCTGGAACCAGGACCTGAGCCGAAAGCAGAGGCTTTAACTCACCGAGCCACCCAGGTGCCCCTCCTTTTTGTTTCTTGAATGTTTCTTTCCCTTCTGTGATGTTTATTAATACATAAATAAAGGTTTAAATATTTGGGATACCTTCATATTTGATTAATTTACATTTCTAGAGCCTATCAATATTGTTCAATGTAGATTTTCTCAAATAACTACCAAAAATTGTTCACTTGTTTTGTATTACTGTCTTATTTTCAAAAGAGGGCATTTGATCATGTCATGTTGCTTCCAGTATATAATAAGTACCACATAGAGAAGTAAACATGTTAATAAATGAGACACTGACATTCTTGAGTTCATTAATTCATTACTTCTTTCATTTAGTAATCTTCATGGATTGTATACACAGTGCTAGGCCAATTGATTCTAGATATACAACAATCTCTGTCTTCCTAAGTTTATACCAGACCTCATACTCAAAACCATATGTCACAAAATTCATCAGTTCTTAAATATGAGGAATGACTTTAAGAATGGCAAACAGGGTTGTTGCCTGTAATTCTAGGTTTGAACTCATGTGGGAGTTTTGCATATGAGAGTTCCTGCATACAACCTCTTCCCTAAAGAACACTTTGATATACTATTTTTATCTCTGGTTAATTAAAAACTCATTTATGTGGGAGAGTTCTATCTTCCCATTTAGAAGGGCTCATGTAAACTGGATACTTCTTATTAACCTCCATCTAAATTAAGACACTTGGGTAAAACCATTATACTACATTTAGGAATACAAAAGAAAACTTAGTTGTGACTAATCAGGGCAGTCTATTCTTGATAATCTGTATCAATAATAAAGAAAAGCATTACTAATAGAAATAATAATTCATCCAGATTTTAGGATGTATTTCATATAAATAGAAGATCCACTCTTATTTATATTTGGTTTATTCTTAAATATTTCAGAAGTTAAGTATTTCAGTGTCAGAAAGCAGTTTTCTATATTTCTACCAAGAGGAAAAAGCCAGCCTAAGATTTAGAAAGTGACATGAGTAGTCTATACAAACAACTGAGAACTGGCTAAGTGCCCTTATGAATACAGTATTCTGCTAGCTATCTCTTGAATTACACTAATACAACCCATGGTATATTGGCATCAAGAAATGTTCAGACCAAAACAGGTGCAGTGAAATATATGATGATACATGCAACAAGAATGCCGAGGCATTTCCTAGCTGTGTGAATGTGGTCTGCGAGTCTTAGTTTATTCAAGGGCTATTTCTAGATAATCATACCTATATTATATTGCATCTATGCATATATATGTTTCATATGTACTCTATATATATACATTCACAGGTAAAAAATCAAAGAAATGTAGTAAAGACTCAAATATCAGTTAGCTTTTTCTTAAAAAGTATTTTGAGTCGAAATTACTTAGTCAAGGTAGTTTGATGGTGGAAATATTTTGCTAACTTTTTCTGTATGCAGTTAAAAAAACCCTCTTCATTACTGTATTCAGCATGGGAGACAGGTATCCCAAAGAGGACAACACTACTCATAGACATTGTTCCTACACATAAGAATAGAACAAATAACAAATGTCCAATGATTAAAGGGACTCCAGTGACCCCTTGCCTTCATCACATGCACTTTTCTTAGAAGAGAGTTGTGCAGCTACAAGAAAAATATCATACGTACATTTTTTCTTAAAGAACCACTTAACAAAAGGAGAAGATAAATTTAGGCATTTTATTTTGGACTTTCCAATTCTCTCCTAAGGCTAAAAGTTACAGCTTTATTGCCTCTATCAGAAGAGTTATTAAGGAAAGAAATTAATTAAATATATGTAATAAAAAATAAGCCACCTTGTTCAGTATAGTTTCCTTCTCAGTAAAGGAAAAGGTAAATAAAATTGTCAATATACTGGAATTCTCATCAATTTAGTATAAAGTGAATGTCTCCAGATTCCCCAGTCGTAAGGGATCACTCATAACTCTTACAAATCCAGGAAAAATGATGGGATCCCTTATCTCAAGTAACTTGAGTCATTCATCCCTTGCTCCGTGACTGCTGAGGATCCTGGGAGTCATGCTTACATGCTCCTGATGGTTGCCCACCACTGTTTGCCCCAAATTTCTGCTCCCAGTTCAATTTTTGATTTCCTATCTCCATTACTTTTCTACTGCTTTGGAGCAGCTCTTATGTAGTGGAGGACTGAGATATGTAAACACTTGGAACAGTGTGTTAAGTTTCTTATCAGAGGTATATGGGGCATATAGCATTCTAAACTACTAGTTCTGAATGTGTCTAAAAAAAGAGAGCATATTTTGGGATGCCTGGGTGGCTCTGTTGGTTGGACGACTGCCTTCGGCTCGGGTCATGATCCCAGAATCCCGGGATCGAATCCTGCATAGGGCTCCCGGCTCCATGGGGAGTCTGCTTCTCTGTCTGCCCTTCTCCTCGCTCATGCTCTCTCTCACTGTCTCTCTCTCAAATAAATAAATAAAATCTTATTAAAAAAAAAAGAGAGAGCGTATTTTGGCTAAAACGTACTACATGATGGACATGGAATCAGAGAACATAGAAAGTTCTGGAGATTTGAAGAAAGGTTTAATAAACAGGAGTAAAAGACTCAATAAAGAAGATTAACATTCACAGAGACACACACACATGCTCAAAACCCACGCTGAAATAGACAGAGAAAAGCTATGAAGGGTAGGCAAATGAAACTCATTAGGAAAAGAAAAAGAAATTGAAATCAGAATTAAATGACAGCATTTACTGTTAGAATACATGTTGCTTGAGGGAAGAGAGACTTTTCTCTGTGTTTTAAGTATCAGTTACAGAACTAGCCCAGCTCAGTAAATATTCATTTAATTATAACAAGGAGAAGTTCTTGATTATATAAAGATAAAAGATTTGATTTGGGGATGAAAAGGAAGAGAAATAAGGACAAAAGAGGTGGATTTTTTAAATGAGTGTCTCACACTAAAATAACATCAGTAGTAGCATGTCTTTCCCCAAATGTAGTAGCCAGGCATTAGTTTTGAGAGTTGCTAGTTAAAATGTAACCTCTCTGGTTAGGGGGGTTTTGCCAGAAGGAGACACCACTTTTTTGTGCATCCCTCTCCTTACCTGACTAAGGAAGGAGGCAAATCATGGTGTGTTATTTTTTTTTTAAGATTTTATTTATTTATTTGACAGAGAGAAATCACAAGTAGGCAGAGAGGCAGGCAGAGAGAGAGGAGGAAGCAGGCTCCCTGCTGAGCAGAAAGCCCGATGTGGGGCTTGAACCCAGGACCTGGGATCATGACCTGAGCCGAAGGCAGCGGCTTAACCCACTGAGCCACCCAGGCGCCCCTGGTGTGTTATTTTTAATACAATGAGAAAAAAATCTGGTTTATATCATGTTGGAAACAAAAGTAACACCATATGTTGTGCCCACCGAGAGCCATTATGATAATGCATCAGTTAGAAAGTGTATAATTGCTCAGCTTAGAAATGGCACCAAGTCACACAACACTGACACCAGTAAAATTTCTGCAATCAGTGTTTGGTTATTTTTTTTTTCTCTGTCAGGTTAAAAATAAAAATAATAATGATAATAGAACCTCTTTTCAACCATTGAAATATTTATTTTCTCATAAAGTCTTATTTGTAGGCATATTCTTATTTGGGCAGATAATCACTGTCTGTGTAATAAAAGATTTTTTAATATAGACTCATGACCCTATTTTTTTTTTCCCATTAGACTGAGGTTTTGTTTTTTTCTGCTTCATTCCAATTTTACCCTCTGGAGCGTACCCTGCGGTTATTACTCCCTCTTCTGAAATATTAGTTGAATGTCAGTTATCTAAGCTATTTAAATTTTACCTTTTTCTCCTCAGTTAGTCCCTTTTGTTGAGTTCAATCAGGAGACTTTAGCCCAATCTATGGATGAGGGCCAGGGCTCTTTGAACATCCAATAATTATATGCATAACTATATGGGTATTTATTGTTTGTGTATTATGCTGGAGAGTCAATTACTTCATTAGACCGTAAAAGAGGTTTGGAAACCCAAAAACCTCAAACCTTTGAAATCTTCACTATTAATCCTGGAATACAGGTTCTCTCTAACATTGCTTTGCCAAGTCCAATTTAATTTCCTAATACTTGAACAATGTTTGTTTACTTTGTTTGCCAGTCATGGTTCTTAGTTCCTTTACTTTTTCTTACCCCAATTCTATGCTATAAATTCTGTATTTATCCCTGTTTTGCAGGTGATAAAACTGAGGGGAAGCTTCATAAAGCTAGTCAGAGGAAAAGCCAGCCTTCATACTTGGGCAGTTGGCTTTAGTGGCCCTCTATTACATTGTATCAATTGATAAATATTAATTGGGTATGTGACATCCCATTATTATATGCAGGTATTAGAGGGTCCACAAATAGATGCTTATTTCTGTTGAGGTATTAGTATTATAGATTTCCAAACAGCAAGTTTGCTTTTTCATAGTCTCAAGATTACAACCAGTGAAAATACATTATCAAACCAACTCCATATAATGTTCACTTATTTTGTGAGTACTTATTACCCATCTGCTATGCACTTAGCATTGTACAACAATTCAGTTAAATTATCTCATTTAGTACTTGCAGTTGCATTTGAGGTATGTACGATTATCCCCATTTTATGGATCAGAAAACTGAGGTTCTCAGAGACTGAAAAACAAATCTCATCTTATTCATGAAGTGTCAGAAGTACATTCCAACTTGTGTCTCTCTCCCTCAGAGGCTGCATCTCTTAGCTTCTACACTGGGCCAGTTTATCCATTAAACACACTAGACATTGCTAAAACATCTTCTAAAGCTGGGGACAAAACTTGACACCTGATGATACATTTAAAACTGTTCCTCCCTCATTCTTCCCATTTCCCACAATGGCAATTCTCTCTTTTCAGGTGCTTGGGCCAAAATCATTGATAATTCACTTAATTATCTGTTTTCACTCATATCCAAAATCCAAATTGTTGGCAAATCTCACTGTATCTATGAGCATAATATAAAAGAAATCCAACCACTTCTCATCACTTCCAAAAGCTAGCTACTCCAATTTACCATCATCTGTCACCCAGATTATTGTCATAACCTCCTTACTGTTCTCCCTGTTTCCACCCTTATGGCCCTACAGTCTATTCTCATCTGTGTGACTAATTAACCTTATTAAAATATAAATCAGGTTAAGTCACTCTAATGTTGTATTGCTCAATATAAAAGCCACATTTGACTACTGAAATTGATATGTAAATGAATTGCAGTGAAGTAAAACTTAAAATTCATTTCCTTGGTCATACTAGCCACAGTTCAAATGTTCCTTAGCCACAGATGGTTAGTGGCTACCATATTAGACAATGCAGATACAGAATATGTTCCAGAAAATTCTTTCAGATAACACTACAGTGACTTCCCATCTCACTCCATGTGATATGGTATCCTACCCACTCCCTCCACCACTCATCCAACCCTATCTTCTACTTTCCCCTTTGCTCACTGATTTCAGATCTCACTGGTTTCCTGGCCAGTTCTTAACATGACAAGCATGCTCTCGCCTCAGGTCCTTTGTAGTTGCTCTTTTATCTACCTAAGGTAATCTTCCCTATCATATCTACATGGCTTGTTCACATATCTCTGCTCAAATGTTACATTATTATCGAGAGTTTCTGTGACCACCGTATATTAACAGCAACCCATCCAACTCTTTGACCCTCCTTATCCCTTGTTCTGATTTGTTTTTCATTAGTACTTAGCACAATCTGATATGTGATTTATTTACTTGTATATTTAGCTTTCTTTCCCCCTTCTGTGTACCTCTTAAATTAAGCTACCCAAAGGCAAGAATATTTATTTATTGGCTACTTTATTCTAAGCATGTAGTATACTTCCTGACAGAGAAGGGAAATGAAAAGAAGAATAAGTAAAAGCATGAGCTTTGTTTTATCACACAGGAATCAGTGGCTGGAACAAGCTGTGGAAAAAATATGGATCCCGCTTACCTCAGGATGACCTCTGTCAGTATGTCACATCGTCTGACCTCACTCAGATGCTGGATAAACTGGGGATTAAGTATGAGTGTTATGACCTTCTGTCCACCATGGACATATCTGATTGTTTTATTGATGGCAATGAAAATGGAGAACTGCTTTGTGATTTTTTGACAGAAACCTGCAACTTTAATACAGCAGCACCACCTGATCTCAAAGCAGAAATTATGAAAGATCTGCAAGAGTCTGAGTTCAGTGTAAAGAAGGAGGGAAAAGTTCTTTTTAATAATAGTCTGAGTTTCATAGTGGTTGAGGCATAAATATTAATCATGAAAATGTATTTAAAAAATTATATTTTGGGGGCACCTGGGTGGCTCAGTGGGTTAAAGCCTCTGCCTTCAACTCAGGTCATGATCCCAGAGTTCTGGGATCAAGCCCCACATCGGGCTCTCTGCTCAGCGGTGAGCTTGCTTCCTCCTCTCTCTCTGCCTGCTTGTGATCTCTGTCTGTCAAATAAATAAATAAAATCTTTTAAAAAAATTATATTTTGAATATCTCATATATAAAATCTAGAAAATTCCAAGACATTCTCAGATTTCCATGCATATCATATAGGATACTGTTATTCTTATCACTCCTTATTCCTTCCCCATATCAAGAGGCCACATCAGGCTAAATACCACCTAGGCTATAAAAATGAGACAACTAAGTTTCACTAGCTTATTGACAAGAAAATCCTTTCCGTTTGTTGATTGTACTGGAATTTCCTAAAATATTAATAAAACATATGCTATGGATTCTTTAAATACTGCAAAAGTATATACATATTGATATATATGAAAAAAGTATATGTTTATTTTTTTCCTCCTTCTGTGAAGAATTATTTGTGCATATTCCTCTAGTAGTTTCTAACTTGTTTTTATTGATTACTAAAAGTAAGCACCTTAGGATATTACAAAATTATTTGTCACATGTCCCATTTCCTTCCACTTTGTTTTCTCTTTATTGTTTATCTTTTATCTTTGATTTTATAGTGTTTGGTTTGCTTTTGATACAGTGAAGTTTTTCTCAGTCAAATCTTCAGGTTTTTTTTTCCCTTCTGGGTTTCTGACACATTTTTAAAGGCCTTCTTAAAGTTTTAGAATCTTTACATATTTTATTATAAAAATATAGTTTCACTTTAAAAAAATAAATCTTCATATGTTTGAAATTTACATAAGTGTAGGATTCTGGGAAGATGGCAGAATAGAGGACCCTAAGCTCACCTAGTCCCATGGTAACACTCAAATCAGCATAAATAACAGAAAACCACCCAAAGACAGGCAGAAGAAACTCCACAACTAAAGGTAGAGAAGAGGCCATGTGGAAGAGGATAGGAAAGGTGAAGATGAGGTGGGGAGCTAAAAAGGCCCTGGTTGTCTGCAGTTGGGAGGGAGCAGGGGCATGGAGAAGGGTGAGAAATACACTGTCACACCAGGGAGCCTGCATGGAGAGGAAGAATCCCCATAATATTTGGCTTTGAAAGCAAGAGGGACTGAATTTCTTGAGTTCTTACAGCAAGCATGACTTTTAAAAACTAGCAGGCTTTGCTCTGGGAGAGCCCAGTGTGCTGCAGGAAACTCTGTCCCTGCCCTTAAAGAGAGAGCACAACAAATTGTTTATGGAGATACAGCATAGAAGCAGCAGTTTGAAAAATGACTAGGGCATATGGGAGGGAGAATTATTTACTAATCTCAGAGCATGTCCCAGAGAAACAGATTTCCCTGAGAGACTCCTCCAGAAACAAAGGAGCTGCCATTTCCATCTCCCACCCCTCAGCATAAATGCTTCACCACCTTCAGAAACTGGCAAAGTCTACATTCCTTATCTAACTTGCTTACACTAAGCCCCCCCACATCAGCAGATCTGCCCCTCCCCAGGCACTTGCCTGCACTACAGTCCCCTCCCCTAGAAGACTGGCATAATGCTTGCCAACACTGAGTCTCCCGGGTGTTTTGTGGGGCCTTGTTCCAAGCAACAGTTCACCTCCATACACTCCTTATTAAAACTGCACTCCCTGCCTATGTGGGCTTTGCAGAGCAGCACTGGCCAGGCCAGGTCTTCACAGCAATTGCATGTACCCTATGGAAGAGGACCAGCACCATCTCATTAAAAGTGTGTGCCTTATCCACTACTTTCAAGAGTAGGAGACAGCTGAGTTTCCTAACACACAGAAACAGACATAGAGAGTTAGACAAAATGAGGAGACAGAGGAATGTATTCCCAATGAAAGAACAGGACAAAACCACAGCAAGAGACCTATGTGAAATGAATGTAAGTAATATGCCTGATAGAGAATTTAAAGTAATGATCATAAAGGTAGTCACTGTGCTTGGGAAATGATTGGAGGCATTGGTGAGATCCTTAACAAAGAGATAAAAAAAAGTACCAATCACAGATGAAGAACACAATAAATGAATTTTAAAATACACTAGATGGAATAAATAGTAGGCTAGAGGAATGAGAAGAACAAATTCTCAATATGGAAGACAATAATGGAAAGCAATCAAATTGAGGAGGTAAAATAAAATAAACATGCAAAATGAGAATAGACTTAGGGAACTCAGTGACTCCATCAAGCATAACAACATTTGCATTATAGGGATCACTAAGAAGAAAGAAAAGGGGGCAGAAAATTTATTTGAGGGAGTAATCGCTGAAATTTCCTGAATCTGGGGAAGGAAACAAACCCAGATCTAGGAGGTACAGAGATCCTGCAATAAAATCAAACCAAGAAGACCCACACAAAGAAACATAGTAATTAAAATGGCAAAAGAAATGATTAAAAAAAATTAAAGCAGCTAGAGGAACGAAGACAATACTTACAAAGGAAACTCCATAAGACTATCAGCAGATTTTCTTTAGCAGAAACTTTGCAGGCCAGAAGGGAGTGGCATATATGCAAAGTGCTGAACGGGAAAAATGTGCAGCCAAGTATATTCTATCCAGAAATGCTAGCATTCAAAATAGAACGAGGGACAAAAAATTTATCAGACAAAAACTAAAGGACTTCATGACCACCAAACCAGTCCTATAAGCAAGCAATGTTAAAAGGGAATGCTGCAGATAATATGAATATGAAAAAAAAAAATATATATATATATGTATAAGATTCCACCAAAAAACTACTAGAACTGATAAATGAACTCAGTAAAGTTGCTGGATACAAAATCAATGTACAAAAATCCATTGCATTTCTATAAGTGATAATTAAGCAGCAGAAAGAGAAATTAATTCTATTTACAATTACACCAAAACCAATAAAATACCTAGGAGTATACCTAACCAAAGAGGTGAAAAACTTGTACTCTGAAAATTGTAGAACATTTGATGAAAGAAATTGAAGATAACACAAAGAAATGGAAAGACATTCCATGTCCATGAACTGGAAGAACAAATGCTAAACTGTCCATAGTACCCAAAGCAGTCTACATATTTAATGCAATCCCTGTTAAAATACCAACAGCATCTTTCTAACAACCAGAACGAACAATTCTAAAACTTGTATGGAACCAGACAAGACCCCAAATAGCCAAAGGAATCTCGAAAGAGAAAAACCAAACTGGAAGCATCACAATTCTGGACCTCGAGTTATATTACAAAGCATGGTGATCAAAACAGTATGGTACTGGCACAAAACAGACATGTAGATCAATGAAACAGAATAGAAAACCCAGATATCAACCCATAAGTATATGGTCAATTAATCTTCAACAAAGGAGGCAGGAATGTGCAATGGGAAAAAAACAGTTTGTTCAAGAAATGGTGCTGGGAAAACTGGACAGCAACATACAAAAAAATGAAACTGGACCACTTTCTTACACTGTATACAAAAATAAACTCAAAATGGATTAAGAA
The DNA here is from genome assembly GCF_002288905.1 of Enhydra lutris kenyoni. Taxonomy (NCBI): domain Eukaryota; kingdom Metazoa; phylum Chordata; class Mammalia; order Carnivora; family Mustelidae; genus Enhydra; species Enhydra lutris. The sequence goes on along the minus strand of NW_019154085.1, from coordinate 93,041,107 downwards.
CCTAAACGTGAGACCTGAAACTATAAATATCCTAAAACAGAACACAGGCAGTAATTTCTCCAACATCAGCTGTAGCAACATTTTTTCTAGATCTGTCTCCTGAGGCAAGGAAAATGAAAGTAAAAGCTAACTATTGAGACTACATTAAAATAAAAACCTTCTTTATTTATTTTTTTTTAGATTTTTTTTTTATTTATTTGACAGAGAGAGACACAGTGAGAGAGGGAACACAGGCAGGGGAAGTGGGAGAGGGAGAAACAGGCTTCCCACTGAGCAGAGCCTGATGCGGGGCTCAATCCCAGGATCTTGGGTCATAACCTGAGCTGAGGGCAGATGCTTAACGACTGAGCCACCCAGGTGCCCCAAAATAAAAATCTTCTTAACAGCAAAACTGATTGGAAATAACCAACAAGATTAAAAGATATCCTAATGAATAAGAAAATATATTTGCATATATGATGCAGATATCTGATAAAGCATTAGTATCCAATATATATAAAGAACTTATATAACTCTACACCAGAAAAAAAATAAACAACAGCAATTCAATTAAAAAATGAGATGACATGAATATATATTTCTCCAAAGAAGACATACAGGTGGTCAACAGACACATGAAAAGATGCTCAACATCACTCATCATGAGGGAAATAAAAATCAAAACTATAAAGAGATACTTCTCACACCTGTCAGAATGGCTAAAAAAAACAAGTGTTGGCAAGCATGTAGATGAAAAGGAACTGTAGTGCACTGTTGGTGGGAATGCAAACTGGTGTATCCACTAGAGAAGACATTATGGAGTTCCCTCAAAAAGTTAAAAACAGAACTACCCTACAATCCAGTAATTGCACTACAGGGCATTTACCCCCAAAATACAAAAACACTAATTCAAAGAGATACATGCACCCCTGTGTTTACTGCAGCATTATTTACAATAGTCAAGATATGGAAGCATCACAAGTGTCCATCAATTGATGAATGGATAAAGAAGAGTTGTATGTATATATAATGAAATATTATCTGGCCATAAAAAAGAATGAAATCTTGCCACTTGCAACAACGTGGATGGAGCTAAAGAGCACTATTATGCTAAGTGAAATAAGTCAGTCAGAGAATGACAAATACTATATGATTTCACTCATATGTGGAATTTAAGAAACAAAACAAAAGAACAAAGGAAAAAAAGAGAGAGAGACAAACAAAGGAACCAGACTTTTAACTATAGAGAACAAACTGATGGTTACCAGAAGGGAGGTGGGTTAGGGGATGGGTGAAATAGGTGATGGGGATTAAGAGTACACTTATCATCATGAACACTGAGTAATGTATAGATTTGATGAATTACTATACTGTACACCTGAACCTAATGTAACACTGTATGTTAACTATATTGGAATTAAAATTTAGAAACTTAATAAAAATTTAAATAAGTGGAAGGAGTTAAAATGAGAATAAAATATTTGCCCTCAAAAAGGTAGCTATACCAACACAATTTTCTTGGGGGGGTGGGGGGCGGAAATCTCCTCTACTTAAAATGCACTTTGTATCATTTACCAAATTTCCAGAAAACCCTGAATCTATTTCAAAACTCTAGAGTCTCTTATGTTTCTCTAAAATCTCCCTTAAGACTAAGAGTCATCCTTGGACAGGATTTCAGAGGATTTTTGAAAGCTTATTGAATGTGCTTTATTTTATTTTTAATGACAAACATCTATCATTCTTATAAAAACAGTATATCTCTTTAAATAAGTCCAATAATTTATAACTAATAAAGCTATATTTAAAGTAAGTGAATAATTACTACTTTCTCTTAGGTACAGAATAAAAGTTAGCTTTTACTGAAAAGCTCATGAATCCTCATTTTCCCATTTATAAAGCCTTCAACATAGTGTGGTATTCACTCTTTCATATTGTAGAACTACTACTTGATGTTACAGGAAATACCTATAGAGTTAATACCTCTCCCTAATCTCCTAGATGAGATCCAGGAAGTATACTGGAGAGCACAGCCTATTTTTGCTAACAAAAGACCAAGCTTTATTGTTCATTTTGGGTAAAACTGGCTTGTATTGCCCTCTTTTCCTAGACAACTTCATCAGTGTTTTCTGAATTATCAGTGACAACAAATGAAACGACAGTTATCCAAATCAGATTCCTGAATATGAACCCTGAACTATTAATCATACTGATATGTACTACTGACAAAGGAAATCTGTGAGGCAGGCATAATTGATGGATATGGGCCATGACGACCTTGAACAACTTCCCCAAAAGGATAGAAATCAAGACTCTATAGAGCAAATTATGGCCTTCTCTGAAAGGCACACGTGCAAAACAAAACAAGAATAGAATTAACATGTTACTTACAGATAGAAAAGAATAGCACTCCATAGATGGATATTTGTAAAAATGGCCTTTCTCATCCCTATAAATATCCCTTACTAAGAACAAACAAACAAACAAATAAATAAATAAATTCTCACTGATTCAGTTTGTTAATGTAATGGAACACTTGAACCTTTACAAAAATAAGATCCCCATTAGTACCTACTAAGTAGTAGTGGAAAGTTGCATAGGTACAAGGAATGAAACTACTGATTTTTCAAGTTCGTTCTTTTGATTCAGAAAAAAAGCCTGTAACATGAATTTGGAATGTTGTTTTATACAAAATTATACATTTCCCAGTGTTTAATGGTGCCATGCATATGGATCCTAAGTAATGGGTGTTCAGAGAATTCTTTTTTTCTCAAGCATTCATCTTGTATCTATGTGTTTATATATATATATATTTTCTTTTTTTTACCTGTGTGTTTGTAGTTTTATTGCAATCATAGCTCAAGACTCCAGTAAAATTGTTGGTTGCCCTTAGTATTTGTATAAACCTTAACTTATTTAAAGTATTTCTGACACTTTTCTAATTTTGTTTTTAGGGAGTACGGCTAAAATCCATAGAAGACATTAAGTGGAGCACAGTGTTACAGGGCCCTGATATTTGCTTATTATAAAAATTGGCAATTTTCTTAACAAAAAATTCTGCCAATCTGGGCAAAAAAAACAAAAACAAAAAAGCAACGACTTCTGGTATATTTCCATATCTCCATAAAAACAGATTCAAAGATCACAAAGAATACTAGATCTTAAGTCTGTGAAATCACACATACTTTAATGTATATTTAATGTATTTTAAATGTTTGCTTAATAAGACTAGCTTATGCAGAATATTTTGTCTTTTTAAGGGGTACATGTGTTTATTCCATCAGAATGTTATTTCTAAGAATATAAGGACTTCTTGCTAAACCCCACAGGGAAATGAATATATAAAATAAAGTTTTGCTAGATAAAGCAGAACCAGACTTCTGGATTCAAACCCCAGTTATGTTAGATACTAAGAGATCTCAGGTAACTGATTTTTTTTTTTTAAAGATTTTATCTATTTATTTGACAGACAGAGATCACAAGTAGGCAGAGAGGCAGGCAGAGAGAGAGGTGGAGGCAGGCTCCTGCGGAGCAGAGAGCCCGATACGGGGCTCGATCCCAGGACGCTGGGATCATGACCTGAGCTGAAGGCAGCAGCTTAACCCACTGAGCCACCCAGGTGCCCCCTCAGGTAACTGATTTTATCTCGATTCTCACACTTCTTCACCTTCAAAATAAATATAATCATCCTATCTACCTCAGAGGATGGTCCTAAGGATTCCAGGACTTAAGCTACATAAATATATTCACAAAATGGCAGAGTCAGGGAATTTCAAAAATATTAGCAATGATTATTAATTGCTCATAAAAATTTAACATAAAATGCAGAACAGATAAAAAATTAAAATCAAATTATGACTGAAGTCAGAGAGCTAGTACCTAGAGAAGTCAATCTAATAATTCATAACTTTGACATTTCTAGCCAAAGGTTGATGGGCCCTCTTTGTCTACTGGAGCCAAGCTGGTGCTTCATGAAGTCCAAGGTGCCATCAGGGTTGGGCCACTCTAGTCCTACCTTGGGTTATCTGCCTGTCCCATGCTGTAACTGCTTGTGCTCTGTACTGTCTGAAGTGGCCCCATCTCAACCCTGTCTGAATAGACCAAGGGGTGGGCAACTAACACAAGGAGGCAACTCACTGGTTGGCCAGAAATTGATTGGAGTGGTTTCTCTTGAGAAATATGAAATAGATCCTTTTAATTCTTTTCTTAAAATAATTGAAACTATAGGGGCACCTGGGCAGCTCAGTCAGTTAAGCATCTGCCTTAACTGCTTAGGGCCCTGGGATGGAGCTCTGGGTTGGGATCCCTGCTCAGTGGGCAGCCTACTTCTCCCTCTCCCTCTGCCCTTCCCCCCTACTTGTGGTCTCTCTCTTGCTCTATCTCCAATAAATAAATAAAATCTTTAAAAACTTTTGAAATTATGAATCTGGGGAGATTTGGCATTTGTACTATCACTAATTCATGAAATATACATGCAACCAATATTTATTGTGTGAGGCATTGTTCTAAGCAAGAACAATACTGCAGTAAAGAAAAGAAGGTTCCCAATGCCACTGGCCTGATTTCTAGTGGGAGGGCAGACAGAAAAATAGATTTATGTCAGATAGTGATAGGCACTATTAAGAAAATAAAAGTAGATAAGGAGAAAAGAGTACCAGAGTGTATAATATTAGTTAGAATGGTCAGGAAAGTCCTCTTTAAAGGGGTGAGATTTGAACAGAGGTTTACATGAAGTGCAAGGGAAGACATGCAAAGAGCTGGAAGAGATTTCAGGAAGGACATGCAAGTACAGAGAACCTGTTGTGGGAACAAGCTTAACATATTTGAAGGAATTGCAGGAGGCTAAGCTCTCTGTAGCAGCTGCGATGAAAGGTCTTAAGATAGAGTCAATCTAGAGTAGTCATTGTGGGCACATGGGGGAGGCCCTCATTCGGATGTTAGTTTGAAAGACAGGAATGAGACACATACAGGAATGAGAAATGCCAGGAGAATAGAACTACATGGCATTTGAATGGGAGATGAGCTTTGGCTATCTCAAGTAATGCTCCTTGCCATTTCCAATCCCTGTCTAGGTCTATCCTGGAAACAAATTCCCCTTTCCTTGGTGTGTTCTCATGGGTATCTTCTTGCCACCCAGATGTCCTAGATAGAACAGCATATAACATCTCATTTGACTATTACTTAATTTGAAAGACTGATGATATTATCCCTTTTGAAGGCAAGGATGCTGAGATACTAATAAGTTAAATGATTTAGCCCAGTTCTCAAAGCAAGTTTGTAACAGAGTATAAGCTAGACTCTATACCTTCTGACTCCACATTATGTGTCTGTACAGTGTGCAAATCAAGTTAATATGCTCTTTTATCTTAGATGTAGCTTGTCTTAAAAAGTAAGAATTCATAGGATTCCCTTTGTTCTCAAAGGTCCATTTGCAAACAGAAGGGGATTGAGCTTATTTTTTTTTTTTAAAGATTTTATTTATTTGAGAGAGAGAGAGAGCATGAAAGGGGCAAGGGGCAGAGGGAGAAGCTGGCTCCCTGATGAGCAGAGGGCCTGATGTGGGACCTGATCCTGGGACTCCAGGATCATGACCTGAGCTGAAGGCAGTTGCTTAACCAACTGAGCCACCCAGGTGCCCCGGGGGTGATCTTATTATGGAAGGGAGGAAGCAGCATCAGAGGGCCAAAGAGTAGTATAAAAAATGGTAAAATAATGCTCTAGATTTCTAAACACTATGCTTCATGAGTAAGTTTGTATTAACCAAGTCCAAATACCTGGGTTCTCCCAACCATTTGCCTTGACTTTTGCCTTTATTTTTCTACCTCTATTCCTACCAGGTCCCAGGCATCACTGATTTCATGTTTAAATTATCTGTCATCCATATCCTAGCTCCCCTATGATTCATACATTGTGTAATACACATCCATAGTATGCCATCTACTAATGCAGGATAGTTAAAGCTACAGTTGTGTAATCCATTTCTCAACATGATATACACTGTGAAAAGGCAACTGCAGTAAAGGGGTGGGAGTTGATTTAAGAGGCTCCCTGGGCAACAACAGTCACAATTTCTAAATGTGCCAAAAATTCATTAGGGCTCCATGTCAGATTGCCATAATCTCTGTAGCAATGGATTAATAAATACAGTGATGCATTGTCTGGAGGCTGCAATGACACATTGTGGATATTCTATATAAGCAGTGTCTTCCCATGATCATATTCTTCTCTTCAAGAATTATCTGTTTCCTGATTTGTCTTAATGATACTTGAAGGACTTTGCAAACAACCTGCCTAGGTTAGAAAATGTTGAAATAAATCACAGGGGCCATCAACTACAGTCCAAGCTTGGTGAGTTCTCCAAAGACATTTGATACAGAAGATGCAGGAAAATGTCAGTACCCCTATTTATGTCCTACAGCTAACTAATTTCATGCTAATTTCATTTCTGTACTGCGATTCCTCTTTCTACCTGTGTTGATAGATGGATGTCATGAGTTAATTCTCTAGTTTCCGATGCAGGCAGAATGGACATAAATCCCAGGATTTTGTAGAAGAGACAGTTCTTCTATGCTACTTATTATCAGCACAAACACATTGCAGCCTTGGCTTATTTATCAAGATATTGCTACCATTCTGCATGCTTTCCAACAGGTTTAATCTACTTCACAATGACTTTTAATGGGAGGTGTTTTACAGTTTTTGTGGTTTATTTATTACTATTTTTATTAGTTTTTTAAAAAATTTCTCCAGGACTGATTGGGAGAAGAGTTTGGACTTCTTTCTCATTAAAAAAAAAAAAAAAAAAAACCAGAAAGTGAGACAAGGAAATGAGCCAGGGCTTACTGCTTCAGAAGAAACCTCATGGGACAGATTTGTTTGGGCAAGGTTGACAACCCATGGGTTTCCCATCTGTGTGTCCTAGGAATGGCGGAGTAAATATTGCTCCCTGTGTTTTCTTTGGTCTGTCTAATTTATGGATTTCCAGCTTGAAAAAGTGTTGATCACGGAGAAAGAGTCTTTGCTAAATAAAACGGACCTTAAAGAATTTTAAGGACTCCATGTTAATAATAGTTAATATTTATTGAGGAGTTACACACTGTGTTACATTATTTAATCTAATCCTCCCAGCAAGTTTATGAATTAGTAACTATTTTTATCCCAGTTTCACAAAGAAGGAAGCTGAGGTGTAAGTTGCTTGTATCACTTCTCCCATATTCTCACAGCCTGTGGAACCAGAATTCTAATCCACACAGATGAGCCCCAGGGACCATGTTCTTAACCACCACATCTTGGCTGCCCTTAATATTAAACCTTGTTGATTCAGTCTTCCTTTCTCTCCTAGCCCTACAAGCTTCATTATAGGAATTACCTCCTAGCTGCTGAATTTTCATTCTTTTTCCCAGGGACTGATCTCACTTGGTGTCTCTGTTACAAAGATAGCACTTGCTTGACTTAGTCAACTTTGATCCTATAATGTACTACTATATAACTCCTATATAACCTTGGCCTGCCCAGTTGGGAAGGGGAGGATAATTCCAGTGAATTGATCTAGTATCCTGGTCTTGTGTAAACATATTATTAGTTATTGAGTATCCATAACAAAAGAGACTTTTGGTAATGGCAAACAATAAGGTCTACGTAACTCCAGTTGGTTGGAGAATTGTAAGGTAATGTGCAGACTATTTCCCAATAGCAATACTCCCCTTCTTCTCTGGTAACATAATGTTTAATTCTTAATGAAGTACATGGCTCCCCAGATGAAGACTGCATTTCCCATATGCCCTTTGAGCTGCATATAATCATATGACTAAGTTCTAGCCAATGGGATATGAGAAGAAGCAACACAGTTTGTGGGTTATGCTGACAAAGCAAGAGTTATGTTCTCCTCTTCCACTTTTTCTCCTTCTGGATGACTAGAATGTGGATGTGGTAGTGTGCGATCTCAGAGTGTACAAAAAAAGCAGCAATTCCATAGGGAATTTCAGAGCAATAGGTAGAAAGAGCTGAGTCTTGATGGAACAGAGTTACCGCAACAGGGGTGTATGTAGTGCCAACCCTTAGACTGTTACATGAGAGAGAAACAACATTCTATGTATGATACTAACTTATTTGGAGTAAAATAATACCCTAACACAAACAGGTTAATCTAATCCAAGTTTTCCCTATCTTTTTTCTAATTCATAAAGCAGACCAAGAAGAACATTGAGAAAATTAAGAAAAAAACTTTGAAGAATACAACACAGGTTATATTGGGTCTAGGAGAGTAGATGGGTGTTTTTGAAGAAAAAGCATTTTCCCCCCAAATAGGCCCAAAATATCAAGATGAGAAGTATACATATTTTATCAATCACTTGAATTCTAGATGTTTAATCAGCATGATGTCAAATCTCACCTACTAGATGATCTAGTCAGTCATCATGGTATTTTAGTTCTGTTTCAACAAGTTACAGAGACATGAGCATCTACAAATTCTGTAAATTGTACCAATGCTCTGCTTTTAAAATTTCAGTGGGCAAAAGAATGACTTGGGAGGATTGTTAGATATGCAAATTTCTTGGCCCTTCTCTAGATCTGTGTGTGTGGCCCAGAAATCTGTCCTTTTGTGAACCAACCGGGTGATTCTCTGACTCACTAGATCCTCAAAAGCTACAAGATATGGAAGTTTGTAAGGAATATTAATAATAATGGTAGCAATAATTATAGTATCTTAATCATTCACTGACATATCTAGACCAGTGTTTCTCTAATTGACACAAATAAAAATAATTTCTAAAATGAATTATGCACTCATTATGTGTCAGGCACTACGCAATTTTTGATATTATTTCATAAAATTTTCAAAACAAAAAGGCATTCTTTACTAACCTAATTTTTCAGATGAAAACCCTGAGGTTTGATCAGTTTAGACGGACTTTCATATAGTCTAAGCTAAGAAGTGGCAGAGCTGGGTCTCTTCTCCAGAGTCCTAGAGCTTAACTCTTGGACACTAAGGCCGCTCATCATTCTTAGCACGGAAGTGGGTCAGAGGGGAAAACCACAGTTCAAAATTTATTTAAGTAAGGACAGTAGTGAGTACAAATGTATTCATTACATGTGGTACCTGCCATTTGTAAGATATCATATAGGACCTATGGAAATAATGATTTCAGGGATTAAAAGAAAACAAAGAACATTAAAAATATGTATTCTCAGTTTAAGGATCGAGCTTTTTAAAAATTCATCTTTTATGAGAGACTATGGACTCTGAAAAACAATCTGAGGGTTTTGAAGGGGCGGGGGGGTGAGAGGTTGGGGGAGCCAGGTATTGGGTATTACGGAGGGCACGTATTTCATGGAGCACTGGGTGTGGTGCATAAACAATGAATTCTGTTACACTGAAAAGAAATTAAAAAAAAAGGTCATCTTAGCTTTCACACACACACACATACACACACACACTCACACACACATAGATGTAAAATGTTTTTAGTGGGTTCCCAAGAATGTTCCTGCTCTATGTTCATAATTTTAGATTCATTATCACTTAACTCAAAATCTTTTAGTGAACTCTTTCATTTTTTATAGTTTAGTTTTATTGCATTTTGGGGGGTCTATACGTGGCTAAGCTATGGTTTGCATTTTTCAGTTTTGTCTGATTTTGTCAATATATATATGTATGTAGATTGCATATATGTCTGTGTGTTTATGCCACACACACACACATAAATCATTTATATATGTACTTCCACATTTATTATCACAGCTGTCAATCTCCATAGTGAGAGGAATCATAATGTGGATTATAAATTCATGTTAATGTAACATGAATACTTGTGGGTTTTCTTAATTTAAAAATACTTACATAAGCAAGACACCAGCATGTATCATATCTTAACTGGGTCCTTAATTACAGCAGGAAGTTAAACAAAGAAATTAACATAAAAATGTTACATTTTACTGAAAGACATCAATATATCTCATGCTTTCATTTTATATCAAGAATTTTTAACCAACAGTACTACCCAGGAAAGAAAAAAGTCTCATTTCCAATAAAAATAAAAATGGTAAAATTAAACAGATTAATATCTAATTTTATACTTTCATTTATAATATGTGCAAAATTATCTTGAATATTTGTTATGGATGAAGTGGCTTTCTACCAAATTGGGCCTTTTCATAGCAGAAAATGTTAACATAAATTGTAGCATAAATCATTGCCTTGTAGAATACCAGAAGGCGCATATAAAAACCCATATCTTTACTGCACATATTTCCCATTAACCATAATCTATTAGTAATTGAAGTTCATTACAAATTCTTGTAGACTTTATTGCTATCATGCTGCATGACATACCGAACCTGGCTTGCATAACAAGAAGTCCTTGCTGGGAAATATCCTATTAACAATGACAGTGCATTTGTCATTGTGATAATAAACCCAAGAGCTGCCTGTAGACTATAAATTATCGAGGCGCCATTTGTGCTGCCCTGGCTTGAAGGTTTGTCAGTGCTTCCATTTTAAACCCCGATTTTCAGTGAGTTGTAACTCAACTATCAGAATCTGCAGTGAGCTGCAACTTTGCATCCAAGGACTCAGCTCAAGACTCTTTTTGGAACAATTCTTAAGTATGATTTACATTTTCCAATCAAAAAGAACAGAGATCTGCTGGCTTATGCACAATAGTATTGAAGGGACCTGTAAGATACAATTATTTCCCACTAAGAATAATACGTTTAAATCTGGCCCAGATACCTATGGGTATTTAAAATCAGAGTTTTCAGCAGTCCTAGTTTTGTGCCTTAAAAAGACATTATTTAATTTTTAGCGGGGTAACAACTAAATTCAATGTCAGGTCTTCAAGATAATCATATATGCCAATTGATTTTTCTTTTCATGCAAGATCCCCCACTCCTACCCTCTTTGGATCAGTAATTTGAAAAATAAAAGGATTTGCATGGAACAGTGAGAAAATATTATTGAGAAGGGAGAGAAGTGTTGGAGAATCAAAAGTAATATTGAAATAAATAATCACAATGATGTAAATAGGTGTGCCTTTGGCTTGGAAGCCAGTTTTTCCTGTCTATCCCATTTCTCCACCAAGGAGATGGAAGGCAGCAGGACCAGGAAGGCCCTTCTGCATTATAGGGTAACCGATTCTACAATCTTCAATCTTTCTTACCTCAAAATGGAGTTTTATTTAATTACAGTTACTCAAAAAAACTCCCCACTTCCCAAATTAAACATTTTGATGGCTACAATCACAGTCACTAAGACTCTCAAGTCTTGGGGTTACTGCAGAGAAGGAATGATTGACAGGGGCTGACTTTGTTTGGATACCTGCACAGGACTGGATGCTAGGTATTATAGGAAAGTGGCAGTGAGTGAGCAGACAGCCTAGTTTTCACAATGGTTCCTAACAGCTAAGGGAGACTGACAAGAGAACAAATATAATACAGGACACAAGGAGACATAACTGCAAAATTAAGCAGTAGAAATTACTTGAGGGAATATAAAACAATTAATTCTTACTAGACAACTGAAGATTTCTTGAACAGGACACATTTGAGCAGGGAACTTCAAGAACCCCATTGATGTTTTTCATTTTTCTTGGAGAGTCCTCTCCTATCCCACTACCCAGGGCTTTTCTGGGATATGTCATAACATGAAGGGATTAACAGATTTCTATTTCAGGAATGACCACTGGCTTGCAATGGGATGGACTAATTTATACTTGCCCAAGTTCTAATAATGACAAATAAAAAAAATCATAGCCAAAACATAGCAATTGATTAGAGAGAGAGGCAGCTACCACAGCATAACCAGAAGGAATAAATATTCTTTTTTTTTTTTTTTAAATATTGTATTTATTTATTTGACAGAGAGATACAGCGAGAGAGGGAACACAAGCAGGGAGAGTGAGAGAGGGAGAAGCAGGCTTCCCACCAAGCCAGGAGCCCGATGCGGGGCTCGATCCCAGAATCCTGGGATCATGACCTGAGCTGAAGGCAGACGCTTAACGACTGAGCCACCCAGGTGCCCCATAAATATTCTTTTTATTTAAGGAAACTAATATCTAAGTCCATCTAGTCTGCTTCCTATGGGACACTAGGTCTTGAGTTTTGCTTAGTCATTAACTGGGAAAAAAACAAAGCAAATAGGTTATTTTATTAAATTTATCCCCAAACATCTTTGAAAGAAAAATTGAATAGTTCAGGTGATATCAGTGCAATACATTGCATAGCAAATTTACTGGGAAGGACTATATGCAAAATCCTATTTCTGTGTTTCAGATCCTATGCTAAGCAGTACATGTATCTCATTTTCTCCCTGCAAATCATGAAGGAGATTTTAGTATTTCCACTTTACAGCAGAAACTGATACTTAGGAAAGTGGTACAGTGGGATTTCAGACTCAGGCCTGATTGCACAGGCTGTGCAACACTCTAGCCTTGATATACAACTTTTGTCTTTGAGCTAATCTCAAGTAATAAACTAGAGCATTGAGAGAGCCACTTCCCATCCCGCTAAAGTTAGTCTGTACTACTAATTAGCTATGCACGCTTCATTATTTTTTCTTTATTTCTTTTTAGGTCCAATTTGACTGATGCTCTTCAGTCATGTCTCATTTAGCTTATTTTATTCTCAAGAACTATTCCAAAATACAGTCATTTCAAGTTTAACTAAAATTTAAAAAAATATTATTTATTCAAAGAGTATTGGTTCAATCAAAGTTAAGCAATATTCCCTTTATTTAGAACAAAATCCATAATTCAAGATCCACTTTTCACTTAAAAATACTCCTGTTCTCTACAACAATGAAGCATAAAGAGTTTGCCCATGCCTAGATAAAAGCTCTGCCACCTAAACTTCAAATTCCACAATGTACTTAGAGTCTTTTCTTCCTTGGTTAGCATCTTTGCCATTTGGTGATGGATATCTGTTCCTTCACTTGCTTTCTTCTCAACCTTCATCCCAGTGCTCTAATAAATCACGGATTTTTTCCTAGCAAGTTTTATGTCCTTTTATAATTGTGAACATGACTTGCATAGTACACAGAGTACTGAAATATTCTGAACAAATGGAGTAGGGTCATTTTGATTCCAAATATTTGCCCAGGCAATAGTTTACCATTTGGAACCAACCTGAAAACCAATGAAAGCATGACGAGCCATCTGCTCATTCCTTCCTTCTTATTCTCAAAAATTTAAAACAAATATTTCCATTCCTATAACACCTTTATTTTTCAAAGAGTTTGGCAAATGGTCATGTGTATTATTTCACTTACCAACCCAAGCTTTTTAGTAAAATAAAAATAGGTAATTCAGGAGAAAGTAAAAACTTACTATATGTCTTATCCAATGATATCCTCCAAGTTTTCTCCTCATGGGGAACCACACGGTACAAGGACATCAAGTGTTTTACTCTAGCCTATGATTTTAGTAAGTAATAATTTCCTCTCCTTGCTCTGACCAAGTTCCCATGTCTTTTTTTTTTTTTTTTTTTTTTTTAAGAGAGCTCATGTGAATGAGGGGGAAGGGACAGAAGAAAAGGGAGACAGAGAGAATCCTAAGCCAGCATCATGCTCAGGACAGAACCTACTCAGGACTCTATCTCACAACCCTGAGATCATGATCTGAGCCAAAATCAAGAGCTGAACACAGACCTGACTGAGCCACCCAGGCACCCCATGGAATCCTTTTCTGATCACATCTTCCATCTGTACCCAGTTCCTAAACCTCTTCAAATATGACCTCTAGAACTCCTGGTTCATTATAATGAAAGACAACTTATGCTCTACGTCCTGACTCTTTCTTGAGAATACCACTTCCCCCATAGCCCTTTCAGATAATAGCTGTTACCCTCAGTGTTCTCAGACACTGGCATTGCAGGTGGGAAAGCTGCCCTCTTACCACCTTACTGCCCCTTCTTGTCTATTTTCCATCCTTTCTCCATGGAAACAGTTTTGAATCTCAAATGATCAGGTGCTTCTACACACCAGTCCTCCTAGCTATAGTTATCAACTCATACTAAGGCCACTTCTTAATTTTTGAAGGTTTTTTGATTCTGCTTCATTCGTTTACTTTTATACCACGATTGCTTCTTGGTGATTTCAATGTCCTTCCAAGTTAATATGATCTTTCTGATACCCTTATTTCCTAACATCCTCCTAACTTCCTATGTTCTCTTTCCATGATTATACCACAGATTTTGTCATTATCTGAACTATGTCCCTTCCATATTCTCTATTTCCAGCATCATACTCTTTAACCACTACCTGCTGTCTTTCCAGATCACTCCTTCCATGATCTTCTCTTTAGTCTCCCTTTGAACCTATCAAGATGCAAAACTCATCATGGTATGTTTAACTTTTGTTTCACTTTTTCTGACCCACCTTGGATTCACTCCCCTTCTTATCCAGCCTTAATTCTGTGACCAAAAATTATAATCCCTCCTTTGCATACATTAATGACTTCTTTGCCCCTCTGTATCCTCCTTATAGGCCAAAACACATCCCTGGTTAAATCCAACTCTCTGCCTATTCTATGCATGCAACTGTGCAACTGAAACTGACTAATGAAATGCATAAAACCATGATAAAGGCCCTCAGTTTAAACTTATGACCATTAATCTCAAGTGGGCTCTTAAGACTAACTGGAAGTTATATTTCCATATCCATTTACTTTCCATCTACTAGTGCACTACTTCATACTTGAAACCTCCAATAACTTCTTCCCCATCCTCCTTTCTTACTTAATGATTTGAAGCCTCCTCAGGCTCATATTTTACTGAGAAAAAAAAATAACAGAAGAGAATTTTATAAACACCTACTACATCTACTCACCTACCTCTACCTGTGGCCATACACTCTGTTTTCTCTCCTGGTACTATGGATGCACTGTCCATGCTCTTAGCTAACTTCTGCCTGAGGTACCAACTCCCCCAGTCTGCTCAAAGACCATGCAGCAGCAATGATCTATCCCCCCTTTCCCCATGAATCATGCTTGTCTCTTCTCTATTAGAACTTTCATATCAACACAATAACTTACTATTTATTCTACCAAAAAAAAAATTCTTCCTAACTAACTCTACTTCATTCTCTAGCTACCATTTATTTCTGTCTTTCCCTTTACAGAAACTATCCTGGTATTTTCCATTACATATCTCTCCTCTATTTTCTATTCTGTCATTCATTGCCATGTCACTTCACTTTCCCTTGAGCTCACTCTGTGTTTTTTCTCCAATACTCCACTGATACTCTCCTTTCGGCATCACCTCCAGATGGCTAGATATGATAGTAAGCCCTCAGTTCTCAACTTATTCCATCTATTAGTGGTATTTGACACCTTCTTTCTTCAAACACTTTCTGCACTTGTCTTTCAGGATATCCCTCTCAAATGTCTTGCCCCACACCTCGTTTGCCACTCCTTCTAAGGCTCTTGTTATGGTTAATTTTAGTGTCAACTTGACAGCTAGAAGATGCACAGATAAATGGTAAAAAGTTATTTCTGAATATGTCTGTAAGGGTGCTTTTGGAACAGATTGGCATTTCAGTTGACAGACTGAATAAAGAAGATAGCTCCTGGGGCACTTGGGTGGCTCAGTCAGTTAAGCATCTACCTTCAGCTCAGGTCATGATCCCAGGGTCCTGGGATTGAGCCTCCCATCAGGCTCTCTGCTCAGGTGGGAGTCTACTTCTCTTTCTGCCCGTCACCCCACTTGTGCTTTCTCTCTCTTTTGCTCTCTCTCTCTCTCGCCCTCTCTCAAATACATAAATAAATAAATAAAACCTTTAAAAAGAAAAGAAGAAGATAGCTCCCACCAATGTGGCTGAGCATCCTCCAATCTATTGAGGGCCTGAATGGAGTAAAAAGACAGGGGAAAGGCTAGTTTGTTCTCTGCTTGAGTTAGAATATCTATCTTCTCCTGCCCTCAGACATGCGTGCTCCTGGTTCTCAGGCCTCAATGTCTGCCATTGACTCCTCGGATTCTCAGGCCTTTGGGTTTGGATCAGGACTATATCATTGGCTTTCCTGGGCCTTTAGCTTGCAGACAGCAGATCATAAGGCTTCTTAACTTCCATAATTGCATGAGCTGGATTCTTATAATAAATCTCTTTCAATGTATCTTTATAGTTATATATAAGTCCTATTGATTCTGTTTCTCTGGAGAACCCTAATACAGCTTCTTTTTGAATTCCTCCTCATATCACTGACCTCTTAATTTTGGAGTGACAAGGACTTGATCTTCGGCCTTTTATTTTTCTAGCTATGTTCACTTTATTTCCTTTGGGCTTTATATTTAATTTAAGTACTCTTGATATGCTGACAACTCTGAAATCTCTCTCTGAATTCTAGATTCACAGAAGCAACTGCTTCTGCGGCATCTCTTCTTAAATTTGCAATAGGCTTATCATATTTAATATGTCTAAATACTAAGCTCCTAATCTCCCAAAGCCTGGCTCAACCTCCTCCCTCTCATCTTTGCTCTGTTTCAGTTAATAAGAATGCTGTCCTTCTGAGGCTATAATCAGAAACTGTGTATTCCCCCTCAAGTCCCCTCTGTTACATCCACCTCATCCAAATATGATACTGTAAGCTCTTTCCCTCTCTCTGCCTGGATACTCTTTACTTACAAGACCCATGACTCTTTCTTTTACCTCCTCAGGTCTTTACTCAAGTATCATTCTAAGTGAGGCCCTCTCTGACTTTCCTGTTTAAAATTTCAATCCTGGGACGCCTGGGTGGCTCAGTTGGTTAAGCAGCTGCCTTCGGCTCAGGTCATGATCCCAGCATCCTGGGATCGAGTCCCACATCGGGCTCTTGCTCTGCAGGGAGCCTGCTTCTCCCTCTGCCTCTGCCTGCCATTCTGTCTGCCTGTGCTCGCTCTCTCTCCCTCTCTCTCTCTGACAAATAAATAAATAAAATCTTTAAAAAAAAAATAAAATTTCAATCCTCTACTTCCAAAGTTTACTATTATTTCCATGTATTATTTTACTCTATAAAATATATTACTATTTTAACATAAATATTACATATTTTGCTAATTACATATTACAATCGTGGTTCATGGGATAAAAAGGGGATAGATAATTGTTGCTGAGTGGTCTTTGAGCAGACCGGAACAGTTGGTACCTTTTAGGTCTATCTCTTCTGTCACTTACCCTTATATTATAAACTCCATAAAGACAAAGTCTTTTTTGTTCTTGTTTTTGGGGTTTTTTCTTTTGTTTTTGTTTTTAGAGAGATAGAGAGCCCATTTGCATGAGCCAGGGATGGGAAGGGGTAGAGGGAGAGACACAGAATATTGAGAGGGCTCTATGCTGACATGGGACTCTATCTCTCATCCCTGAGATCATGACCTGAGCTGAAATCAAGAGTTGGACACTTAACCAACTGAGCCACCCTGGCGCACCCAGAAGGTTTCTTTTCTTCTTCTTTTTTTTTTTAATTGCTCACTACTCTATACCTGTACCTAAAATACATGGAACATAGTAGGCATTCACTAAGAGTTACAGAATGACGGAACAAAACAGCTATCCTTAATGTTTTACAGGACAAACACTGTCGCTGTATGAATTATTGTTAGGACTACAGCTTTTAAACAATTGCTTTGAATTGTATACCCTTACCAGCCATCCTGAGTATCACAAGCTTTCTAGTTTGCTGCCTTAGTGGCAGCACTTCATTCCTTCCCTGCTGAGTACAAAGCAATTCCCAGAGGGAAAGCCTAGTACTGTATTCTTTTATGAAAGAAGGCCCGTAGTTTGGATGTGTTATGGTCTCCTTGTGAGCGCTGCCTGGTAGTTTAGTGAGTACGAACCTCCTTCCTTCCTGCAACATAGTATTTAGGAGCCAGCAACATCTTATTTTTAATCTGAATAATTTCCCACAACATATACATTCCTCCCAGCATATTCTTTCTTCTACATACTATATTTGTGAGTTTATGCTTAACTGTACCTCACCACAACCACCTTTTGTAAAATCAGCCTCTACCAATCAGGGCCCAACCAGGAAAAACAAAAACTAGTCCAAGTATATAAAACAATCCCAGGGAATTGGTTCCAGAGTTATATAGGATCAGGGAGCACGCTGTAAAACCACTCAGTACAGAGAGAAGCATCAGAGATGAGCAACAACAGGAGACCCCTGCAATCCCAAGTCTGAAGGGGCAGGAGAAGAGTGTTATCACTGGAGACTTGGGGAGGGAGGCTTTCAGTGTAAGCTGGAGCCAAGGTAGGTCATTTCAAGCTTTGCTGGAGACACGGAAGAGAAGCAGCTGATACTAAAAACCCTACCATAGACAGAAAAGTGACAACTCTTCCCTTCTTCCCATGAACCTCCAATCTTCCATCAGTGCCTTCCTTGGTGAAATCCATCCATAAGTATGTGCCTGTAGACATAGCATGGACTCTGGAAAACACAGCCTATGGGGGTTAGTCAACCCCTGTCACTGCCTCCTTACCCTTTGTGCCAGAGCAGAATAAGGGAAAAGCAGATAAATAAATTTGAGGGCAAGTGGCAACTCCATGAACAGGCACACAAGATGGGATTTTGTTCATGTTTACCTATCAGAAGTTAATTTCCCCAAAATATCTGAAGATGCATATGGAGGCCTTCAGGATAGGAAGTAGGGCCAACCTTACTTACTTTTAACAGTTAGGGATGAGGTGGGGAGCTTTTATCAGAGGGGAGCTGACAGGAACATAATGAGAAGGAGGAGTGAGAAGGAAGCTGCCTCCCATGCTCTGAGGCTATTTTAGGTCCCACAGTTGCCATCTCCTATGCTTCTAAGGGGAACATGAATTGAGAGACAGGCCTGGTCCAGAACATGGGCACCAGTTTCCCAGGTCATCCTAAGATTCATAATTGTTTCCAAACTTTTTTCCCATGACTAAAGCTTTGATTTTTATGAATCCATAAACTCTCAAAAGGGCATAGTTCTAAAAGATTATAATTTAAAGGCTATAATTATAGTAGGTCCCAAATTAGGTAGTAAACACAGGACATCCTTTACAATAAGTTAGATAACAGAAAGAAACTGCACTGAGAAGAACCACAGGATTATCTGGGGGGAATTATTTATACTTTTTAAATGTAAATGAAAACAATAGAATATGTATCTATACTATTCCTTACAATAACAGATTCTTACACAGCTACTCTCCTTTTTTTTTCTTTTTCTTTTTTATTTTTTCAGTGTTCCAAGATTCCTTGTTTATGTTCCACACCCAGTGCTCCATGCAATACATGCCCTCCTTAATACATACCACCAGGCTCACCTAATCCCCATACCCCTCCCCTACAAAACCTCAGTTTGTTTCTCAGAGTCCACAGACTCTCATAGTTCATCTCTCTCTCCCATATCCCCCAATTCACTTTTTCTTTCCTTCTCCTAGTGTCCTCCGTGTTATTCTTTATGCTCCACAAGGAAGTGAAACCATATGATAATTGCCTCTTTCTGCTTGACTTATTTCATTCAGCATAATCTCTTCCAGTCCTGTCCATGTTGATATAAAAGTTGGGGTATTCATATTTTCTGATGGAGGCATAATTCTCCATATTAAGGGACTGTATCTTCTTTATCCATTTGTCTTTTGAAGGGCATCTTGGCTCTTTCCACAGTTTGTCGACTGTGGCCATTGCTGCTATGAACATTGAGGTACAGATGGCCCTTCTTTTCATTACATCAGTACCTTTGGGGTAAATAACCAGTAGTGCAATTTCAGGGTCATAGGGTTGCTCTATTTTTAATTTCTTAAGGAATCTCCACACTGTTATCCAAAGTGGTGCGCCAACATTGTAAGAGGGTTCCCCTTTCTCCACATCTTCTCTAACACTTATTGTTTACTGTCTTGTCAATTTTGGCCATTCTAACTGGTGTAAGGTGGTATCTCAATGTGGTTTTGATTTGAATCTCCCTGATGGCTAATGATGATGAACATTTTTTCATGTGTCTGTTAACCATTTGTATGTCTTCTTTGGAGAAGTGTCTGTTCATGTCTTCTGCCAATTTTTTGACATGATTATCTGTTTTTTGAGTGTTGAGTTTGAGGAATTCTTCATAGATCTTGGATAGCAGCCCTTTACACAGCTACTTTCCATTAAGTTAAAGTCAGTGTTGATCAAGCAAAGCATTTGATGTTTGACAACAGAACACATCCCTGACACAGGAACTGTCATGCATCAACAGCAAGATGAACACTGGGTGAGAGAAACCAGATGCAATTCATATCCCAGCTTTTCCTCTTACTATTTGGATATCACTGAGGAAGCTGTCTAATCAAAGTATATTCCTTCATCAGTAATAATGATTAAAATCTATATTTCCAGAATGCTTCCTATTTGCCAAGTACCTAACTACTTTATATGCATTAACTAATTTAATCCCCAGAAACCTATTATTGGCTTCTAATTTTACAGAAACAGAGAAAGGTTAAATAATTGTACAAGTTCACATAGATTAAAAAAAAAAAAGTAGCAGAACTAAGGTGGTTTTTATATGTTGTATACCACAAAAGGTGTCCCATCTTAAGTGTTTGCCATTCTTATTATAGTCGTGGTAGATTTGTATATCGAATCAGATAATTTTCCAGAAGATGGCAGTACTGTGTTTTATTCTAACAAACGCAGTATATTATGACACTTTTGACAGATGGAGGTAAAACATTTTTTAAGAAGTGTACCTTTTTCAAGTATGCACAAATCTGCCATATGGGCAGCCAGCAAATGCACTGAGTAGAACCAGGATCCAGATCTGGGCAGTCAGGTTCCAGGGAGAAGCTAGAAGTATGTTAGAAGGATGTGTGACTTCAAGTTAAATTGCAAAAACAAAATAAAGTACCATACGTAAAGCATAAACATTTGTTGTTGCCACATAATTTTCAGGGAAAAAGAGACTATCTCTGTACTAATGCAGAACTATAGTGCTCCTTTGTTTCTAGATATTTTACCGGAATTCACAGAACTTGATTTTTATGGCCTGGGCACTTCATTTATTAGGGAAGAGCAGTGATTTCCTACCCTTATTTCAGATCTTGCCAGTCCCCAAGAAAGGTCCAACATTCCCTTAACTTTGGTAATAAAACTGACAGTCTCCACAGAGGTCCTTTGAAATAACTTTCCCCTCATTCCTCTTTGGAATAATTTTCTCCTCATTCCTCTTTTTCTTTCCACTGGTTCTAGAGAAACTTGGGGGGAAAAAATTTAGAGCTGGGCATTGTTTTTATCTTACTGAAGAGATTGTGTGTGTGTGTGTGTGTGTGTGTCTTTAATTTATTAAATAATCTACATATACTTTCCTCTTGACCTTTTTCCAAGCATCTAATTACAGCACTTTCATCTGTACTGACCCTGACAAAATCATTTTTGACACATAAGGACCCCTCAGGGAAGCTAGACGTCTTCTCATCAGGTGTCTGAACTTCCAGAGTAGAACCCTCAGTTCTTCTGGACAGACACCCTTCCTTTGGTTTTGCTTTGTTGAAAAACTTATTGTGCACTCTGACCATGAAAATGCACACTAGTTTGCTTAATTAGTTGGAGAAAGAATATGTGTTGACAAAGGAAAGTGGTAATGAGAGGAAGTTCACTACTTTCACTACATAAAAGATTCTGGCAGGATTACCTGTTAACATATTATTATGATAATAATTCTTAAAATAAGTAGGATGTATCGGTCACGTAATAACAGAGAAATTTTTCCAGTTATTTCTCTTTTTTTCTGCCTCATGTATAGACAGAGCTATTATTGTGGCTCTCTGAATTCCCAGGGGGAGGAAAGAGTAGTTGAAGTAGGACAGTGTTGGTAAGACCCATACCTGCCTGATGAGTGCAAGGGCTTCTTACCTTGTAGAACTACATAGACCATTTTATGTTGAACAGCTCCTCTGGGGAGAACAGATGAGGAGATGAAAAACTTGGGAAGAATTTACCAGGAATTGGGGTAGAAAAAAAAGTACTCAACAGTTTAAATACTACATTTTGAACAAAAGACCCATGGGGCAATAGTGGGAGATTGTAAATCCCTGATACTGACTGGTTTCTGAGACCCTTCCAATCCTAAATAAAGGTTATAATCTAAATACCAGTCCCCTACTCTTTTCTCTGTATGCTGCATATTTTTTCCTCATCTCCTTCACTCTGAAAGTTAAGTTTTAAACAAATTTTATAGAGAAAGGAACTAAGCAAAAAAAAAAAAAAGTGTGATTACATAGCAAAGCTTAATTTACTCAACAAATACTTTCTAAGCACAGACTATGGGCCAGACACTCGGCTAAGAGCTGGGAATTCATCAAACAACCAGATGAACAAAATCCCAGCTCTCATTGTATACATGCTAGTGAAAGATACAGAAAAGGAGGAAAAAAATAAAAGGGCATTAAATGGGGTTCTCATCATCTTGGAGTTTTAATGAGGTCCTAAAGCTGAGAAGAGTGTAATATACTCCAAATTCTAAATCAAAGTTTTAGATCTCTGAGGTTGTCTGTACAAGATGCTTGGATAAAATTGGTTCTGCCATCTATTGCCAACACTTACCTCCTGTCTGTAAAAAGCAGAAAACAAGAAGGGCCTGGAAGTAGAGAATGATGATCAGGGTGTTGTCAGCAAACAGCTCAGGGTATAAGGAAGAAGATTATTTCATCCTCAGAAAGTTTAATCTTCAGAAAGCAAAAGTCTGGGAGACATAGGGTCTTATTATTCATGGCAGAAACCCTCCAGGCAACCTTGAGTAAACTTTGGTAACAGGTTTCCTTAGAAAGTATTTGCTATGGTCTAAATGTGCCTACCCCCTCAAATTCACATGTTGAAACATAATCTATAATGTGATGGTGTTTGGAGGTGAAGCCCTTGGGAGGTGATTAGGTCATGAGGGTGGAGTCCTCATGAATGGGATTAATGCCCTTGTAAAAGAGTTCCCAGAGAGCTCCCTTGCCCCTTCTGTCATGTGAGGATACACTGAGTAAGTGACCCTCAATGAGGAAGAGGGTTTTCACTAGACATCAAATTGACCAGCACCATGATCTTGGACTTCCCAGCTTCCAAATCTGTGAAAAATAAATGTTTAGTGTTTGTAAGCCACCCAATTTACAATATTTTTGGACTGAGACCATCCTGTATGCCCTTGCTTTGGCAGTACAAAGCTGAATTATTGTCCCTGCTCCAGATATATTCTCTGCAAAAGGGATCTGTATATCATGTTATCTCAAAAGGGCATTGTTCAAAGGAGTGAGGTGATCCCAACACGGTTGTTTGGGGGAGTAGGCTGTAAGAAGCCAGGAGTTGAAGGAGGTGCAATCAACCAGTATGTAAGGTATTAACTGTGTCAGAAACTGAAGATTGGAAGTCTTGAGAAACTTGAGAAGGAATCAGCAGTCAGGCCTACAATACATAGAAGGCCTGATGACAGGTTACAATGACTCAGGTGAATAAAGTCCTTTTATATCTCACCTAGGTCTGCATTCGTTCCAGTTCTGAAGGTTCAGGAGTGTACACAGTTGTGTGTGAAGAGGAAGGGGATTCAAGCTAAGGGGGATAGTAAAGAAACTGATCATGTCTTCTTTGTCCAATGTAGTCTTTCTAGCCTGAGGAAGGCCCAACCTGGGAGAGCTAAAATGCTTCAAATAGCTTAAGTCTAAGAAACTAAATTGTAGATGTTTCGCTGGATTGGAATTTTAATATCTGAGAGGAATAGAAGCATGGGATTATTCATTGTGGAGGATAATGAGTCAAGGGATCAAGGTTAATAGAAAGTTGTTTTCTGCTTTCATATACCCAAATCAGGCTCATTCAATAGTCAGTATTTTACAGAACACGTAACCTTGAAGATTGTGATCAGTGCTGTCGATGAGCTAAGCAGGTCAGGCGAGGCCTCTCTCACACAAGTGTCTTTGAATCTGAGGCCTGAGTGATGAGAATGAGTCAACCAAAGAGATCTGAAAGAGCATTCTTACCTAAGAAAACAATAAGAATGAAGGCCACAAGGCAAAAGCTTTTAATAATCTAGGCATGGACCAAAGGGCAGCATCAGAAACAGAGAAAAGAAGCTTTTGGTAAGGATGGCATTGGAAGCAGAAGCCTAATTGTGAAGGGCCCTTTAGATCTTGGTCTTGAGTTTGAAATTAATTATAAAGGCAATAAGATGCTATTAAAGAATTTGAAGATGATCAGATTTGTATTAAAAAACAACAACAATGACAAAGAAAGAAAACGACTCTGGCTTCTGTGAGGACAATGTATGCTGATGAGTTAAAGTTGACAGAGGAGCTCCTGTTGGAAGCATTTTACCAGTGTAGGTAAGACATGATGGCACCTTGGCCTTGGTGTAAGTGGAGTTGGCTGAGATGTGGGTGGATTTCAGATATAAGTTATGTAGAACTTAGGCCACATATTGAGAAGTTTAATTTAGAATCTTTAGTGGCTGCTATTGGTGTCCTGCTATCACCTGCTTTAATGGCAGATACACCCATTTCCGAGCTGCCATGAGGGTTAGCTGCTAATTGCTCACAGCTACTACCTTTTCTGGAGAATTTGCATAAGTTAAACAGTAACTGCAATACTCAGAAAGTTATGCCCTCCAATCTCCCACTTATGGGGATCCAAAAATCTGAGATATGGTTATAAAAGGTCAGCATCCTTGCCTTAAGGTGGAACAACATAGTGTACAATTAGCACTCCAGAGTTTCCCAATAGGACCCTGCTGGAGCTAGTCTCACTGAGTTCTTTACCCCAGTCCTCTTCCGTTTTCCTCTCTCCCTCCCCATTCTCTGAGGGAACTCACTAAACAAGTCACTTGAATATCCTTAAAACCATATCAATAAAATAAGCGCTTGAGAATCCCTGTCTGAGCCTCTGCTTCTAGGGAAGCCGACCTGAGAGAGGATTTAACTTTGAACATGTTACTTTTGGAATGAATTTGAGGCATGCAAGTGGTAATGCTGAGTGGGTAGGTTGATACGTGACTCAACCCTGGAGAGATGGCATATTTGGATATCAGTAGCATAAGAGTGCTATTAACAGCCAGAGAAATGTCTCCAAACAGGTGTATTATAAGAGAGTCTAGGACTGAGTCCAGAGATTGACAACATTTAGAAGGAAAAGATGAAGATCCTGCAAAAGAGGAAGTATGATATCTTGAAATCTGAAGAAACCGTAATTATATGCCTAGATTTGGGGGTTATAATAGGGTTATACTATATGATATCATGGAAAGTATTAGACTCCCTAGTGACCATTGACTCTCTCCTTTACTGTACAGCATGAAGAAAATTCAAGAAATGTGATTTTCTGTTACAGATCTTTTAATCATTGATACCTGCAAACTAATGCTTTTAGAGTCTTCATAATACTAGGTAGGGTTATTTCATGTTAACTGCACAATTAACTCATGTTATCAATGAAGCTTTTTTCATTTGAATTAAGTCCCTATAAAATTAGAATTTTCCTCATTTGCTGAAGTCTTCCAATTACTTTCTAAGTTGAATTAGTAGTGCACTAAACTTTTATTTCCAGAGAAATGAGTTCAAGTAGAGGTCATCCATGCAAATGAGTTGAGTGATCTCAAACTAACATTTAAGTGTGTCAGAAAGTTCTATCTATATTGGCTTATTTTTAAAGGCAAATGAAGGATAAGAATATGGATTTTGTGTATTTATTTAAAGAGAGATTTCTGAAAATGGCAGTATTTTCATCTAAATCTTTTGTACCCATCAAATAAGTTATCAGGGAGCAAAGTTTATGGCAGGCCAAAGAATCACAAGATGAAGAGACAACAAGCCCAAGAGGTAGGTCTAGAAAAAAAGATGCTCTGAGTTAAAGATGCCATGGACAGTTAATATATAAATTATTAAAGTTTTTTAAAATTTTATTAATTATTTTTATTAACATATAATGTATTATTTGCTCCAGGGATACAGATCTGTGAATTGTCAGGCTTACACACTTCACAGCACTCACCATATCACATACCTCCCCAATGTCCATAACCCAACTAAATTATTAAAGTTTAAACTAAGTTATAAGGTAATGAATTCTTATTAGGAAAAAGCTCAAAGTTTTCAATTCTCATTTCATCTTTCCTGCAATGCTTTCAGTTAAGTAGTATTTTTTCAACTTAATGATGATCTAAATAATAATAATAATTTAAAAAAATAAGCAACTTGTTTAAGAAAGCAAAGCTACTAAATGGTAGATTAGGATTCTAATGTAGGCCCCTCTAATTCCAAGTTTTGTACTTTTTCTCCCATGTCAAGATCAACCTTGAAGATCCAGCATATTATCCTTGGATGTTCCAAGTCTCTTCAGTGTTGCAACAGAAAAGAACTCCAGAAAATAGGACCCAGGGAGAAGTGAATTCTGTATGCCTAATCTTTGACTCTGTCCCTGTAGGAACACCTCCCAGTGGGTCATCACTCATTGATCCATGTACTTCTTTTTGTCTCTGTAATGTAAAGATTGTACTTCTCTTTGTCTTTAAGCACAGTTTACTTAGAAATAATATTTTTCCAAGGAATTTACAAAATGTGTTGGGGATGTGGGTAGGGAACGATACCAAGTGAAAGTATAAAATATATAACTTTTCTATGTCTATTTGTATCCCTCTTTTGCATAAAGGTTGAAGCAGCTTTGGACAAAAGGGAATAGAACTCTGACCTCCAGAGCTCTATACCTAGAGATATACCTGAAAAAAAATATGTTAATAAAAAAAAAAAACAGGAATTATATTGAAGATGAGATTTCAGAAAAAGAAAACGGGACACTGAGAGTAGGGAGGCTAGACATTGGCATGAGCTTCCCAACCAAGGCTAAAATTGTTGGACTCCACTAGTGAGTCTGGAAAAAAGTGTGTTAGTTGATACCAGAGCCTTATTACCAACATTTGGTCTGATAGGCACTGAATTGTTGCAACCTCTGGGAACCTGGGTTATTTAACTGAGGACCCAGCTATGGATAACACAGGTGATGCATCATTCTTCTGCCTTATTCAAATACAATGCTTTCTTCTTTTTACTACAAAGGGGCAATGATGAGGACACTAGGCCTAAGATGCAGGACAAAACAAGTGGCATTCTCCAACACTGTAACACTTACAATGTTAGATGCCATAGTGGGTTTCCTAGGAACTAAAGTGGAGTCCAGTATTTATGAAGTTCAGCTGCTAGGTGCCTTGGACTATACCTCTTAAAATTAGTCTCAAAGGGGTTCTGATTTCCAATTTAACTATCAAATCTTTAAAATGTATAAGACTGATTCACTGTGTTAATCAACTCACTGTCATGTCTTCACTCCTACTTGGGGATTTACAGAAACATTTGAGCCAGAGTGGTTCTAGGAAGACTGTGCTCTCTGCAGATAAGCAGGGTAAAAGTTCACAGTTAGTCAGACTTGAATGTTAATATTAAAATAATCATATCTATACTCAGAACATGGGATATTTTACATTGCTGTTACAATCAATGTCCAGTAAAAGTCCTTTCACCCAAGCTTATTACAAACTAGGACAATCTTACCTAAATTCATTCTCTCCTACTTTCCCACCAAACTTTTCATTACTATCTCAGTGACTCCATTAACTTTTATGCATCCATTCAGGCCTTAGTTTACTTAATTTTTTTAACCTCATTCCATGCTACTAAAGGAATTTATCTTCTAAAGCCGGTTCACTGTAGTTTCAAAATATATCTTAGTAGTGGACTGAATGGTGGTCCCCACAAAGATATACCCATGCCTTAATCACCAGAACCTATGAATATGACCTTATTTGGAAAAAAGATCTTGGCAGATGCAAGTAGGTTAAGGATCTCAAGATGATGTCTTTGGATTTTTTAGGTATATCTTAAGTCCAGTGTCAAACTTCCTTATAATACCTTACAGTGGGAGGAAACAAAGAAGCTGTATGAATACAGAGGTTGGGGTTATGCAGTCACTAGCCAAGGAACACATGGACCCCATAGAAACTGGAAAAGGCAAGGGAAGATTGTCTCCTAGAGCCTTCAGAGAAAGCCCAGTGTTGTCAACATCTTGATTTTAGACTCTGGCCTCCAGAACTGTAAGACAATAAATTCTTACTGTTGAAAGACACTAAATTCATGGTAATTTGTTACAGTTGCCACAGGAAACAAAAGCAATTAGTAGCAGCATTGAAACTATACAGTACTAATACAAATATTGTAAAAAATGGGATGCATACTCCAAGGCATTCAACTACTAGTTATTCATTTCTATTCAGTGATTAGTTATTCAGTTACTGATTAAGAGGTAAGGGTATTAAACACTTATTAAGATTTTGGGAGCATTTTGTGCTGAGAACTATCCCCAGTTTCTCTGTAATTTCAAACCTATAGAACCATACAAAATGGGTAAGACCATCCTGATTCTACAGCTGATGAAACTGAGGCTCAAAGAGTTAAGATTTTTTCCTGAAGACAACTGCAAGGAAGTAAGAGTGGGGATTTGTGTTCAACTCTGCCTAATATCAAAACTTTGCTTTTTGTAATATACCATTCAGCCTGTTCCACATGGAGCTCATTGATTTTAGACCACTCAAAATTACAGTAAACTTCTAGTATAGCTGAAGACTGTAACACAAATGTTGGCTGACAGAGACTTAATGTCATTAAAAGCACTGTAATTATCATCTTCCAGTTTTAAAATACTTCTTTGGGGATCTTCATTCTCTTCCCAGAAAAAGGTTATGCATGCACTATTGGTGAATCAGATTTCTCCATTGCTTAATGTCTTCAGCAAGATTTTTAGAAGCTAAAAATTACTTATGAGTTCACTCATAAGTAATTACCCCAAAAATCAACAAAAATTATATTTGTTGAATATGCACTAAGAGTATAGATGGGTTAGATGAAGCTTGGCAAGGTATGACATAAATTCTTAGCAAATTCTGGGGTGGATTCCAAAAGTTTCCATGCTTCTCATGGGCAAAAGGTTATGTCTGCATGAGCAATTTATGCCCTCAAAAACCTCTTAGAATGATAACTTTAAGAAAAGAAAATCATACTGTAACCATCCCCTAGAAGTTATTCTTAAATTGCTAATACACTCCTAGCTCTTTCCTTGGACAAAGTGAACAAACTGCTGAGATTGTGAACATTTGTTATTGTCATAGCAGAAGGTAAACTATTTCATAAATATGCAAATATCTCCTACTGGGCTTCTATAATATTTCCAGCAACTGTGCTGCAGCGTATGTCTATTTCAAATCTGATGATATTAAAAAGGAGGAGAAAGTGCAGAGCATGCAGCTTGGAAATATTTCTGCCCAGGAAAGCTAGCAATTAGAGCAAGGGATAGGTGAGCAGCCTGGATAATGAGCAGTACCAAGATAACCTGTTTAATTTAATCTTCCTCCAAGTCTGAGGATATTGTAAAGGAACGGGCTTTGTTTCTGTAGGGGAATATAGTGAAACAAGGGCAGTCTCTTTATGATCTCACTGCTTATGTACTAAGAGGTTTGTATTCTTTCAAAGAAAAGTAATACTTAATCTAAGACAAGAGCCCCTTATACTGTGTTCATCTGTTTGTTTGCTGCAGGTGGGCGGGGGGACTTTCTCTCCACCCTTCTGCGAGCTTGAGGAAGTCAGAGACCCGTGACAACAGCCACTTGGAATGTTCACATACCCTGCCATGCTGTTGAAGCAAAGCATGGGTTAAATGAATGAGTGAATGGAAGTGAGGGAAGGATAGATATAATGTTAAGAGCAAACGTTTGGCAATCAAACAAGACTAGGATTAAGTCTTGCTTTACCAGCTACTTGATCTCAAAAAAGTTCATAATGTCTCTGAGTCTGTTTTCTCATCTGAAACCACTAGGCACTGGACTTGGCTTATATTAGGCATTCAATTCATGGCAGCTGTCATTAGGTTCTCAAGATAGTAAGCTCCATAGCTGACCCTGGGAGAGTAGGTCTAGTAAGGGATTTATTTTTTTTACAGAAAAGTTATTTTTGAGCCCCCATGGTATGACAGATGTTATGCTTGACTCTTGAGATACACAGATGAAACACTATGGTTTCTACTTTCACCACAAAGTGGAGAGATATATACTTTAAATGATAATAAGTATAAGATGTATTATCTATTATTATAAAAATGTTGTTAGTATTAAAATACGATGAACATTTTAATAGCCATGCACAAGAATCAGTGGCAACATACTAAAAAGAATGTCAGAAAAGACAAGACAGGGAGACAGGGATAGTTTTATAGGGAGGTAGTAAAAATTATTAATGATACCTGAAATTTCATAATAATAGGAATTTTTTGGAAATGGGCTGAGTTGAAGGTCACACAGTATTTCAGGGATAATAACTAGCCATTGCCAAGACACCAAAGCAATTACCAGTGTTTCTAGAAGAGTTGTAAATGTCTCCTTGACCCCAAATCTTTGCCCAACAATTGGTTCCTTCTTTTGAACACTACCCTGTCCCCTACCTGGGAAGGTAGAACAGTAAGTGTATAAGGCTATAGTGTGTATGGGTGCTTTAGCACAGTTCCCCCCAGGCAAGGCTGGGTGAGCATAAGGCAAAGAAAACACATTCTAATTTTTCATAATTTTGTCTAAAGTAGCCCTACTGAATTTTTAACATTTAGAGCAATACATGTTTAAGGGAAATATTCATAGCTTCCTACACCATTTTTAGGCACAAAAGTTCTAGGTCTGGAGTTCTTTTTAAAAGTGTTGCTGCCATGTCCACAATAGCCAGACTGTGGAAAGAACCTAGATGTCCATCAACAGATGAATGGATAAAGAAGATGTGAGATACACACACACACACACACACACACACACACACACACACACACACAAACAATGGAGTACTATGTAGCCATCAAAAGAAATGAAATCTTTCCATTTGCAATGACATGGATGGAATTAGAGGATATTATGCTGAGTGAAATAAGTCAATCAGATAAAAACAATTATAATACGATCTCCCTGATATGAGGAATTTGAGAGGCAAATTGGGGAGTTTGGGGAGTAGGGAAGGAAAAAATGAAACAAGATGAAATTAGGAGGGAGACAAACTGAGGGTTCCTGGGGGAGTGGGGGAGGGGGGAAGGGAGAGGGTGATTGGGTTATAGACACTGGGGAGGGTATGTGCTGTGGTGAGTGCTGTGAAGTGTATAAGCCTGACGATTCACAGACCTGTACCCCTGGGGCTAATAATATATTATATGTTAATAAAAAAATTTTTTTAAAAAGTGCTGTTGCCTTTTCTCTTCCTACAACCACATGTATATTTAGAGGAGAGCTCCATCAGGAACTGGGACCTCCCAAGGCAGAGCTCTGTTACTTTGTACTTCCTAGTCCCAATTCCCTCTTCTGAGTCTGTAAATATTCAAAAGTCTCATTTTTTAATATAGAGATTTGTGAATAGCTTACCCTAAAACAGCTTCAGGGATTACAGAAAATATGAGCATAAATATTAGTGGGAAAGTATCTTAACTTGATGTGAATTGGGGCGGTTTCTCATTAATATAGCATGTCACCAATCCTTATCCAAATTGTATCTCATGGGGTCCTCAAGTTCCCTGGAAATGTTCTCAGGTGCTGCCATATGTCTTCAGGAACAAGTAGATCTCTAGGCTCCTCATCTCCATTTCTAGCAAAATGACTTAAACTTACCTATATTTATATAGAACTTGAGACAATATTCTGTTTAAAGAAAATGTTTCTGCCACTTCAAAAATTTGAAAAACATTGATCTGAAGAAGTGGTCCTCAAACTTGAGCAGGTATCTAAGTCACCTGATGGACTTTTTTAAAAAGATTGCTCTGTCCTACCCTTGGTTTCTGATCCAGTAGATATGGAATGGGGCTGGAGAATCTGCATTTTTAACAACTTCCAGATGATGCTGATACTACTGATCTGGTAATCACACATTAAGAAAGAATGATCTAGGGAGACAAAACTGGCTTGGGAGAAAGGGGCCCTAGATTCCATGCTTAGATATATTACTAACTAGTAGTAAAAATTTTGAGAAAATCATTCTCTCTCCTGAGATTTAGGTTCTAAAACTATAAAATTGGTAAGGTATACCAATTGGGAGGGTATACTTTTTCAGATGCTAGTGATAGAAAAACAACTCAAGTTGGCTAATAAAATGGAACTGGTTGGTTTGTGAACTTGGAAAGTCCATGTATAGATGTTTGACTTTATACATTGCTAGACACAGGTTCTCAAATAATGTACTCAGGATTCTGTACCTCTCCATGTCTGGGTCTGTCTTCATCTTCAGGCAGGCTTTCCCTCATGATGGCAAGAGAACCACTAGCAATACCAGACATATATTCTACTGATTTAGCAACCTTAGACAGTATCTCTTTCTCAATAGTTAAAGCCAAGAGTATGAAGGCTGATGCTCATTTCTTGGAATGAGCCAATTTGGGGCTCTGTTGGCCAGACCAAGGACATGTTCCAAATTCATGGAACTAAAGGGTTGGGTAGACACAGCTCAGGCCACAGGGATGGAAAGTGGGGGAGAGCTGTTTCCATGAAGTTACACCAAGGTGTTGCACTCAGAAGAGCCAGTAATGGTAAGACAAAGTCAAAAGACAACTCAGGGATGAGTAAATCAGACCAATGTTCCTCAGCATCTTTTTTTGACTTACGGACCAGTGATGAAGAACACTTTGTAAAACTTTCTTTAAGAGTTTTACTTCAAAAGTCATTGCAAGGTTATTTTTTCCTATTTTGTAATATAAAATTATGTTGACCATTTTATGTACTATTTATTTATTTATTTATGTACTTTTTAAATATCACACCATCACGCCCTCCTCCATGGTTGTCGTTCCCTAGACGGGATCAGGGGAGGTGTTGTCGGTAAGTAAGTGGAAGTTTTGGCCCTAGCCAGACCTGAGGTTGAATAATGAGCAACACCACAGATTATTTCCCTTGACTTTCTCATCTCTATGGTATCAATACCTGCCTTCTAGGGTGATGGTAGGCATTCAATTAGGTGATATCTGGAAAGCACCTGTCCTACTCCAAAGACTCAACAGATTACACCTATTTTTATTATTACTGCCAAACTTGATGGGGCCTTTTTGGTCAAAATGGTCTAGATATCAGCTAGAAGCTTTAATCTATGGTCAATCAGACCCAGATACCCAATTAAAGACATCAATTTGCCAGACCCAGATTTGTTTGTCCCCACCCCACCCCCAAAACTCTCAGCAACTCCTGAAATCTTTTTAATAAGGATTCTGGAACATTTCTTGGAGTTTATAAAATAAGGTAGAAAGTAGCCTCGATGAGATGAACATAAAAAATGGAAAACAAAGAGAACCGGGATCAGTGGGAGACTTCATTTTCTTTAATTAGCATATTTAAGTGAAGTTTAGAAGCTGCTCCCTCCCTGAAACATTGCATTTTATTAAAAGCTGTTTAGAGCTCATAACCATTCTGCTGATTTTCTCAAAACACGTTCTCCTTATAGGCTGGTGCTAAACTGTGCATATGAAATGAGCTCAGCTTAATGTTGTGTTAAAAGAATTTGGTCTCCAGAGCTGTCTCTCTTCTTAATAATATGTAATCATACTCCATCTATTTAGTTTTCATTTAACTTGCCCCATGCAGGCAATGAATCCAGTTTAATTAAATGTGCCTTTAAATAGTTGAACGGCACTCATTTGCACCTAGCAAGCCTCACTTTCATCCTATTAAGACCCCCCTCATGATATAAAACCCAGTAAAGAAGTCATGTAAGACGTGTGTCTGATAATGCAAAGGACGCCTGATATTTCCTCTGTACTTTAGTGAAAGCTGCAATAGATTTTGGGCAGTGTCACAGCTGAATGGAGCCAGCGTGGGACCTCTTGGGTTATGGAGTGGTTATTTGGATCACTCCTCGTAAACAGCACATTTGGAAATGAGCTAGTGACCCTCTGGGTTGGAGTCAGCCATGCCCAAAGTGAATCCTACTGAGATACCACACAGCTGCCTACAGCGGCTCTCAGGGAGTCTCTGAGGAAGGCACCGTCCATGCCTATAGTCATATTCCCCAGGGACACTGAGTAGGCAAGGCTGCAGTTTCTCCCATTATAAAACTTGGAAAAAAGCAAGGAAGTTGGTCCTAAAAATTAAGAGAGGAGAGTCAGGTGGTATTTTCCCATCAAGAAAGGAGAGTATTAAAGAACTGTTAAATAATCATCCTAATTAGAGGCCCTCAGTTAAAGAATGGATTTCTATTCAACTTACTGCTTCATTATTCATGCAGTGACCGCCAATTGCTAGCCCCTTACTGACCAGTGACAGGACAGCAAAGAAAGTCCCTATTCTCTTTAAATTTACATTCTAGTTGAGGGAGACAGAAAATAAACAAAAACAAGGAAAAAGCAAATAAATACATGGTGTTGGGTGGTGCAAAGAAAGAAAATAAATCATATTAAAGAGCAGTGAGATTAAAGGGGTGGGGAGTTGCAGGGTAGTGTGGACATAGTGTCAGAGAAGACCTGTCTTATTAGACACTTTTGTAGGATCAGATATGACACACTCTTGTGAGCTAAGTCCAGTGCTGGGGGTTTTCAGATAGAATACTAGAGATCTGACTATAATTTATAATGATGTTCTACTGGTTAACTTGATTGGGTTGATTGGGTGGGTCCATCTTTCTTTATTTGTACTCTTCCTCAACAGAACACAGAAGAGGGAGGACTTTCCCCAGTTATTCTCCTCAGCATTTTTAAGTGTCATATTATATTGTTCTCAGTGAGTTTTGGTATGCATAAGCCTTGCCCACCTAGTGAAAAGATAAGCTCCTTAAAAGTGGGGACTCAATAAATAGTTATTTATTCCTCACCCAGCAGACATGCCTTTGTAATAGAGGGTAACACAAACTTCTAAAATGTACTATGATTTTTTAAAAAATTATATTTTAATACTCTATGCTTTTCTAAAAAAAATTGACATGTGTATAATCCCAACAGCTTTGTATGGTAGAGAAACTCTGCAATGTCTAGATATGTGTGGCCTTGGACAAATTCATTCATTCATTCAATAAATATCATTTCAGTGATGTGATTAATTTCCATGGAATTCAGCATCCACATCTAAAATTTAGTGACACTGATGCTCATTTTGCTTGAAAATTAGAAAATGGAATGAAAACATAGGTTAAGTAACTACCACAATGCAAATAATAGATACTTGAATAAAAGCCATTTATCTGTGTAGGCATATGATCAGTGAGGGAGAGATATGAATTACTGTGCAAAAGAATAGTTACTGGCCAGATCATGGTGGACACTATAACATAATTGTGATGAGGGTTGCTTCAAGGGTTTTAAGCAAGAAATTAACATGATCACACTGGACCTTTGGAGACTACAGAGAACAGACAGAAGAGAGGGAGGTGGGGAATGGGGTAACTGGATGATAAGTATTAAGGAGGGTACATGTGGTGGTGAGCACTGGGTTATATGCAACTGATGAATCATTGAACACTACATCAAAAACTAATAAATGTACTATATATTGGCTAATTGAACATAATATATAGTTTTACTACCAATTTTAAAAATAATAAAAAGAAATGCCATCTTTGTGATATACTATATTTTGTTTCTTAACTGCTTAATTTATTATATCTTGCCATTAATAACCTGTATTAATTACTGTAGCTTCACATTATGTTTGTAAATCTACCTTATTAGTTTGCTTCCAAAATTTCTTGGTTATACATAAGCATTCATTTTTGCAGATAAATCTTAGGAGGAACTTCTCAAGTTCCAAAGTAAAATTCCATCAGATTCTATTAAGTTTTTTAATTAAAATTGTATTAAACCAATAAAATTGCCAGATTTACAATAAAAAAAGGAGAAAAGTAGAAGCAAAAAGACCATGTAGATAATTGCTGCAATGTTGGTGGAAATAATGGTGGTGTAGGTACAATGAGGGAAATAAAGAGCAACAGATACAAGGTATGGTGTGATGGCTGAATAGACAGGACTTGGTTATGGACTAAATATAGGAAATGAGGAAAAGGGAAGGGACTCCCAGTGTTATGAGTTAAGTAATGGCATCATTTTCTGAGTAATACTCAAGGATAAGTAAGTTTGGCATTTAGTTTTTCACATATCATGTTGAGACTTTTAGTGGAAACACTAAAGGCCTGAAGATGAGAAGAAAATGCTGGGCAAGAGAATAAGTTTAGGACCATTAGCAATAGGCGACATTTATAAAGCCATGGAAGAAAGTGAGGTCACCTGGAGAGAAGGTGAAATGTGAGGAAACAGTTCCCTGAAGAGCTCCACAACTTAAGGGCTATGAAAAAGGAAGAATTAATGAGACTTCAGACCAAGGATGCAGAAGGATATCATGGTAACCATGAAGAGTGATTTGAGATGAAGGTGGTTACCTATTCTGTTGAAACCTACTGTGAGGCAAAATTTAGATGAGGATTTGGCAAAAAAAAAAAAAAAAAAAGTATTTGAAGACCTTAATTAGAGCAAATTTAGAAGGCAGGGAGGCAAACCTGTTTGGAATGAACATGAGAATAAAGGGGATATAACAAAATGTAGACATTCTTTAGGAGATAGTTATTGAAACCTACTACATGCCAGGTGCTGTTCTAGATGCTGGGGCTAAAGTAGTAAATTGAAAATCAAAATCAAAAACAACAACAAAAAAAAACATGGCTTAAGGCATTTCTATTATAGAGGAGAAATAGACAATAGGCATACAAATAATTAAATATACAATATGGTGGAAAAAATAAAGCATTAAAGGAAATAGGAACTGTGAGTAGGGGTGGTTGCTGTTTCATTTAGGGAAGTCTTCTCTTAAATGGTAATGGTGGAGCACAGACCTATAAGAAATAAGAGAGTATCCACCATAAGGATACCTATGGAAGCCCATTCCAGGCAGAAGCAGCACATGCAAAAGACCTGAGGCAGCAGTACAGAGTACTACTGAGAAAAAAACAATGAAGCCAGTTTACCTGAAATAAAGCACATAAAGTGCAGAGGGACAGAGGTGATGTCAGAGGGGTAAGGGGTGTAGGATAGGGCTGCTCAAATCAGGTTTTGAACATCTTTTTTTCAAGACGTAAGTGTTTTCTCTGAGATGGGAAGCCATTGGACAGTTCTCAGCAGAGGCTGTTGCAGGGAGACAGGGTAGAGGAAGCAGGAAGAACAACTGGTAATGGATGATAGCAGTTTGCACCAGGTAGTTTTGGTTTACATGGTGAGAAGAGATCACATTCTGAAAATATTTTGAAGCTACAGTTGATGTAATTTGCCGTTAAATTGGATGCTAAGTATAAGTGAAACAGAGAAGTTAAAGATGCCTAAATAGATGATTCTGCAAGTTAATTGTGAAAAGAGGTTGAAAATAGAAAGCATTGGCTGGATGGAGATGGGGACCAACATGGTGGATTCAAGAACATGTTTGGATGCTAATTAAAAGAATCCACTGAGAGAGAATAATTCAAACATAAAAGGAAGAAATATAACTGATATAAAGGGAACCATGGGAAGGTGAGATGGGAACTAGAGTCCTGGGAGCCTGAATACTGGTAAAGGACACTTCTTTTAAAGTAGGAGAGATGATGAAGAGAATGGGTTTTTATGTAGAAAACTTGATAAATTTGGTAGCGGGCAGATGGGAGTTCCCATTTCATGGTTTCTTTTTTTTTCTTTGTGATACAAGGCAATGTTTTCAAGCAAAATTGAGTACAAGGCAAGTTTAAGTGTTATGAAGAAAAGGAGAATATATAAATGATATTTAAAAGCAAATACAAGAATTTTCTTAGTAGCACAGCCTAGTTAGAATGTTAAACGCTTTTGAAAGCTCAGCTGAAATCTGGGATCATAAGTTTATAATCACACTAATCTGCCTGGCTTTGTGAGTTTTCTGCAGCAATACTCATCTATTTGGATGCAAACATGGAAAAGACAGATATTAAGATCTACCCAGAAGTGTAGTTTTGCCAGACAGGTTGTATGAGAAGAGGGAGGTACAAGTGAGTTTTTGCAGGAGAATGATTGTTATAATGTGCCATGGAACATATACTAGATAAAGAGAGACCTAAAGACAGGGAGGTGTGGGATAGATCAAATTTGGACGTGACAATAGATCACTGTATCTGTGAAGTCAATGATGTACTGTGGGGGACACATGTCATCTGGAAAAAAGTAAAGAGCCCCGGTAGAAGAAAGCAAACTATGCTTTTGTGACTTATGAGTAGATTATCTATTAGAGATGATACAGTTTTGAAAGGGATTATGGAAATGGGTGGTTTAAGTGCAGTGGGAGTGAAGGTCTTGAAATGAGATAACTCAAGGAAGTAAGAGATCAATGAACTATAGAAATCAGGTGTTGTTTTGGAAGTCTTCTGGAGTAGGGTCAAAGTTGAGGTGGAAAGTGGACAAGTATGTAAAATATTTACTGAAGGGTGGCTTAGTCAGGGTAAGCCCTGAGACAGTGGCTTAGTCAGGTTAAGCCCTGAGACAAGTCTCCCTGCTCAGCAGGGAGTCTGCTCCTCCCTCTCCCTCTGCCCCTCCCCCACTTGTGCTCCTACGCATGCTCTCTCTCTCTCTCTCTCTCATGCTCTCTTCATCTCTCTCTCTCTCTCTCAAATAAATAAATAAAAATCTTAAAAAAATAAAAATAAAATATTTACTGAATGAGGGATTCTGTCTCAACACTGGTTAAAAAATCAGTAGGGTGCTTCCATAATTTGGCTGTTGTACATAATGCTGAAATAGATACAGGGGTGCATGTACCTGAATTA
Source organism: Enhydra lutris kenyoni (assembly GCF_002288905.1). NCBI lineage: Eukaryota > Metazoa > Chordata > Mammalia > Carnivora > Mustelidae > Enhydra > Enhydra lutris. The sequence goes on along the minus strand of NW_019154085.1, from coordinate 93,002,403 downwards.
GTGGTTTTGTGTTTTTTAGGTAAATATCCAGTAGTTACTGAAGGATCATAATTTAGGTCTATTTTTAACTTTTTAAGAACCTCCATACTCTTTTCCAAAGTGGCTGCACCAACTTACATTCCCATCCATAGTGCAGCCCAAGTGTCCATTGATAGAAGAATGGATAAAGATGTGGTATATATACATGGAATATTATTCAACCACACAAAAAAAATGAAATCTCACCACTTGAAGCTACATGGATAGCTCACAAGAGTATAATGCTAAGTGAAATAAGTCAGTCAGAGGAAGACAAATACTATATGATTTCACTCATATGTGGAATTTAAGAAACAAAACAAATGAGCAAAGGGGAAAAAAGAGGGACAAACCAAGAACAGACCCTTAAAAACTGATGAACAAACTGATGGTTGCCAGGAGGGGGGCGAATTGGGAGATGAGTGAAATAAGTGATGGGAATTAAAGAGCACACTTATGATGAGTGCTGACTAATATACAGAACTGCTGAATGACTGTATTGTACACTTGAAACTAGTAGAATATTGTATGTTAATTATAGAGGAATTAAAATTAAAAACTTAATAAAAATTTAAAAAATATCAGTAGGGTGGTACAGAAGGATTCTGTCCTCCTCAAAGAAAAATGGAATGGTCTGGAATTACCCCAAAGAAGAAAGGAAGATAATAATTCTACCTCCTTTTCCTACTAGGAGATAAAACCACTCTCCTGTTCAGTAGGCTACAGGAAATGAAATTCATATAAAAACAAATAGTTGGAAGGCCCTTTGCAACATGCTAAGGGTGAGTGGATTTTGCTTATTAGGGTTATGAGTTCTAGAGGAATGGTGGGAGAGTTTGAGAAAAGGAAGTGTGGAAGTTTAGCCTCAGTGTTGGGGAGTGGGGAGGTGTGAAAGATCAGAATGTGATCAGTGGGTTGTGATGCCTATATTTCAACACTGAATTATGATGATGTGATATCATGGTAGGAGCCTCCTACTGATGGAGGATAGTGACCATCAGGACTAAGTATCTGTCTGTGGCCTGAAGGTAAGGCCCAGTGTGTTATAAGGGGTCATCTTCTCTTTTACTTCCCAGCCTGCTGTTATTACACGCTTCAGTGAGTATAATCATGGCTCGCAGCAATGGGAGAGCTCAAAAATAAATGGTTCTTCTCTTGTGAGGGCAGGCAGTTGACTCTTGGTCACAGGGCTGGAGCTTCCTCTTCCCAGTCCAGTAGGGTTGGTGTAAGTGGAAGATGAGCCCCTTGGGTGAAAACTATCACTAAATTGCTCTAACTTCAAGAAACTCTCAGGATAATAACACAGAGGCCAGTGCAAGTTGTAGAGTGGCAAAAATGATCTTCTCTTCGGAAATACTTTCAGCCAGAGAGGACACAACCTGGGCACATTCAATGGTTATGAGTCATTTATCCTTCTCTACAGTCTTCTGACACTGACAAGTTCCCTCTCCATATTAGTCAAGAGCATCTTCTTATGAAAAACTCATGTGGAACAGAACATAGGTCCATAGGAAAATCTGTTCTCCTGAAAAATAGTTGCATTTTGTACTTCTCAGATCAAAGATCATAAAGGAAGAAAGATGAAATTTTGTTAGTCACTGGGAAAGGCCAACTAATGAGTTGCCCATTCCAATAATTGGAAGGGGGAAAGCACCTCCCTTTCAGTCTTTCCACCCTGAACAGTGAAGTGCCATTAATACAACAGCCTTAAGCAGAATAGGAAATATTCATCATAAGAGCTACCCGTTCTCTACTTCAGGTGCCAACCCCTTATAGGCTCATACCGGAACTCTATTGAATGTGGAACATTTTGATTTAGACTTAGCAGTGGGGAGAGATGAAGAAGAAAGTGAAAATGAACTTTTCTCCTTTAATTAACATACTGAAATATCATCTAAGTTCTGATTTGGAATAATGGATGTGGCAATTAGAAGAGATTGAGAACCTTGCAGGAGAATCTCTGGATTATTCTTAGTGTTAAACAGTAAATTGGAAAGAGGAGAATAGTTTTTGGATATATCTGCAGGATTGATATGGAGACCATGGATACTTTCTTGGAATCAGGTTCTAGAAGTTGAGTTCTACAAATATCGAACTTACTATCTGTACTGCACATAGTTTTCTAAACTGAGTCTCAGAGAAAGAAGGAATGATCAGGAGATAAAGACAATTAACTGAATCAAAGTGCGATTTTGACCCAAGAACCTTAAGCAGAACAACAGGTTAGTCAAATATTTCTTACTCTCGGGGCGCCTGGGTGGCTCAGTGGGTTAAAGCCTCTGCCTTCGGCTCAGGTCATGATCCCAGGGTCCTGGGATCGAGCCCCGCATCAGGCTCTCTGCTCAGCGGGGAGCCTGCTTCCTCCTCTCTCTGCCTGTCTCTCTACCTACTTGTGATCTCTATCTGTCAAATGAATAAATAAAAAAAATCTTTAAAAAAAATATTTCTTACTCTCAAAGAAATGAAACAAGAAAAGGCAGGTGATTATTGGTCTATTATCACCTCATCAGTGCCTCATTAAGATGTATTTTAGTAGACCGTAAACTTACCTCAAAATAGTACTATATGAAAGGTTTTTTTTTTAATTTTATTTTTTATAAACATATAATATATTTTTATCCCCAGGGGTACAGGTCTGTGAATCGCCAGGTTTACACACTTCACAGCACTCACCATAGCACATACCCTCCCCAATGTCCGTAATCCCACGCTCCCTCTCCCAATCCCCCTCCCCCCATCAACCCTCAGTTTGTTTTGTGAGATTAAGAGTCACTTATGGTTTGTCTCCCTCCCAATCCCATCTTGTTTCATTTACTCTTCTCCTACCCCTTTAACCTCCCATGTTGCATCTCCTCTCCCTCATATCAGGGAGATCATATGATAGTTGTCTTTCTCCGATTGACTTATTTCGCTAAGCATGATACCCTCTAGTTCCATCCACGTCGTCGCAAATGGCAAGATTTCATTTCTTTTGATGGCTGCATAGTATTCCATTGTGTATATATACCACATCTTCTTTATCCATTCGTCTGTTGATGGACATCTAGGTTCTTTCCATAGTTTGGCTATTGTAGACATTGCTGCTATAAACATTCGGGTGCACGTGCCCCTTCGGATCACTACGTTTGTATCTTTAGGGTAAATACCCAGCAGTGCAATTGCTGGGTCATAGGGTAGTTCTAGTTTCAACATTTTGAGGAACCTCCATGCTGTTTTCCAGAGTGGTTGCACCAGCTTGCATTCCCACCAACAGTGTAGGAGGGTTCCCCTTTCTCCGCATCCTCGCCAGCATCTGTCATTTCCTGACTTGTTAATTTTAGCCATTCTGACTGGTGTGAGGTGATATCTCATTGTGGTTTTGATTTGTATTTCCCTGATGCCGAGTGATGTGGAGCACTTTTTCATGTGTCTCTTGGCCATCTGGATGTCTTCTTTGCAGAAATGTCTGTTCATGTCCTCTGCCCATTTCTTGATTGGATTATTTGTTCTTTGGGTGTTGAGTTTGCTAAGTTCTTTATAGATTTTGGACACTAGCCCTTTATCTGATATGTCATTTGCAAATATCTTCTCCCATTCTGTCAGTTGTCTTTTGGTTTTGTTAACTGTTTCCTTTGCTGTGCAAAACCTTTTGATCTTGATAAAGTCCCAATAGTTCATTTTTGCCCTTGCTTCCCTTGCCTTTGGTGATGTTCCTAGGAAGATGTTGCTGCGGCTGAGGTCGAAGAGGTTGCTGCCTGTGTTCTCCTCAAGGATTTTGATGGATTCCTTTCTCACATTGAGGTCCTTCATCCATTTTGAGTCTATTTTCGTGTGTGGTGTAAGGAAATGATCCAATTTCATTTTTCTGCATGTGGCTGTCCAATTTTCCCAACACCATTTATTGAAGAGGCTGTCTTTTTTCCATCGGACATTCTTTCCTGCTTTGTCGAAGATTAGTTGACCATAGAGTTGAGGGTCTATTTCTGGGCTCTCTATTCTGTTCCATTGATCTATGTGTCTGTTTTTGTGCCAGTACCATGCTGTCTTGATGAGGACAGCTTTGTAATAGAGCTTGAAGTCCAGAATTGTGATGCCACCAACTTTGGCTTTCTTTTTCAATATTCCTTTGGCTATTCGAGGTCTTTTCTGGTTCCATATAAATTTTAGGATTATTTGTTCCATTTCTTTGAAAAAAATGGATGGTACTTTGATAGGAATTGCATTAAATGTGTAGACTGCTTTAGGTAGCATAGACATTTTCACAATATTTATTCTTCCAATCCAGGAGCATGGAACATTTTTCCATTTCTTTGTGTCTTCCTCAATTTCTGAAAGGTATTTTTTAAGTCAAAATAAATCAATTAAAGGTCAAAGACCACTGATAAAATAATGAAGTAGATCAGTAAGAATGTACTATACAGATCACATTCTTGGACTGAGCATTTTCTTAGATATTTCTTACTTACACTCATGAGTCTTTCAGCATTTAAATTCTAACTCTGAAACTTACTATGTGATTTTGGACATATCACTTAACCCACATTTCAATTTCATCATCTGTAAAATGGGAATAATGAAAACAGTGATCCCAAAAAGCTACCATGGTGATTACATGTATAATATGGATTAAGTGCTTGGTACAATGTCTGGCACAGAGTCAGTGCTTAAAAAATAGTTTCAACAACTGTTGGTATAAGTGAGAGAAAGTGAAACTTAGTCATTGAGGTAATGTGGAGTAGGATATAAACTAGGACAAAAGGTTATAGGGCCATCTCTAAATATAGATGGCCAAGGTGAAGTAGGGACTTGGCAATATATATCATTCTAGCTCAGAACAGCAATGAAACTATGAGATTCCTTGCTCAAAAAGCAGAAAAACAGTTTCATTTAAAGTACTAAAATATTAAGTTTTTACCTTTCTTCCACATATGTCCTTTTTCAAGTTTATTCCACATTGTCCCATAGGACTTGACTTATGAAACACACAGAGATCAAATTATTAAGTTTCAAGACACTGACAGTAGAGCATTAAACCAAGTGTGGGGTTCTGAGGCCCTGCTCTCACTGCTCCATAGTAATCAATAAATGATCAGAAATCGAGACCATTAGGGAGAATTAATTAGAACTTTTCAAATGTAATGGGAATAGGTCAGAATCTCAGGCATTTTTTCCTCTGGACAGACCATCTGAGTTGTGTTTTTTATTTAGTTGAATACAGCTGGATTACCAACCAGTCTCTCTTATTGTGGTATGCAAAGCCTACTTGCACACAGAGGTATCCAGAGAAAACTGTATACTAAATATTTGTATATTTAGTATATAGTATATAGTATTTAGTATATTATTTATATTATTTAGTATATTATTTAGTATAATATTTAGTATTTAGTATATACAAAATATTTGTATATTTTGTTCCATATAAGCTGCCAAATACAACCTTAAAACTAGATATAGAAGGGTGCCTGGGTGGCTCAGTGGGTTAAGCCTTTGCCTTTGGCTCAGGTCAGGATCTCAAGGTCTTGGGATCGAGCCCTCCATAGGGCTCTCTGCTCAGCAGGGAGCCTGCTTCCTCCTCTCTCTCTGTCTGCCTACTTGTGATCTTTCTCTCTCTGTGTCAAATAAATAAATAAAATAAAATAAAATAAAACAAACTAGAAATGGATTCTCAAGAAGCACCCCAGGTCTAAGCTGTGCTCTCAAAATTCAGTTAATAGAATTCACTCATAGGATCTGCTTGCCTAAGCCATCTGGAACCCTGATTGCTAATTTGGGAACTTTGTTAAATAATGGATTAGATTCAAAATGAATGCTTCAGGGAGTGGCTAGTGACAGTTTGGTCAAATGAGACAATTAATACTGCACAGGGTTATCTATTGGGTCTGAGTGGGATTGCTATCCCACTGCCCACTCATAATCAGTAGGGCAAAGAAAACAAGTCCACATAGACTAAATGGCCAAGAACAGATGAAGAGTGAGCTAATAGTATAGTAATTAGGAAAAAAGCCAAAGCAGGATCCACAGATGGCCAATGTTAAAGAGAGGCAAAGACATGTGTTGGATTCTGAAAAATGGACTTGTTGGGGCAGGTTATTTATGAGCATGTATTTTCAAACTAGGATTGGGGATGATGGTAATAAAGAAAAGATTAGCCCCATAGCTAGATTTACATAGCTGGATTTAAACTACTTTAGTTTACAGATGTAGTAAAATATTTGCAAATTTCCCTTTCCCTTTTCATAGAATAATTAACATTTGAATTGTGTTATTTTCTAATGTGGCTGTTAAAATTTGCAAAGTAATCATTTTGGAAAAGTAGAGCTTGAAAAACAGTTGGCCTGATCCTAGAGGGAAAGCAAAGGATCTGTCTTGGAGTAGATTCTAAGATAGTTTTTGATCAAGGCCAGGTGGTACTAGAAGAGATATGATTTCAGTCTCACTTCTACTGTTTACCATGTGTGACCTTTGTTGGGTCTCACTTCTTTACTGACCTTCAGGATACTTCTCTGTCAAATGGAACAAATGGACAATTTCCAAGTTTCTTCCAGGTCAAACATTCCATGATCTTTCTCTCAAAAGGACCCTGTGAGCCAGTGGAAAAAAATAAACAACAACTAGTACTTACTCTGGAGCATGGCTATTACCTGTAAACACAAGAAATCACCTATGCTTATGCTTAATACTGTTATATATTCCCCATCACAGCTTCACAGTCTCCCCCATGGCCTTTCCATGTATACTGGCACACGTAGTCAATTGCCATAACAGTAAATACATAATTATAGTTTTAAATATTGTAATCATCATATAAGTTTGTTTCTTCAAATTAAAATAAAACCAGATCGGTCCCCCAGAGGAAGTTGAGAAGAGACAAGGCCATCCTTGTCAGTTGGACAAAGAAGGAGAGAGTGGCTTTCTAATCCCATGCCCAAAGAAGGAGAGGGTGGCTTTCTAATCAGCCTGTTGCGGCTTCTGTACCCATGGTTTTTCACCACCAAAAGATGTCACTGAGGAATTTGGCTGATGATGTCCAGCCTAGCCGGTTTTTACTAGGCCAGCTTCCATCAGTGATCTTCAAAGGGAAGAAGAGATTGAAAGTAAGGGAAGAAGAGATTGAAAGTAACTCCATCTTTGGTGCTGAATTCAATCCAAATAATACCCTATTTGGTTCCTGAGATCACTCTCTTAGCTCAGTGTCATCCCTCTCTGAAGGACCAGGAAAGTTTTCTTTTCTTTTTTTTTTTCCATTCCACCTCTCTTCTAGACCACAAGTCCTTATTTGACTGTCTTTCTCAAGGGTTGTTATATGTATCATCTTAGCAAACCCCTCCCTATAACTAAGAGGTGTGCAATGTGGTTTCAGAAACTCCTTATAAAAATAAATAAGTTACATGAGAGGACAAATAATTCTATTAAAATCCTTTACTCTTTATGCCTAATTAACAATAGTAATAATAATAATAATAATAATGAGTAATCTGAGTATTTACTTGACAGTGTTGACATTTCTCATTTTAGGGAAGGAAATTTCATCAAAGTATCTTATCTATGACATTTAAGAACCAAGATTTGAAGGCAATTTTGGCAGTAGGGCCTGAATCGATAACACCTGGAGACACAAATAGAAGGATATATTTGAGCAAGGCCCACAGTGTCTAATATAGCCATGGCATCTAGTGAGGGAAAAAATGTAATAAAAGATAAAAAGATAATTTAGTTTAATTTTAGAGGGATTTGATGATCAGACCATATCTGACATTACCTTATTTGAACATGAGAACACTTAACACTGTACTTCAGTGGGGGCAAGGAGAAAACTTTACCATGGAACATCATTTTTAAATACCAAGACACATGGATGTCCCAGGTAAGCTGATAACTTGATGCACCTTCAAAGTAATTTGCTTTTAATATATAATCAATACTTAAAAGAAAGGCAGATCACTTTGTGAAGAATGTTGAATAAAGGGAACCCACAGTGGAATTGCTTGGCTTTGCATGTATTTTTCTGAGTTCTGGCTCCACGCTTGCATGTAAAATAAAACGTGTAAAAGAAAACTTTTCCATCAATTTGAAAAAGAAAGAAAAAGCCTTATATTTATTGACAACAATCATTATTCAATCAAGTCTTTAAAGGGTCTCATTCTTCCTCCAAGGCTCTAATAGCAAACTAGACATTTGTCGTGTTTCCTGCTCCCAAAGACTTTTCCAATACTACCCTGAAGGACAGGCCAGAGAACTGGCTTTGTCAGCTTCTTGCATCTGGAATGCAGGTGTGTTACCTGGGCTCCCCCAACTGGATGAAACTTGCAAACTGTGATAGAAAGGAAATAGTGGTAAAAGCAAAAGCTACACAGATCCTTTTTTTTTTTTTCTGATGTTGTTGCTGTTGTGTTGCAAAATTAAAGGAGAAATATCCTCCATTTGGGGTCTGTGGTGGCTGTAGAAGATGCAAAGCTGCTTTGATGGCTTAGAAGAGGCATCAGTACAGGCAGCAACCATTGCAGAAGCAATGAGGTTGTGACGCATAAGTGGTGGTAAAGCAAATCATTTTACCCGCTGTGCAGTGGCCTCAGCTGCAGTTTTCTCACAGGCCACCAGTATCACAGTGTGATTTTGGAGCATTGCTCTTTGTACTCAGTCTCCAGCTTGCTTTCAATAATTCTGTGATCTGTTAAATATCTTTTTAATAAATTTCCTTTTCTGCTTAATCATCCTGAGCCAGCTTCTGCTGCTTGGAACTACAATCCTCATCTGGTATACTATGTCCTTTCCTTTCAGATAAACTCAATTTTCTCCACCTTGTTACATAGCCAGTGATGTTTTCAATCCACAGCTGATGGTTTGACAGCTCATATGGATGTGCCAAACTGCTACTGAATGTGGAATTGCATATTAGAAGGAGAAACTCTAGGAGGACATCCAGGGAGTGGTGAGAGAGCATATATGGATCACTGTGTGGCAGAAAAGTGGGGAAGATCACTAACATGAAAGTTTAACTCTGAGGGTGAAAAATATTAAGCTGCAATCATAATTTGTCTTGGACTAGTCTTAAATACAGCTGTAGGAGCATTTAAATTCTCAGTTGCTCCTATCTTTGAGTTCCCATAGCACACAGTACTTGTCTTTATTATAACACATCATGTGCTAAACTACAGTTAGCAATTCACTTGTCTGTCTCTACCATTAGAATGAAGCTATAACCATGACATCACTGTGCATACACCTAATACCAATTGTTGGACTCTTTGGAGACCTAGTAAAAAACATGTTTCCATTCCCACTCCCCAAATTATGTACAAACTGATAGATAAGATAAAGGAATAATAACAAACATTAACACAGCATTTGTCTAAGCACTTTCCATTAATTCTTTTAATTTGTAACAATCCTATAGAAGTAAATACAGGTATTCTCCTATTTTACATGTAGAGAAACTGGGAAATAGAAAAGGTAAGTAATTTAATAAAGATCATCTAGCTTATAAGTAGAAGTCTTTCTAGTGTCTACAACAAGGCAGAGAGAGCTCAAAATATCAACTTTTCAATGATAGAGGTGATGGAGGTAGTGGTTTAGGTGAAAAGTAACATTAGTATTCATAATACTGTACCTCAATCTTGAACAGCAAGAGAAAACTGCAGACCTCCCCAAACAAAGTTTTAAGCACTAAGCTTAGCTCATGCCCATTGGTAGAAAAGAATGCATGATCTCTGAAAGCAGAGAGAACCCAAAAACAGAACAAAGGGGCTGAGCATCCTGGTTCCTCTCCCTATCTCATCAATCTGATCACTCACTCCATCTATCTTGGGAAAGAATAAGTAAGATAGGAAGGGATAAGCCAGAAGCTTACATTGATGTTGCTTCCTTTGGAAACATGAATTAGTATAAAGGATTTCCAATCAACATTTTCAAGACCTTATTTTTCTTAACCCATTTGACTTACCCTTAAATATATGGTCAAAATGATATGGATGTCTCCTTGGGGGAGGAGATTGGTAGCCCCTTAGGGTGATCTGAGTCTACTTTTATAAAGCTCTCCCCCATACCAATCACTCCTTCATGGAGGACTTCTGAGGTTGCTGATAGTATCCATATTACAGAAATAGAGGATTAATTAAACTAATTCTAAGGCTACTGTAGACAACTGAAAAAAATCTGTCTGCCTATTTCCCCAACCTTGCATTCTGTTCAAGCACATTGCCTCATGTAACTCACCAGGAAACTTAAAATTAATCCAATAATAAAATTTCCAATACCTGAATATGAACTCCCTTCCAGGCTCAAATTCCTTGGTAGAAAATAAAGTCTATAGATTAGATTTGCTTGAAAATTCAAGTTCAAATATTAAAATTCAAAGTAATTAAATAAGTGGCGATTAAGGAGTCCATTTGTGATCAGTACCAGGTGATATATGGAAGTGTTGAGTCACTATATTGTACACCTGTTAACTAGTTAACCAGTTAACTAGAATTTGAATAAAAACTTTTAAAAAGTAAGATGAATATTCTTTAAATAGAAAAAAAATGTCCAAAATCAAATATTCTTGAATTTGGGTATGAAAATCCCAAAGAAAGTAAAGTCCTTTTCTTCTCCTTTCATTTCTTTTTTTTTTTTTAATGAAACAAGATGGGATCGGGGTGGGAGACAAACCATAAGAGACTCTTAATCTCACAAAACAAACTGAGGGTTGTTGGGGGGAGGGGGTGTATGAAGAGAGTGGTTGGGTGATGGACATTGGGGAGGGTATGTGCTATGGTGAGTGCTGTGAATTGTGTAAGCCTGACAATTCACAGACCTGTACCCCTGGGGCAAATAATACATTATAAGTTAATAAAAATAATTAATAAAAATATTCAACTAAAAGAAAGTGAAGTCCTTTTTGTATCTGGCTCTTAATTGAAGATGTTTTTTCAAAGTCTGAACAGAGTTTGGCTCCTTTAGAATCTACAGTCTATGCTGACCACTAGAATACAGTTCCTTTGGATCACAGAAATTGAATTACTTTCACATCAAGACTGCCATGTACCTCACTTTTTAAAGAGTTTGAAAGATTAGTACATAAGAGTTTATCCTAGTCCTGCTGCAAACCTAGAAATGTAGAAATGAAGACAATTCCCATTCCTCAAGCCCTTATCCAAAGGAAAAACAAAAAACAAAAAAACAAAAAAAGTGGAACTTAGGACTGCCAAAGAATACAGAAAAGATACAATAATTGAAAGAAGTGGTTATATGGAGAACATTTGGTTTTAGCTCAGTTAGGCTTAGCCTGTTAAGACCATCCCTTGTTCAGTTCAGATATCTTTTTAAACCAAGGTTAATTTAGGCATCATACCTCATTTGGGGAACTCCACCTACAGGTTCTGTCTCTTATCCCAGAAAGTGTCACTTGATATACTGTCTTTTGAGTTTAGAAATTTGCCATGTAGCAGTCCAAACATCAGGTCCTTTTCAAGGTATCACTCTTTTCCATTAAGTATTTAAACATTCCTAACTTCAATTTCTCCTTGATCCCTGTGTCTGTAACATATCCTCTATTGGGTATGGCACTTTCTAGAAGCATCTTTCCACATTCTCAGGGTGTCAGGCATTCTTACTTTTATGCCTCAGTGTCTGTTAACAAAGCCCCTTGCTATGGAATTGATTAGGCCTACGAAAGCTGCCTCCTAGAGAGATGTTTTGCCCTTCCCTACCTGGGTGTCAGTGGGACAAACACCTTAGAATGGAAGCTGCTTTTACTTATTCTGAAACTTGTAGATGGGGGCCCTCTGAGGGCCAAAATCTCTGGCATTTGCTGTTCAAATACAGTAAAATACAGAAAGCTCTTAGTAAATAACTAATCTAGAGTCAATCTGAGGCCAATTTGTGTATTTTTCTGGGGATGGGAGTGGTAATACAGAGCTTGTGAGGCAACTGGGACTGGGAGCATTATCTTTTCTATTAGAGAACCTGGCTCAGAGTAAAGTTAGTTATGAGCTAGGACTTCAAAAAAAATTGGGCCTCTTACCACAAGGCTGGAGGCAGAAGTCTCACTCAATGACTGTTACAGTTTCAGAATGAGGAAAGTAAAGACCTGCAATTATGGAGTACCTTGTATAGGTCAGGCCTGCACTAGGCCTGGCACAACCACAAAGACAGAGAAGCAGGCACTATTCCTTCTTTATGCCTTGTGGATAAGGGAAATTTGATTATCTTAATTCTTGCCTTTTTCCTTTTTTGTTGCTTGGATGTTTTCAGGGGTCTCCCTTATACCAAAGGAAAATAATCTTCATTAAAGTCCATATTTCCAATCAAAGGAGGCAAGATGGCAGAAGAATAGGGAACCTCATTTCATCCGGTCCCTGAAATTTACCTGGATAACTATCAAACTATTCTGAACACTCATGAATTCAGCTTGAGATGTGAGAAAATATATCTGGAACTCTATAAGTAGAAAAGCAACTGCTTTTCACAAGGTAGGAGATGCAGAGACATGAATCTGAGAGGAGATATCCGAAGATAAATGGAGGGGGGAGGGATCCTCCATAAGCCGGCTACCAGAAAGTGACGTAGCCCCGGAGGACAAAATTGGAACCCCAAGAAATAAGCTCCAGTGAAAGACATCACTGTCTGAAAGGACCTCAGGGGATGAAAAGGGCAGAATTCTAGGTGGGTCAGTGTGGTCTCAGGATCCCAGGAGTCACAGAACTAACTGGGGAACTTGAGCCGATAAAGTACCCAAGCAGTAGAGTACAGAAACTAGTTATAGTGAGTGAGCCCAGGAGGGAACTCTCAGCTCTGGTGGCCATAAACCATGAGCCAATGAATCAGGTGGCTGCTCTCTGCTTGAGCACCCTGAAAAGGACTGGAATGCATGGACCATCTGCCATCCCCGGGATGGGTGAAGCAGATATACCCATGACCAAGCAACAGCTTTCAAGGTGGAAGCCCTGGAAAAGACAGTAGGATGACACTCAGTCATCCCCTGGGAGCAGTGGAACAGGTAAGCCCAGGAGTCCACAACCACTCTCAGCCCCAGGGCACACAAAGGACAGTAACATAGGTCCCTCAGACTCACCTCCCCACCCCCCACGGAGGATTTCTGTGGGCATGCACTACAGATGTCTGCAGAGTTTGGCCCATACAAAAGTGAAGACTGTTTGTTGCAGAGGGTTTACTGAAGAGAGGGGACATGATCCTTCAGCTCTGGGGCTGGAGATTGGGATGTGGCCTTTTTTTTTTTTTTTTAATTTTATTTATTTATTTGACAGAGATCACAAGTAGGCAGAGAGGCTGGCAGAGAGAGAGGGGGAAGCAGGCTCCCTGCTGAGCAGAGAGTCCAATGTGGGGCTCAATCCCAGGACCCTGAGATCATGACCTGAGCTGAGGGCAGAGGCTTAACCCACTGAGCCACCCAGGTGCCCCAAGATGTGGCCATTTTTATTGTGATCTCTAAAGAGGTGTGGAAAGCCTTCAGGGAACAAAAGCTACACAGAGGACCAGCTTACACTGAGCCCAGCCCCCTGGCAAGGCAGTTCAACTCTGCCCAGGCAAAGACACCTGAGAAGCAGCACAGATGGCCCCTCCCCCAAAAGGCAAATGGGAAAACAGTTGCACAAGTAGTTTACAGATCCCACAAGACTATAAAACTCCAGTGCTAGGGGCAAACAGTATATAAAACTAGAGGGTTTTTTCTCATGATTAGTTTATCTTTCAATCTAAAATTTTTCACTTTTTTCTTTTTTCCATTTCAGTTGGTTTCTAATTTTATCAACTCTTTGTTTTTTAGTTGCTTTTTAACTTTTATTTTTTATACCTATAATTCACAGATATGTACTTCATTTTTTGGCCTTTTTTCCACTCTATTCAATTTTATTTTTGTATACATATAAATTTTGCTTTCTTTGCATTTTGGGATTTAGGGTGTTCTAACACACAGACCAAAATTCATCAGGAGCAAGTAGATCACCCTTCTTTGTCCACCCTGTGAGATTAGAGTCTCTCCCCCACAACTTTTCTTTTCTTTTTTTTTTTCTTTTGTTTTGTGTTTACTTTTTTGTTTTGGTTTCCCATGGCTTCAGGTTTGTCTAGTGTGTATTTTGCTTGGATCATGGTTGATATTATTCATTCTGCTCACTCACTCACTCATTCTTCTCTGGGCAAAATAACCAGAAGGTAGAATTCACAACAAAATAAAGAATCAGAGATAATGTTCTCTGCCACAGATCTAATTGATATGGATATAAGTAAGATGTCAGAGATGGAATTCAGGATAACAATTATAAAGTTAATAACTGGGGTTGAGAAAAGCATAAAAGACAGTAGAGAATCTCTTAGTACAGAAATGAGAGCTAATCAAGCAAAACTAAAAATGCTATAATGAGATGCAGTCTAAATTGGATGCTCTAACAGCTAGGATGAATGGGGCAGGAGAGTGAGTAAGTGATCTAGAAGAAAGGCTTATGAAAAGGAAGTTGAGGAAAAGAGAGAAAAACAACTAATAAACCATGAACAAAGGCTTTGGGAAATTAATGATTCCATGAAATATAACAATGTCAGAATTATTCTGAGGAGAAGAGAGAGAAAGAGGGCCAGAAGACATATTAGTGCAAATTATAGCTGAGAGCTTCCCTATTCTGGGGAAGGAAACAAACATTCATGTCCAGGAGACAGACAGGACCCCTCCAAAAATCAATAAAAATGGATCAATACCCTGACATATAACACTGAAACTTGAAAATTTTAGGGAAAAAGAATCATAAGAGCAGCTCAAGACAAGAGGCTCTTTACATACAGAAGGAGGAATATCAGACTAACATTAGACCTATCCACAGAAACCTGGCAGACCATAAAGGACTGGCATGATATATTCAGGGTAATAAATGAGAAAAACAGACAGCCAAGAATACTATATCCAACAAGACTGCTGTTTAGAATGGAAGGAGAGATAAAGAGCTTCCAGGACAGATAGAAACTAAAAGAATATGTGACCACCAAGCCAACCCTGCAAGAAATATTAAGGGGGGGTCCTGTAGGTGAAGAGAGAGCCCAAGAGGAACATAGACCAGAAATAAATAGAGACAATCTACAGAAACAGGGACTTTACATGCAATACAATGACACTAAATTCATATCTTTCAGTAATTACTTTGAATGTAAATGGATTAAATGCTCCAATCAAAAGACACAAGGTATCAGATTGGACAAAAAGGTAAGACTCATTAATATGCTGTCTACAAGAGACCCATTTTAGACTGAAAGACACCTCTAGACTGGAAGTGAGAGGGTGGAGATCCATTTACTATGCTAATGTTCCTCAAAAGAAACCTGGGGTAGCAATCCTCATATCAGACAAATTAGATTTTAAACCAACGACTGTAGTAAGAGACGAAGAATGCCTATTTAAAGTGCCTATCCAATAAGAAAATCTAATAACTGTAAATATTTATGCCCCTAACATGGGAGCAGCCAGTTATATAAACCAATTAATAACCAAAGTAAAGACATTGATAATAATATATTAATAGTTGAGGACTTCAACACTCCACTCCGTCAATAGATCATCTAAGCAGAAGATCAACAAGGAAACACTGGCTTTGAATGACACACTGTACCAGATGGACTTCACAGTTATACACAGAACATTCCATCCTAAAACAACAGAATATTCATTCTTCTCAAGTACACATGGAACATACTCCAGAATAGATCATATACTGGATCACAAATCAGGTTGCAACAAATACCAAAAGGTTGGGATTATTCCCTTCATATTTTCAGACAACAATGCTTTGAAACGTGAACTCAATCACAAGAGGAAATTTGGAAGTAAGTCAAACACTTGGAGGTTAAAAAACATCCTACTAAAGATGGAATGGGTTAACCAGGAAATTGAAGAAGAACTAAAATAAATTCATGGAATCTAATGGGAATGAAAACACATCTATTCAAAGCTTCTGGGATACAGCAAAGGCTGTCCTAAGAGGAAAGTATGTAGCAATACAAGCCTCTCTCAAAAAATTAGAAAAATCTCAAACACACAAGCTAACCTTACACCTAAAGGAGCTAGAAAAAGAACAACAAATAAAGCCCAAACAAAGCAAAAGAAGAGACATAATAAAGATTAGAGCAGAAATCAATGAAAAATAAACTAAAAGAACAGTGGAAGAGATCAATGAAACTAGAAGCTGGTTCTTTGAAACAATTAATAAGATCAATAAACCCCTAGCCGGACTTATCAAAAAGAGAAAGGATACAAATTAATAAAATTATGAATGAAAGAGGAGAGATCACAACTAACACCACGGAAGTAGAAACAATTTTAAGAACATATTGTGAACAACTATACTCCAACAAATTAGGCAACCTGGAAGAAATGGATGCATTCCTGAAAACTTACAAACTACCAAAACAGAAACACAAAGAAATAGAAAATCTGAATAGACCAATAACCAGAAAGGAAATTGAAGCAGTAATCAAAAATCTCCCTACAAACAGAGTCCAGGGCCAGATGGAATTCTACCAAACATTTCAATAAGAAAGAATATGTATTCTACTGAAGCTGTTTCAAAAACATAGAAATGGAAGGAAAACTTCCAAACTTGTTCTATGAGGTCAGCATTACCTTGATCCCAAAACCAAAGACCCCACCAAAAAGGAGAATTACAGACCACAATATCCCTGATGAACATGGATGCCAAAATTTTCACCAAGATACTAGCCAACAGGATCCAATAGTACATTAAAAGGATTATTCACCACAGCCAAGTTGGATTTATTCCTGGGATGCAAGGGTGGTTCAACATTCACAAATTAATCACCTGATAACATTAATTTTAAAAAGGCCAGAATCAAATGATCCTCTCAAATGATTCATAAAAAGCACTTGACACAGTACAGCATTCTTTCTTTATTAAAACTCTTCAAAGTGTAGAGATAGAGGCAACATACCCCAATATCACAAAAGCCATCTACGAAAAGCCCACAGAGAATATAATTCTCAATGGGAAAAAACTGAAAGCTCTTCCCCTAAGGTCAGGAACATGACAGAGATGCTCACTCTCACCACTGTTGTTCAACTTATTACTAAAAGTTCTAGCCCTGGCAATCAGACAACAAAAGAAACAAATGAATTCAAATTGGTAAAGAAGAAGTCAAACTCTCATTTTTTGCAAATCACATGATACTTTATGTGAAAAACCCAAAACACTACACCCCCAAATTGCTAGAACTCATGCAGCAATTCAGCAAGATGGCAGAATACAAAATCAATGCACAGAAACCAGTTGCAATTTTATACACTAATAATGTGACTTAAGAAAGAGAAATTAAGGAGTCTGTCCCATTTACAATTGCACCAAAAACCATAAGTTACCTACAAAGAAACCTAAGCAAAGAGGTAAAGGATCTGGCCTCTAAAAACTACAGAACGCTTATGAAAGAAATTGAGGAAGAGAGAGTGATGGAAAAATATTCCATGCTCATGAATTAAAAGACTAAACATTACTAAAATATCTATGCTACCCAGAGCAATCTACACATTCAAAGCAATTCCTATCAAAATGCCATCAACATTTTTCAAAGAGCTGAAACAAACAATCCTAAAATTTGCATGGAACCAGAAAAGTCCCCGAATTACCAGTGGGGGGTGTTCAAAAAGAAAACTAAGCTGGAGGCATCACAATGCTTGACTTCAAGCTATATTACCAAGCTGCGATCATCAAGACAGCACAGCACTGGCACAAAAACAGACACATAAAATAGACCATCAGCTCGATGTTCAACTAATCTTTGATAAATCAGGAAAGAATATCAAATGGAAAAAAAAGAAAAAAAGACAGTCTCTTCAATAAGAGGTTCTGGGAAAAGCAGATAGCCACATGCAGAAAAATGAAACTGGACCATGCTCTTAAACCATACATAAAAATAAACTCAAAATGGATTAAAGACCTAAATGTAAGATAGGAATCCATCAAAATCCTAGAGGAGAATATAGGCAGCAATCTCTTTGACCTTGGCCAGCAATCTCTTTGACCTTGGCCAGACCTTGACCTCTTCTTGCTAGACACGTCTCCAAATTCATGGGAAACAAAAGCAAAAATGAATTAACTGTTGGAACCTCATCAAGATAAAAAACTTGCACAGCAAAGGAAACAGTCAACAAAACTAAAAAGCAACCCATGGAATGGGAGAAGATATTTGCAAATGAGATATCAAATAAAGGGCTGGTATCCAAGACCTATAAAGAACTTCTCAAATTCAACTCTCAAAAAACAAGTAACCTAGTCAATAAATGGGGAGATAATATGAACAGACATTTCTCCAAAAAGACACCCAAATGGCCAACAGACACATAAAAAATGCTCCACATAACGTGTCAGCAGGGAAATACAAATCAAAACGGGCAATGAGATACCACCTTACACCAATCAGAATGACTAAAATTAATAAGTCAGGAAATAGCAAATGCTGGCAGGGATGTGGAGAAAGGGGAACCCTCCTACACCATTTGTGGGAATGCAAGCTGGTACAGCCACTCTGGAAAATAGTATGGAGGTTTCTCAAGAAGTTAAAAATGGGGCTACCCTATGACCCAGGAATTGCACTGGTGGGTATTTACCCCAAAGATACAGATGTAGTGAAATGAAGGGGCACCTGCATTCCAATGTTCATAGCAGATATGTCCACAATAGCCAAACTGTGGAAGGAGCTGAGATGTTCTTCAATAGCTTAATTGACAAAGAAGATGTGGTTTATATATACAACAGAATATTACTCAGCCATCAGAAAGGATGATGGCTTTTTTTTTTTTTTTTCACTTACATCAACATGGATGGAACTGGAGAGTATTATGCTAACTGAAATAAGGCAATCAGAGAAAGATAATTATCTTATAGTTTCACTCATGTGTGAAATATAAGAAATAACACGGAGGATCATAGGGGAAGAGAGGGAAAACTGAACGGGAAGAAATCAGAAAGGGAGACAAACCATGGGAGACTCTTGACTCTGGGAAACAAACGGAGGGTTGCGAAAGAAGAGGTGGGTGAAGGGATGGAGTAACCAGGTGATGGGCAGTAAGGAGGGCATGTGATGTGATGAGCACTGCATGTTATATGCAACTGATGAATCAGTGAACACTGCATCAGAAACTAATAATGTATTATATGTTGGCTAACTGAATTTAAATTTTAAAAAGTTCTTATTTCCTCAAAAAAAAAAAAAGTCAGAGCATACATTCAAGATCTTTTTAAGGAAGAAACGACAAAAAAGAGAACCTTCTGAAGAGAAATTTTCCATTGGCCTCAGAAATACAAAGTACTCGCCATATTCCTAAATATGGAATGGAATTTGGGAGAGCAAATCCAGTGCAACCTAAGATTTTACTATTAGAATATTATCAGTGCTCTGTAAAACAGGTCTCAGCCATGTTAAGGTTTAGAAATGACAAATATTTTAGCTATCTAAAATGATCTTCCAATATCAGCCCAAGTTGAACTTGAGAGTTTAAGTCATATAGCCCAACCCTAAGTCAAGGGGAAATCACAAACTGGCCCCCATTAAAATAGAACCTTTATTGTTTAAGCTTATCACACAACCAAGAGCTGACCACACAGGTTCCAAAGAGAAGAAAAAGAGAAAGGGTTTGAGTTCCTTGAAACTCTTCAAGGAACTTACTTCAGTAAGGTAGGTCACTGCCCTCCTGAAAAGTTATGTGGGGGGGGGGGGTGCAGAAAGATACCAAGTGATGTCTCTTCTTACAGAAACCCGAAACCAGGGAAGGGAGATTCTCACCCTCACTTCTAATATCCCTAGACAGCTACTACAGTGTCTGGCATGCTGTGGGTATCCAATAAATAATTATTTAAATAAGGGATATTGTTTAAAGAAGGGATGTCCATGACTTATGCACATGTAACTTGGCCTATGATTGAATCCCAGGAGCACCTATTTATTCTCCACCAAACCAAATATTTCATCTCCTAGCAGGAGCATAATATTAGATGGCAATATGATTCACTGCATGTGCTATGAATTCCTATCTCTCATTCCTTGTGTGAATTTGCAGGATAGAGAGAATGAAGAAGACTCAGTGTGAGTCTAGGCTTTGCCTCTCACCTGCCCATGAACTCAGAACAACCAACTAACCTCTTAACTTTAACTTTCTACTTCAAAGTAAGAGGGTAGATTCACACTCACGGCTTTCTGCATTCACATTCCCCAGCAGTTTCTGTATCTATGTCCCAGGATCTCCAAGGAAAAAAAGAGAAAATGCTCACTGTAGATAAAAGTTGTATGTTTATAGCATTCTGTATTAGGGTGAATATTTAAAATAGATCCTAAGAGATCTATTTAAAATCCTACTAAAAATGTTTTCTATTAGGTAAAGGAGAGAGAGGATTTACTATAATACATGACAAGATAATTCCTCATATTCCAAAGGCCATGGATAAGTCATCACTGGTAATATTTTTAATAAATAGCACATTATACTTAATAAAGTTTGCATGCAAATTAGTTCTTGGTAATTCTTAAAAAATCCCAACAATCCCTACAGACAACCTCTGCATCCCAACAGCAGCCCTTCATACTACTGGAGTAGAGACAGTGCATCAAATGGTACAATTGTTCTACTACTCTATAGTCATGAGTAGTGGAAATATGATGCAGAGAGGACCACTCCCATAGTGCTATTAGGATTCTTCCCATGGAGTCAAGGCTGACTCAGGGCAGAATTGTGCAATAGGTGAAGTTTTTTCTTTGGAACTCTATCCCATGTGCCATGAACAATTCTGTTTGGCCACTTTCCATGTGACAGTGTTTCCTTCCAGATCTAGAAGTATAATATAGTGCTGTCTCTAGAACAGCATGGCACATCCTAGAATGTGATTTACAGCAAGAGAATGGGGAGGTACACAGATAATGTTCTTTGGACTTTATATTTTGTATGTCTGGATAATTTTGCCTGCTTGTAAAATCTGGGTAGCAGAAAACAGACAGCCTACCTCTTACATTCAAATGAAAATGGGAATGATGAAACAGGTTATTATGTCCATTAATGGTCTTGGGTATGACAGAGGATTACGAGTTCCCTCAAGAGGGAGAAACATGGTCCACAAGCTTAACTGCAGATGAATCTCTTTTTGTTTCCTCTCCCTAAAATAGAACAGATCCTAAATCTATACTCTGACATTTGAGAAATTAAAGCGAAAGATTTCATTCACGCCAAGCTGAAATCAGCATGGGTAATATCTGATTATAACTATCATTTTGAGTAGAAAATAAAAGAACTTTGCTAAAAGTCTTTTTGTCTATAGTTCCTCTTGAATTTTCTGAATTTTCCTAATTTCCTTATAAAAACCAATTAATTGGGAGTTTGAGAAGGAGTTAGGAGTCTCCCATAATATCTGAACAACAATTCTCCAAAAACAGATATACACCCTCTCCTTCTCCTTGGGATGGTTTTGTTATCGGACTTCCCATTTATAGTGGCTTCCCCCTCCCTATCACAAGACCATAAAACAGGCCAAGAATTTTAGTGACTTTAATACCAAACTTGCTAAACTTGATTACATTTATCATGTTCTTTTACATTAGGTTAAGGGAGCAAAGCTACATCTCAGTCACTAGATCCAAGGATTCAGGCAAACAGATGGCTGTGCATCTATACTGTTTTTCAAATTCATCTTTCCCAGCTGCTAGGTGGTCTACACTGCCCTCCTGGTTAGAATCTTTTTCCTCTACTTTTTGTTCCCCATCTCAATTTGGGAACTGAGATGACTTTTAATGTGTTTTAATTTTTTTTTTCCTTAAGTAATTGCAGTTCTTTTCTACTCCCTTTCACTTTAGGGGCGCCTGGGTGGCTCAGTGGCTTAAAGCCTCTGCCTTCAGTTCGGTCATGATCTCAGGGTCCTGGGATCAAGCCCCGCATTGAGCCAAGCATCAGGGTCCCTGCTCACTGGGCAGCCTGCTTCCCTTCCTCTCTCTCTGCCTGCCTCTCTGCCTACTTGTGATCTCTCTCGCTCTCTGTCAAATAAATAAATAAAATCCTAAAAAAAAAAAAGTAAAATCTACTCCCTTTCACTTTAGACCAAGATTACTCCTTACTTATTCTAGAGTTCAAGGCAATGGGCAGCTCTCTCTTCAAACTAATGTCTCAGGCAATCTCATGCAAAGCAATGAGGCAGAAGTGGGAGAATATTGGGTATTCTGCTAATACCTGGAGGCCTGCTATCTTTGGAAGGGCAGGATCTCCTCCCTGGATCCTATACCACTTTTCCTTCAGAGGTGTCAGGCATATTCAGGCTTTCTACTTCCTCTACTCAATCATAGAGATCTAATAACACTGAACACACTTACACAGCGGTGGCACAAGGTAGCTCTTCTATCAGGAGTCTTTGCTTCAACAGAAGAACATTTAGGAAGAACTGGAAGTTATACTTAATTTAAAAGGCACATATCCCTAATCCCTAGAACAGTGTAAAGAGTAGGTCACTGGAGAAGGCACCTTATTATTTCCTCTACTTGCCACATCAAATCTGTTTTATTATTAAGCTACCCAATGGTCATTTGGGCTCCATCTGCAAGTAAGAACTCAAAAAACTAATAGAAGGTACAGGATAAAGTAGAAGTTTTGAAGAATACATTTGCCAGGGGCGCCTGGGTGGCTCAGTGGGTTAAGCCGCTGTCTTCGGCTCAGGTCGTGGTCTCAGAGTCCTGGGATCGAGCCCCGCATCGGGCTCCTTGCTCAGTGGGGAGCCTGCTTCTCTCTCTGCCTCTGCCTGCCTCTCTGCCTGCTTGTGCTCTCTCTCTCTCTGTCAAATAAATAAATAAATAAAATCTTTAAAAAAAAAAAAAAGAATACATTTGCCAGTCTTCTTATCTTAACTTGAAGCCTTTCCCATTTCCGAGCCTTTTAAAATAGAAGCTCTAGAGTAAATTACAAAACAGAATTACACAGCCTCAAGCAGAAGCACAGGCAGCTGAATTTTGGAAAGAGTGGTAAAACACTATAAAGTAGTGACAAGATCCTAAAATGAGAAATGGTTTGGAAGGTGTATTGTATTGTTTTGTTTCACTTAGAGATTCAAGAAATTCTCCTTGACAATCTCATTCCTGTTTTCCTTCCATTTCTTCTTTTTCTCTCCCTTCCTCCCTTCCTTCTTTCTTCTCTCCTTCTCCTCCCTTCCCCCTATCTTCCCTTCTATTTCCAATTCTCCCTCCCACTCTCCTTCTCTTAGCAAAAGAATATTGCAACTCTGGCTAAGAACTTGTTTGATCCTAAGTCCTAAGTGGTTTTGATCAACTAGATGTTTGACAACTTTAGCACAGGAAGAGTGGAATTTCCTTGTCTCTGTTTCTTGTTGCCTATGTGGACCATGTTCTAGAGATGGAAAGGACCATTGTCAGGTTGGATGATTCACTGAAAGAAATCTGATCTGCTCTGTAAGAGCAGCAACTGGGATCTCCAAGTAATGGCATCAAACTTCAAGCCAGAAGTCAGGAAGGAGAAGCACAAATGAGATAGAGAGTGAGTGAATTCCTATCAGGATAAAATGGACAATAGTAGAGGCTGCAAATATAGTTATATGTTGATGGGTGCTGAGAATAGACCTAGGAAACATTCGTGTATAATTTTAACAAAGGAATGACAAAGAATGTCTCAAAAGACTATTGTGGAACTCCGTCATTCCATTATATCACCTGGGTAACTGGCCTGGTACAAGTCTCCGCCATCTTTCCATGGGCCTATAGCTAGTTTAACAGTGTCCCCAACTCCAACGACCCTACATTTCTGTCCATGCTGTTGCCAGGATGTTTATAAAACTCTGATCTGGTTGCATCGCTCTGGTGTTAAACCTCCCAAATAGCTGGTTATCCCTGACAGGATTAAACCAAGTTCTTAAGTAAGGACTTGGCCCACTTCATCTCCCACAAGAATCCAATAACAAGATTCTATCAATGTATTCATCCTCTCATATGTACATTTGTTATCTTAAACCTGTAGCTCTTTTCTTTTACTTTTAAATTTTGAACGAAAGACTTACAGAACTATAAGTTGAAAAAATAATATATTCCATATATTCTTTACTCCCCCTAACATCTTATATAAAAACAGTTCATATAGCAAATAAAATAAATTCACATTGAGATAATATTCATTAAGTGAAATGATCTTATTCAAATTTCACTAGTTTTTCCCTAACTTTTTTTCCTGTTCCCAGTCCTATCTAGGATCCCACTTTGCATGGAGTAACTCCTTCTTAGTCTCCTGCAGTCTGTAACAGTTCCTCAGTCTTTCTTTATCTTTCATATCCTTGACCATTTTGAAGAGCTTTGGCCAGTTGTTTTGCTGAATATCCTTCAGTTTTGGTTTGTCTGATATTTTCTCATAATTGAACTGAAGATATGTATTTTTGGCAAAAACAGCACAGAAATGTTGTGTTCTTCTCAGTGTGTCATATCATGGGTCCACAATGTTGATATGTCTCAATTACTGATGATATTGACCTCTATCTATTAGGTGTTTTCTGCAGGTTTTTTTTACTGTAAAATTTCTATCATTGCCTTTGTAGTTATTACAGATCTTGGGGGATGTACTTTGAGACAATGTAAGTCTTGTTTGTTCTAAAGCTTCTATTCACTAATTTTAGCATTCTATAATGAATCTAGTCTACAACAATTATTACTGATATATGATCTCCTTCTTATTTTTTTTTCCCCCTTTGCCTTAAATATCAATTCCCACTTTTTCCTCATGGCCAATTTCTACTCATCATGCACAACGCAGTTCCAGACTGTTTTGTTATTTCTCCTCTGTGAAACCTTTCCAGACTGTCCCAGGCAAATGAAGAATTCCCTTCTCCCCACCTCTTGTATATTTTCAAAATACATATCACCATGTTTATTGGCTGTTTTTATTTTCCTGTGAATCACCCCACCTGAACTTCTTGAGAGTAACTACACTATCTCAGTATTTTTTTTCTACCATTTTTTTCTACAGTGTCAGGTTTATAATAGACATTCAATATACATTGGAGAATAAATGAATGAATGAATACATCTGTTATATTCTTTCCAAAATTCATTTCCAGGTTGAATAATTTAGAGTTTTTATTGTTACAGTTAAAGAATAGTGCTCATTTCTAAATACACAATTCTGATTTTCTGCCAAAATTTTACCCCTTTGAGAAATTTACTTCATCATGTTCTTGGCATAAACCTTATTTAATCCTCTAAAAACCAGACTAAAATCCTGCTTGCTGCTTTTTTTTTTTTCCTACCTCCTCCTTGTCATACAACGGCCTATCTTTTCCACCGTGATTCAGTTTGTGAGTATATTTTCACAGCCAGAAGTGAAGAAACTGCTCTTTTATTCCTTTTGCTAAGCTTCTGGGTGTTTCCTACTCTGATCCTGATGCATAAGCTTCCTTAATCCTTGGTGATACTTTTCCTCCTGTGTGTTTGCTTTATTCTGTAAATTCAAAGGAGGTTTTCTAAAACTGCCTTTATTCCCCTGAAGAAGCAAAACAAACAGTGGAAATTGACTTTTTGGCTAACAGTTCTCATTATTCTTATTACATAATTAGTGATTGGAATCATTAATGCAGGAGACCAGGCATGCATGTGGATGAATAGCTTGCCTGGCCATGTGCCCATACACATGTCAACAGCAACTAACGTAATTATAGATGCTTAAAAGAACTTGTCCTCCATTATCATTATCAGCAACAGCAGCATCCTGTCCCTGAAACCTGTACTACGTTGTGTGGTTTCCACAGAACCATACGTACCATTCTTAATCAGTAACATCACTCCTTTGAACCCTCTTAGCACTTTGAACCCACATAATACTACGTTTCAGTAGTTCTCTAAAACTGCATTGTAGCTATCTGGAGTTGTCTCATCCTTCCCAGTCCACTGTCTCCCTACCCATACTAGACTGGGAATTCCTTAAAGCCTGAGATTGAGGTCTATATTCTCTTTATCATTAGTGCCTCCTACTGTGCTGAGAACATTATAGAAATTCAATAAGTATTTGTGGAATTAAATCATTTTTCTTCCATCTAAAACAGATAACAAAATGATAAATTGGGGAAGAATGTATAAGGAATTAACAATTATAGCATCATAAATATTTTTCAGTGATATAATGTTATTGATGAGCACATTTTAAGTAGAACAAGGCTTCTGGAACTTCTGAGAAGTTAGAGAAAGAAATAAAAGATTGACATTTTTTAACAAAAAACATGAACTATACAATGAGACTTGAAAATACAAAAGATTTGGGGTGCCTGGGTGGCTCAATGGGTTAAGCCTCTGCATTTGGCTCAGTTCATGATCTCAGGGTTCTGGGATTGAGCCCCTCATTGGGCTCTCTGCTCAGCGGGGAACCTGCTCCCCACCCCCCACCAGCTGCCTGCCTCTCTGCCTACTTGTGATCTCTCTCTCTGTCAAATAAATAAACCCTTAAAAAAATTCATTTGGATTTGATTTATGTAATACTTTTCTAATAGTGGGTGATATTCAACCAAAGACATAGTCTAAATGTTATTCTCTTTGCCTCCATAATAGTATTAATTAAAGAATCTACCTCCTCTTAATTCTTAGTCACAGTGTCTTAGTTCTGATCCTCATTATTTTTTTTATGAAGATAATTGCAATACCTTGAAATGATTCTCCTGTTTCCAGTTTATTCTCCCGTCAATTCTTAAGAGATGGCTCTCCGTTGATCATAAGACCAATTTCTAATTCTTTTCCATGGCATATAAGATGCTTCAATTTTGCCTACCAATTTATTTTGACTTCCCTCTTACCGTTCTCTTTATGCAAGTTGAATTCTAGCCACATAAAACTTCACAAATCTCCAGGAAGGAATACAGTATGATTTTTAGTTTTCCACACATTTCTATAAACAAAAATGCCCGTCACTTTCTTCTGATCCTCCCAGGACCCAGATATACATATATATGTGTAATCCCCTCAGTGACATATTCCCTAAGTTTACAAAGCAGAATTGATCTCTCTCCATTATTTGCTCCAGATGTCGGTCTGTACCTTTATATAGCCTTTGTCCTATTGTGTTAGAATTCTTTGCTTACAAAACTTACATTCTCTAAAGCAAATAGCTCTTCATCTCTGCATCACCAATACTGAGAAAAAGACTGTAGTAGGCTACGCTGCTATAATAAACCCTGAAATCTCTGTGGTCTATCATGATGAGAGTTTAATGTTCACTCAGGAAAGACTGATGTGATAGGGAAAGGAGAGGGATTTTTGTTCCAAACAGTACTCATAGGTCAAGCCTCCTTATAACTTATGATACCACCATCTTCAACACGTGGACTTCAAGTGTGACACAGAAACATTAAGTGGAAGATTGCATGTGGGAGATTTTTATGGATGAGACCTGGACATACCATGCACAATATTACATCACATTCTATTCTCATAACTTGGTCACTGACCCAAACTAATTTAAGGGGTCTGGGACATATAGTTTAGCTGTGTGCCTAGAAAAAAAGAAAAGTAATGGTGGATGTTGTAGAGGAGCCCAACATTCTTTGTCATCCTGTGCAGTAAATAGGTTCAGAGTATAATGAAAGACATCTTTCTAATCTGAAGCCATTATGGTAGATTCAAAGGAACAAAGGAAACAGTTTTTGAACAAGAAAGTCCTGGTTTCAGACTATAGCAATGCAAGCCATTTACTAGGTCTGTCGTCATGACAAATACTTAAAGCTCTCTAAGCTTTAAGTTCCTCATCTGTAATGATATAGAGATTAATTGATGTAATACATAAAAAGCATCTGGGACATAGAAAAAGTTAATAAGCATCCTTATTTCATTCAACCAATTTTTTTCAGAATCTGAAATATGCTAGTACAATATGAAAAGTATCAAGAATAAAATCCATTAAAAGTACTCCTTACCTTTAGAGAATTTACAGACCAGTTGATAGGGCATAATTATAGATAAGAAAACAGACCATTTAAAATATATTGTGATTGGTAGGCTTTTCGTAATACTGGGTATCAAAATATCCAGTAAACAAATGAGAAAGTGCTCACATTTTTAGTCACCAGAAAAATGCAACTGAAAACCACAATGAATTCCCATTACATACTCACTAGAATAAGTAAAATTAAAAAGGTGAAAAATACTAAGTGTTGGCAAGTAGATGGAACAACTGTGAATTCCTTACCTAGCAGGGAGAGTGCAAATTGATACCATTACATAGAAAAAAATTTATACAATACCCACTAAGAACAAACACATATCCCATGACCTAGCAATTTCACTCCAACACAAGCCCACAGGAATGAATGTTTATGTCTACCACGATGGACAGGAGTATCCAGATAAACCTTAAGCTGGAAAGAAATCAAGTTTTCTGGGAAGAAGCCCAGTGAATGGGAATATTCATATCTTGATATAGATGCAGATTACATAATCTATGTATTTGTCAAAACTGTTAGAACTTCACACTTAAGATCTGTACATTTCAATATATGTAAATTATGCCTAAATAATAACAACTACCATAATTATAAAATAATGACTTTAAAGAAGTTGCTTCCAAATCAGCAGTTACAAGTCTCTTATAACTCAGTTTTAGTTGTTTTGAGGATGACTCATATCTTAAGATATGCCACAGCCCCTCATGCATCTAAAGAAATTTTATTAGTTACAGATTATCTCAATATTTTTTCCACATTGTTCAAGTTGTTTTTATTAAGAAGCCATCCTCAGTTTTACTTCTAGACAATCTAGCTCTTTAATGGCCCTCTGGAACCACTGTTGTGAGTTCTGCATACTACCTAGAATATATTTTAAGGCTGACCCACCCAAACATACCATCAATTTTGAGTAAGAACCCAGACCACCAGTTTGAGTTATATATATATTAATCTTCATAAAAAAGGTAATCTTTCTCACTTTAGTGGTAAAACACACACACACACACCAAGTAGAAAATATTTTGTTGCAAACCTGACTTGAATAAGAGGTAATGAAAAAAAAGTCCTCTAACATATAAATTTTTTAAAAACTACAGTCTATTCCCTAATTATATGGTAATACCTGAATATAGTAAAAATGTTTCAAAATAATAGCATAGAAAGATAAAATTATTACCCAAACTCCTAATCCCAAAGACAACCATTTTAATCTGATATTATCTTCTGCCATTACATGATAAATAAATGTTAGATAGGTAGATATTCTCTTTTTAAAGTTATTTAGATAAAAATATTAGAAGATAAAAAGTATCAGCAAAAAACATCAAAATCACTCACAATTCCATCACTCAAATGAGGTAAGCATCATAGACTTGATGCCACAGAACTACTTATTTCCTTGGTTCTCCAGGTCTTACAGAAGAATGTATCCAGGGAAAGAAGAATGAAATGTGGAGGATCTTTGCATCTTGTCCCATCTGCAACAGAAACAATTAGAAATTTTCTTTGATTTTGGCATATTGTTTTCCAATTTTAGTTTCTTTTTTCTGAGTTTTCATCTTTTGCTGTTTCTATATTTTTTGTTGCATGTATTTATAAACATATTTTAATGAGAAAAGGGAGAGGCTATCAGAACTGGGAGATTGCTTTTTAAGTCAGAAATCTAATAGTCATAGGATGAGGAATTCCAATGAATTAGAGTAATATCTAGTATCAAATATCATAAGCATTTCCATAGCCCGGGTTATTAAGGAAGCTAGAGAGGATTTCTAGAAAGAAACGTCAATGTAAAAGATTTCTAAAGGCAAAAAAAATATGGAGAAAATTGTTCTATTGTTACTACACAATAACAGATTCTGCTGTTGGCCTCCTCACAGATTCCTGCACGAGGAAAGAAAATAGATTTGGCATACTCACACAGTCTCATTGGAATTAATCTTCCTTTTTACTTAGTGACATTTGTTTCAGATCATTAGCAACTAAGAAGGCAGTGTGTAAGCTGGCAGGATAATTGAAGAAGAGGTCCTTGGTTTACTGTTTCCCACTAAAAATCAAGGTCCGAATACTCAGGGATTCTAAAACAGAGGAAAAAGTAACCTATGGGAAAAATAATGTGACCTTTATCTAAAAAATATAATTTTTTTGCAGAAAAATATCCTTTCACTTCCAAAAGAGGAGGTTGTTTATTTAGTTGAGGTAAAATTGGTATGTAACATTAATTTCAGGCATACAAAATAATAATCTGATATTTGTATTGTGATAATCACAGTATGTCTAGTTAACCATCTATCACCATATAATTGACCCCTTTCACTCTTTTTTGCCGACTCCCAAACCACTTTCCCCTCTGATAACCACCAATCTGCTCTCTGTATCTATGAGTTTTATTTTGTTTGCTTGTTTGTTTTTTAGATTCCATATACAAGTGACATCGTGGTTATCTCTTTCTCTGACTTTTTGTGCTTAGCACAATACTCTCCAGGTCCATCTACATTGTTCAAATGGATAGATTTCTTTTTTATGGCTGAGTAATATTTCATTGTATATGTACTGTATCTTCATCAATCCATGCACTTTTGAACACTTAGGTTGTTCCCATAACTTGGCTATTGTAAATAATGCTTCAATAAAATGTAGGGGTACTCATATCTTTTTGAGTTAGTGTTTTCATTTTCTTTCAATAAATACCCAGAAGAGGAATAACTGGATGATATGGTAGATCTATTTTTAATTTTTTGAGGAAACTCCATATTCTTTTCTACAGTGGCTGCACCACTTTACATCCCCACAGCAGTGTACAAGGGTTTCCTTTTCTCCACAGCCTTTCAACACTTATTATTTCTTGTCTTTTTGAAAATAGCTATTCTGACATGTGTGAGGTGATATCTCATTGTGGTTTTAATTTGCATTTCCTGGATACTTCATGATGTTGAACATCTTTTCATTTTTCTGTATATTATCTGAATATCATATTTAGAAAATCTGTATATCCTATTTAGAAAAGTGTCTAGATCCTCTGCCTGTTTGTTGTTGTTGTTGTTTTTTAATGGGGTTTTTTTGGTCTGTTGTTTACTATTTGTTTTTGTTTTTTGTTTATTTTGCTTTTGTTATTGAGTTGTTAGAGTTCTTTATATTTTTTGGATATCAACCCCTTACTGGATATATCCTTTGCAAATATTTGCTCCCATTCAGTAAGTTTCTTTTCATTTTATTAATGGTTTCTTTTGCTGTGCTGACACTTTTTAATTTGACATGGTCCTACTTATTTTACTTTTGTTGTCTTTTCTTTGACATCAGATCCAAAAATTCAATACCAAGACTGATGTCAAGTTCCTTGCTATGTTTCTTCCAGGAGTTTCACATTTCCAAGTCTTATAGTCAAGGCTTTAATCCATTTTGAGTTAATTTTTGTGTATGGTGTAAGGTAGTGGTCTAGTTTCATTCTTTTATGTGTGGCTGTCCAGTTTTACCAATATCTTTTATTGAAGAGACTACTGTCCTTTCCCCACTATATATTCCTGACTGCTATGCTATAAATTGACTATATATGAGTTGGTTTATTTATGGACTCTCTATTCTGTTCCATTGATTTTTATGTCTCTTTTTATGGCAATACCATACTTCTTTGATTATTACAGCTTTGTAGTATAGTTTAAAATAAGTGAGCATGAAAATCAGGGAGTCTGTTCTTAAGATTGCTTTGGCTATTTGGGTTTTTCGTGGTTCCCTAAAAGTTTTAAGATTATTTGTAAACCACCTTTATGATCTTTGGTGAAGTGGCACTGTAATTTTGATAAGGATTACACTGATGGAGATTACATTGACTCTGAAGATCGTATTGGGTAATATGGACATTTTTTAAAATATAATTCTTCTAATCATGAGCATGGAATATCTTTCCTTTATGTCTTCTTCAAATTCTTTCATCAATGTCATATTTTTCAGTGTACAGGTCTTTCACCTCCTTGGTTAAATTTATTCCTAGGTTTGTTTGTTTGTTTTTTTTTTCCCTTTTTGTGCAATTGTAAATAGCATTATTTTCTCAAGCATGCTGATATTTTATTATTTTATAAAAATGCAACAAATTTCTATATATTGATTTTGGACCCCACGATTTTCATTTATTTCATTTATTGTACCAGTTTTTTTGGTGGACTTTTTAGGATTCTCTATGCCATCTTCAAACAGTGATTGTTTTACTTCTTTACCATTTTGAACGTTTTTTGTTTTTCTTGTCCGCTTGCTGTGACTAGCATTTCCAAACACCATGATGAATAACAGTGGCAAAAGTGGACATCTTTGTCTTGTTCCTAATCAAAAAGGAAAAGCTATCAGCTTTTCACTTTTGAGTATGTTAACTGTGGATTGTCATATACAGCCCTTAGTATATTGAGGTATGTTCCCTCCACACCCTATTTGTTGAGGTGGTTTTTGTTTTGTTTTTGTTTTTTAATATTTCATTTATTTGACAGAAAGAGAGAGACAGCCAGAGAGGGAACACAAGCAGGGAGAGTGGGAGAGGGAGAAGCAGGCTTCCTGCAGAGCAGGGAGCCTGATTCAGGTCTCGACCCAAGGATCCTGGGATCATGATCTGAGCCAAAGGCAGATGCTTAATGATTGAGCCACCTAGGTGCCCTCGGGGTTTTTTTAAATCATAAATCTATTTTGAATTTTATCAAGTTCTTTTTCTGCATCTATTGACTATTTTATCTCTCATTTTGTTTATATGGTGTATCTCTTAAATAAATTTGCTGATGTTGAGCCATCCTTGCATTCCTGGAATTAATCTCACTTGATCATGGCATATAATCCTTTAATGTATTATTGAATTTGGTATGCTAATATTTTGTTGAAGAGTTTTGCATCTATGTTCATCAGGTTTATTATTCTTTCATGTGTGTGTGCAACATACTTGTCTAGTTTTCGTATCAGGGTAATGCTGTCCTTGCAAAATGAATTTGGGAGCATTCCCTCCTCTTCAATTTTTTGGAAGAATTTGAGAAGGAGTCATTAAATATTCTTTGAATCTTCAGTAGAATTCACCAGGGAAGACATCTTAAACTCTTGTTTGTATGGACATGGTTATGGTTTGTTTCCTAATTCAATCTCTTTACTAGTATTTGGTTGCTTTGAATTTTCTATTTCTTTGTGATTCAGTCTTAGAAGATTGTTTATTTCTCAAAATTGATCCATTTCTTCCATGTTATTCACTCTGTTGCCATATAATCGTTCATAGTAGTCTCTCATGATCCTTTATATTTCTGTGACATTAATTGTAACTTCTCTTTCATTTCTGGTTTTATTTGAGCCTTCTTTCTTTATTTCTTCATGAGTCTAGCTAACATTTTGTCAATTTTGTTTATACTCTCAAAAAAATCTGCTTAGTTTCATTGATCTAGATCTATTGCTTTTTTAGTCTCTATTCCACTTATTTCCACTCTGATCTTTATTGTTTCCTTCTTTCTACTAACTCCGGGCTTCATTTGTTCCTTTTCTAGTTTCTTTTGATGTAATGTTAGATTATTTGAAATTTCTTTGTTTCTTGACATAGGCATGTAACACTTATGAACTTCTCTTTTAGGACTGCTTTTGCAATATCATTCAACTCCACTGATTATGGATTGCTGCATTTCCATTTTCATTTGTCTCCAGGTATTTTTTTATTTCCTCTTTGATTTCTTCACTGACCCATGGTTTTTAGAGCATGTTGTTTAATCTTCACATATTTGTGTTTTTCAGTTTTCTTCTTATAATTGATTTCTAGTTTCATATCATTGTGGTCAGAAAAGATGCTTGATATAATTTCAGTCTTCTTAAATTTATTGAGATTTGTTTTTAAACATAACATGTGATTTGGACTGGAGAATGTTCTATGTGTACTTGAGAAGAATGTGTATTTTGTTGCTCTTGGATGGAATGTTATATATATTCCTATTACATCTACTTTTTCTAATATATCCTTTAAGACTGATGTTTCCTTATTGATTTTCTGTCTGAATGATCTATCTATTGATGTAAGTGGGAGTATTAAAGTCCCCTACTGTTATGGTACTGCTATCAATTTTTCTCTTTATGTCTGTTAATATTTGCTTTATATATTCAGGTGCTCCTATGTTGAGTGCATATTTACAAATGTTACACCCTTTTGTTCAATTGACCTCACTATCATCATGGAATGGCTTTCTTTCTCTTCTATTACAGTCCTTGTTTTAATGTGCACTTTGTCTGATATAAGTACAGCTACACCAGACTTCTTTTTTTTTTCATTTGCATGGAGTATTTTCCATACCTTCACTGTTTGTGCATATCTTTAGATCTCAAGTGAATCTCTTATATGCATATAGATGAATATCTTGCTTTTAAAAAAAATCTACTCAGCCACTGTCTTTTGATTAGAGAATTATTTCATTCATATCTAAATTTAGTCCATTTATATTTCAATATCACCTATAGCTATTTTGTTAATTGTTTTCTGGCTGTTTTGTAGTTCTTCTCTGTTCCTGTCTTTCTTGCCCTCTTTCTTTCTGCTTTGATGACTTTTTTAGTGATATGCTTTTATACATTTCTCTTTATCTTTTGTGTATTTACTAAAAGGTTTTGGTTTGTGGTTACCATAATGCTTATAACTCTAACAGTCTACTTTAAGTCAGTAACAACTTAAGCTTGATCTTATTCTAAAGCTCAATATTTTTATTCTTCCTCTCACATTTTATGTTTTTGATGTCAAATTTGATACCTTTTAATATTATGTCTCTCTTAACTATTATTATAATCTTATTTATAGTGCATTTGTCTTTAAAACTTTATACTAGTTTTATAAGTGATTCACTACCTTTACTACATATTTACCTTTCCAGTGAGATTTATTCTTTCTTATGTATTTTTGTTACTAATTAACACCCTTTCTTTTCAGCTTAAAGAACTTCCTTTAACACTTCTTATAAGACCAATTTA
Organism: Enhydra lutris kenyoni; assembly: GCF_002288905.1. Taxonomy (NCBI): domain Eukaryota; kingdom Metazoa; phylum Chordata; class Mammalia; order Carnivora; family Mustelidae; genus Enhydra; species Enhydra lutris. Next base: position 92,967,517 of record NW_019154085.1, on the reverse strand, counting down.
GTGGTGATGAATTCTTTTAGCTTCTATTTGTCTGGAAAATTCTTCATCTCTCCTTCAATTCTGAATGACAACCTTACTGGGTAGAGTATTCTTGGTTGTTAATTTTACTCCTTTCATCATGTTATTCTTCTTTGCCTTACAAAGTTTCTACTGGAAAGAATCAACTTTCAATCAAGTCTTATGCAAACTTCCCTTGTATTTAAGTAGTTGTTTTCTTCTCACTACTTTAAAAATTCTCTCTTTAAGTTTTGACATTTTGATTATAATATGTCTTGATATGGATCTCTTTGGGTTTATCTTACTTGGAACTCTGTGATTCCTAGATCTCAATGTTGGTTTCTTTCCCCAGGTTTGGTAATTTTTCAGCCATTCTTTCTTCAAAATTATGATAAATTATTCTGCTTTAAACCACTCTGCTGTTGAACTATTCTGGTATATTTTTTAGTTCAGTTATTGTATTCTTCAGTTCTATAACTTGTTTGGTACTTTCCTATACTTTCTCTCTCTTTGTTAACATTCTTGTTGTGCTCATCCATTCTTTTGAATTCAATGAATATTTTTTCACCATTACTTTGAACTGTCTATCAAGTAGATTATTTATCACCATTTCATTAAGGTCCTTTCCTGAGGTTTTTGTCTTATTCTTTTATTCATAACATATTCCTCTCTTTCTTAATTTTGCTTGATATCTGTTTCTATGTGAGACAGCTATCTCTCCGTCTTGAGGGAATGACCTTGTGTAGGAGATGAACTTTATCATTTAGGCAGCTTGCCCAGCACTTAGTTGTCTCTCAAACCTTTGTGACTGTCCTAGTAGTGTGATTTGTTCATGATAGATCCTTGCTGTTGAGGGTATGCCAAGACCTGTCATTGTTCAAAATGGAGTGCTCTCATTCAGCACCAACTTTCTGGCTAATTAGCAATTAATCATTTGAAAGCAACATATTAAAAATGTACACAAGGGGCACCTGGTTGGCTCAGTGGGTCAGTGAAGCCTCTGCCTTCAGCTCAGGTCATGATCCCAGAGTCCTGGGATCAAGCCCCACATCAGGTTCTCTGCTCAGCAGGGAGCCTATTTCCCCCTCTCTCTCTGCCTGCCTCTCTGTCTACTTGTGATCTCTGTCAAATAAGTAAATTAAATCTTTAAAAAATAAAAATAAAAAATTACACAAATATATACAATCCTGTAGGTTCACAATCATATCATAGTGCAATGATGGCCTCTAGACTAGAACTGGAGGTGTTCCCTGGGTGACAGGTACAAGAATTGAGACTTCAGAGGAGTTTACCTGCTCCTTTCTGGGAGTGAGCTGTGGTAAAACCAAGGGAGGGTGAAAAGATGGTATCTCCTTGCTCGTGTTTCTACAGAATGCCTCTGCATGTGTGGCAAATCTGAAGCCTGTCCCTTAGGTTAAAGCTCTGTGATAAGTAAATGAATCTTCTTCACAGACATACTAGAAGTATGTTTTAGTCTATGCAATGCCCTGAGTATGGTAAGCAATTCTATGATGTAAGTCCTATTATATCCCAACTTTAGAGACCAGGAAACTGAGGCACTTAATTGTTAAGTAAGTAAGGTCACAGTTGTAAGTGACATAGCCAAGACTGATTTGCAGATAGTCTGGCTCCAGGATCTACGCAGACTAACCATTATAGTATACTGCCTCTGCCATCTTATCACATTTTCCTAGTAAACATGTTTTTCCACTGTTAGAGACCATTATTTATAGACATTCTCTTAAAATCTACAAAAATCACTCCCTTTCTTCATTCTTAATTGATGAAACTTGTTTTTTGTAATTCCCCAAGAAAATAAAGTATTCAGAAGATAATTATCTCATCTTTCCATCATCAAATTTCCTAGTCTCTATAATCAGTATCCAATAACCAAGTTTCTGATATAGCAGGTGAAACATCCTTGCTCAAACAGAGTTGTTAAAACTAGTCTGTCCAAAAAGGGAACTGACTTTTACTCCTCCTGCCTGCTCAGGAATTTGGCTCTTACATCTCATTACTCCCCTTATTGTGTGATTCCTAATGACTTATGTGGTAGAGGCAGTGATGCTCATTAAAGATTTCAATTGCTTTCCTAAATTTACCAGTCGTTAGGCAGGCCATGTAATTACTTCTAAGTAAATATATAACCATCTCAGACTAAAGAGTGAAAAAGCCCATGTACAGTGTTCTAGTCTTACTCTTCTGCTATAGCAACTAAAGAGTTTTCATATTTGAGATTGTGCACACATAGGACCTATGGAGCCTCAGTCAGGCTGTGGCCTCAAGAAACTGTGGGTAGCAGACCTTCCAGCCTACCATCTTTAAACATGTAGCTTAGGTGAGAAATAAACTTTTGTTGTAGTAAACCACTGGAATTTGGGGCCTAATTTGTTACTGCAGCATAACTTAGCCTACCCTGACTAGTACAGCGTACAAATATCTTATTAAAAACTCTCTTGACGCTACATTCCCATCCAGTAATTGTCAGCTTATTCTCCTTTTTATAGAAAAAAAAAATCACTGAATGTATTATCTACACTCAGTCTCCACTAACTTGCCTTTAAAAAAAAAAATCTGTAATCGGGCTTTTTTCCTCACTCTTAAAAATGTCACTAAATGCATCAGTCAGTTCAATGTCCTTATGTTATCTAAGTATTATCAACCTTTATTCTCAGTGAAATTTGTTTATTTCACAGATGACTTCCCTTTAATTTAGTTGCCAGTTTCTTTTTCTCTACTCTTTCCTAAATATTATCCTGCCCCCAATTTTGGTCCTTGCCCTTTCTTTCTATCTCTTTCAGTGATCTTATCATTTTCTGCATCTATACACTGATGATACTCCATTCGTATACCCCATCCAGACCTCTCCCTGATGCTGGACTCATCTCTGAGCAGTGAATAGTAATAGTTTAGAAGTATCTAAAACATAAAGTGTTCAAGTCAAAACTTTTTATTCCTACCTCAATCCTTATAAACATTGGTTTCTTCACTATTTTCCTCATTGCAGCCACTAACATTCACTCACTTCCTAGACTCAGTCATAGCCTATGCATTGGTTGAAAGTTGTGTGTTGCTAAAATTCTAGACTGCTCCATTCTTTTCATTATTCTTTCCCCAATCTCTACTTTACCCACATATAATCCATCACAAAGCTCTGTTGGGTTTACTCTCAAAATATATCCATGTCCTACTACTTCTGCTCACTTCTTTAAGCATCACATATCTCTAAGATACCATCTCCTTCATGGACATTAGAAACAGACTCTCACAACTGGTCTCCTTGATTCTCTTCTCACCACACTGCAGTTTATTCTCTACACAGTCACTAGGGAGCTCTTTAACACCATATATTAGATTATGTCATTTCCCCTGCAGTATTCTTCTACTTTTCATCACATTTAGAACAATAGCCCAGCTGTTTTCCAAAGACTCCCTTGGCCTACACAACTTGCCTCTGCTACCTTCCAGCCTTAATTCCTGCTTTGCTCCTTCTGACCCTCTCCACGTCAGCTATGCAGACCTCCTTGAGGGTTCTGAAACACTCTAAGCTAGTTTTTGCATCAAGACCTTTACATCTGCTATTTCCTTCCTATGCTGTTACCTCTCTATTGAACACTATTTTATAGTTCTTCACACTACTCGTTCCTACATATCTTCAGATCTCTGCTTAAATATCCCCTCCCCAGAAAAGCCTACTCTGACATCCATTCTAAAACAGACTTTCAATTTCCTACACTCCCTCTCACTTTCAATTACTTGGTAACATTCACCACACTATAAACATATATTCTTGTATACACTTGTTTATTCAACTATTTAGTTTCTGTCTTCCTTAATACAACTTAAGTGCAGGAAATTTGTCTTATCACTGGATTTCCAGTGCTCAGAATAAATCTAGGCATCTAGTAGATGTTCTGTGATTATATTAATGCGTTAATTAATAAGTCACACATGTCTACTTTTACACATGATTCTTTAGGAATTTTATCATTTCCTTCAATGAAAGGGAAAGATTCACTGAGGCAGAAAATATTTCTGACATAGAGAAGATCAGGAATGATCCCTAGCTGAACAAAGGCCAATTCTACAAATAGTTGATGAACTGGATGAGTTTTGGTGAATTCATTTTTTTTTTAAAGTCACCTCCTGAAAATGTAGGTTTTTGCAGTCCCTAGATCAGCCATGCAGTCAATCCAATTCAGCCTCAGAAGAGGAAAACAGATTGAATTTGTTAAACCTATATTTTTTATTCTCCCCAAATGGGCAGTCTATAACTTGGGCAATCTCCAACGCAAAAATATATAAATTTATTAAAATATCTATAGTGTTAACCTTGTTGCAACCACTTTCCTGCTGCATGATTTCCTCTTCACATTCTAGTACTTAAAAAGCACTTGCCCTTGTTACTAGAAAAACTAATGTTGGAATCTCTTCTAATCTTCATGTTTCCTGAATGCATATTAATAGAAGGGAAAGAGACCAATGGTCTCATCTGTGGTTATTCCAAATACAGCCTCATCTTCATCTTCATATTTGAGCACTAAGTTTAAGAGCAAAATTCATCACAGAGCAAAGGGGCACATTTTAGCAGTTAAGCTTCAGGACAACTTGATCCGACCTAAATGCTTTGTAATCTTTCATTAAACAAAAGCTTTAGCTTCTGTAATCCTCCTCTGTGTCTATCTCTATGAAGCCTCCTGAGGTTGAAGCTGCTGCCCATGTCATTTTTATAAACAATATAGATCTCTGCCCACAAATAGTTTTCCAAGGGTGGTGGCAGCAGGGTCAACTTAGCTCAAGTGTCATGAGTCCTATTTCCCTCTCTTTAGAAATATGTCCAAGCAAAACCTGAAAATCCTTTGCTTGTACTCTCACCACACAGACGTCCTGTTACTGAGCATCCAGGCAGCCAAGGGCCCTGGCTCATTAAAGCATGGCTGAGGGACTACTGTGTCTGTCTGCACCTTCTGTTCTTGAAATTCCAAGAAAAGCTTTCCATTTGTCCTGTAAACATGCACTGTGCTTCACTGTGCCACACTGTACCCCTGGCTCCACCCAAAGTCTGGTGTCTTTGATAGGGTCCTTTGGTGGCTGTGAAATTCTGTTTCTCTTTCTGAAGGGAAACATCAAGGAAGTTCAGGCTCCATGACTCCAGACTGATGCCCTAAGGAAAAAACAGTCTAGCCAGGATTGAAATGGCTCATGCTGGCCCAGTCACTGTGAACGTTCTAATAGGCATCTTAATTTTTTCAGGCATCTTTAATACATGCTGATGAAAGCCTGCATATAGAGACAGTGAAAAGCTACAATTCAAATAAAAGCCAAAAAGTAAAAAATAATTTAAAATATATGCAGAGGGGCACCTGGGTGGCTTAGAGGGTTAATCCTCTGCTTTCAACTCAGTTCATGGTCTCAGGGTCATGGGATTGAGCCCCACATTGGGCTCTCTGCTCAGGAGGGAGGCTGCTTCCGCCTCTTTCTCTGCCTGCTTCTCTACCTACTTGTGATCTCTTTCTCTCTATGTCAAAAAGATAAATAAAATATTTTAAAAATAAAAATATATAGGGCACCTGGGTGGCTCAGTTGGTTGAGCGACTGCCTTCAGCTCAGGTCATGATCCTGGAGTCCCGAGATCGAGTCCCGCATTGGGCTCCCAGCTCCACGGGGAGTCTGCTTCTCCCTCTGACCTTCTCCTCACTCATGCTCTCTCTCACTGTCTCTCTCTCTCTCAAATAAATAAATAAATAAATAAATGTTAAAAAAATAAAAAATAAAAATATATATATATGCAGAAACATCAGAGAGACCAATGCGACCGGGTGTATACACATACACACAAATACACACACACACACACACACACACACACACACACACACTGCAAGAGAGCAGCAGTCCTTCTGTCCTCTTACAAGCCCATACTCTAACTATTTGTGACAGAAAACAATCTCTGGATAAATCCTCATAGGATAAAGACGTATTTTAACTTTATCTATGATCTAGAACTCTGGACTCAGACTCATTGACCAGAAAGTCACTATCACTAGGAATGATGATAACTGGATTCTCAACAAGTAGCATATTTTAATGAAAGGAGTATGGATGTTAGAATTAAAAAGACCTAGCTTTAAATCAAATTCCATTTATTAACTGTGCAACTATAAGTGAGTACCTTAAATACTCTGAGCCTCCATTTCCTCACATACATAAAGCTTTTTGGAAGCATTAAGGATGATGTGCATGAAGAGGTAAGAACAGAGTAAGATCTCAGGGAATTGTAGGTTGTTTCTACTACAGATCAACTCTTACTCTTGTTGGATAAAACACATCATCTCTTTGGACTCCACTTTTTTCCTCAAAGAACCAAGTCTAGGGCTCAAAGATTCAAAACTTAGTGGTTACACTTATGGAAGAATGACTGATGATATAAAGAATCAGGATTTTCTTGACAAATTTGAGTCTCTTCATTCTCCTTGGTGTGTTTTCATGGTAGATGGACAAAAGTTCTGTCTCTAAATATGCACAGGTGTTAATAAAATGGAACAGGATGACAGTAAGTCCTTAGTGAAGAAAGTGTAAAATTTCCACTCTCATCTTGGCTTTGTGCTCATTTGCTCTCTTTCTTTCCTTTTTTCTTTCTCAATCTCTTTCTCTCTTTCTCTTTCCAAATGGAGAATGGAGAATGTACTGTTTCAGGCTTACATTTCATGAGATTATTAATATGAACATCCTTATAAAACTATAGGCAAACAAACTTATTGTTAACTATGTAAACATTATTGCAATGTCTCCAGTTTTTCTTCGAGATATATTATGTTCAACTCTGGACTGCCCTAGAAAACAGTAACTGAAATGAAGTAATGTCCCTGAAGTGTCATATAAAGAATACTGGGTGAAGGGATCATATCATCTTGCATTTGGAGAGTTTCCCAACAGTCTTCTTTCCACACCCTATATTTTATTTGTATTAGACAATTTCATCTGTCATCCAGGACTGCCACTTTCTTTCTACAGATGACAGTAATGCAGCTGAACTTAGTGTCATCATTTTTAAAATGTGTGCATATATAAGAACTTCTTAATCTTTTATTTACAAGGTAGGTAATAGAATTTAGATGGGATTAATCAGTACATAGTTATATGTATATGTATATATACATACACATACTGTTTTGAGTTGAGTAGCTGGCATTTTTCATTTGCTTTTTTCAGGTGATCAATCTATCCTTAAATAGCTTTCAAAAGACATGAACTGGTCTGGCTCAAACAGTGGAGTTTTCATTTCTTCTTATATTAATTACAGTAACTATAATAACAAGCCAATATCCACAGGGTAAAACTAATCTTTCTTATGCTGGTGAACAGTTGGTGAATTGCATTGACCTATTTTTCTTTAAAGATGTAAACTATGTTTAATCGTCAAACATGTACTCAAATTGCCCGATTCCCACTTGTTTTTCAGCTTGACAGGACTCTAGTGAGTCAAAGTGGTAACTCCACACACCAAACCTTTTGTAAATGAACTACTGAAAGACAGAACTCCAACCTCAGAACAAATGTTACAGTTAAGATGGAGTCTTAGCGCTCGTACCTGGTCTTCTTTAGCATCATTCTGATTTGTACTTCTGAATGGGTATAATAGTTTTTTGTTGCTGTATAACAAATTACTACAAACTTAGGAGCTTAAAACAACACATATATTTTTTATCACACAGTTTTAGTGGGTCAGAAATTTGGGCACCTCTTAAATGAGTCCCCTATTTAAGGTCTCACAGGGTTGCAACCAGTGTGTTGTCAGCTGGATTGAGTTCTCATTTGAAGAATTGAAATTATCCATATCCAAACCTACTACCTTTGTAGGTAGACTTCACCTTCCTCATGGATACAGACAGGGTTGAGGGCCCTGGCTTCTTACTGTTGGAGGCTGGGGCTGCCCTCAGTTCTTAGAACCCGCCTATGATTCCTCACTGGGTAGGCTTTTCCTAATGGCTGCTAACTTCATGTTAACAGGGTGAGTCTCTACAGCATGTTTGCTACCAAGGTCCTTTTAAATAACAATGTATTAATGGGCATGACATCCTTTATTTTTGTCATATTCTGTTGGTAAAAAAATCAAGTCACAGGTCCCACCCACAGTCAAAGAAAGGGAATTATAAAAGACCATGAAGACAAAGAGGTAGAAGGCTTGGGAGGTGGGGCTCATTTTATAATCTGTCCAATGAAATAGGTACAAAAGGCAAAATATTGGGAAAGGCATGAAGGAGGATTCAGAGCACCAATAGTCTTCAAGAAGATAAGGCTGAAGGCAGAGATGGAGATGATAATATGACCATCCAAATAAGACTAACACCTAGAACAGATCTAAACTCCTATTTTAAAAAATATTTGCTCTGGGGAGGTGGGTTGGGGAATGGGTGAAATAGATAAAGGGATTAAGAGTACACTTATTGTGATCAGCATGGGATAATGTAGAGAAATGTTGAATCATTATATCATACACTTGAAACTAATATAATACTATATTAATTATACTTCAATAAAAATATTAAAAAATATTTATTCCATGTTTATATAGAGAAGAAATAAAGGGCTGTGAAGGGAGGAAAGAGGAAAAATGCTGAGGACAGCAGACAAATTTGGAAACTCACTCAGTAAGATAAATCCTTGCATTTAGCTGCCTTTAGAAGGTAGTTACCATCTGCTATTATTCAGTTATGCTGTCCACAGCCTCACCATCCTAACCCAAAGTATCCTATAACATTGTTCCTTTTAACTACAAGTGATACTCATCCTAAGACAAATTTTGATAAATTCAATTTTCTCTCTTTGCATTCCTGAAGATAGAGCAGAGTCTAACAGGTCAACTCCCTAGTAAAAGACTGTACCCTTAACTGAGCTATGCTTTTATGCTTATTAGGAAGAGTTTTCAAACTTGACAATGCAAACAATTAGGATGGGTAATAGCCTTAACTATTATTAAGGGTTTTTTTAATTAAAAATTTTTATTATGTTCAATTAGCCAGCCTAATTTTGTCAAACACTAACTGGAATAACTTCTAACTATATAGATGTCTATTTACAACTGCCCAATTCAGGTTTCTGGAAACTCTACCTTGTCAGAATTCAGATCTGGAGAATTTACTGTCCTACAGAGAAATTAGGGTGGAGTGTTAACTTTATAAATGAAACTACAGAACTTCCTAAAAATACTTTCATATTCTTTGAAATAAGACAACATAGATGGAACAAAACAGGAATACCAATTATGATCTAGATATATTAAATTAGGAAAAAAAAGGAAAAGAAGGAAAGAATGAAAAAAATATACAATTAATTTTTACTTATGATCACTTCCTCTCATGGTTCTCTTTGGAAATTCCTACCTTGTCCAACAGAACTCCTGAGGTAAGGGCCCTAAGTAAGGGGAGCCTCAGAGTAGTCTACCACAATTTGTGCTACTTGCCTGGCCTCTGGAGGCACTGACTTGTGACCCAAGTTTGTGCCTCATTTAAGTATTTCAGCTTTTCTCTCCTTTAGGAGATCCATGGAGCAGGGGGCAGGAACAAAAACCAAAAACAAAAAAAAACCTCTTGGTTAAAACTTTATCTCTTTATCATTTAGTTTTGATTGCTAAATCAGCTTCCCCCCTTATTTCCAGGTACACCAAAAGAAGTACCTCAAACTCATTGCAATCAAAATATTCTTTGTTCCAAAAAGGTAACCAAGGAAACCTTCATGACTATATTAGAACTTGAAGTAGGATATCTGTGGCAGAAGAATTCCTGTATACCCAATCCAGACCTACCTTCTCCCTTTCTGGAGGCATTAGCTTAGTGCAGGCAATCTCTTCACAGCCCAAAGTGGTGGCATACTCAGGTATGACTATTCATTCTCATACTAGTCTCTTGCCAGAGACTTGTCATTTTTACTCCTCTCCAAGTATCAAAATCTGGCTGCTCCTTCAGGGTTTGTCTTCAGTCCCTGTGACTCAACTCTGCTCCAGTGGTCTCAACATGGGCCATATAGTAGAATCTCCTGGAAGATCTAAAAGAAAAAAAAAAATCCAATGTCCAGATCCCAAGCATGCTTATTTAGTTGGTCTAAAATGAAGCATGAACATTTTTAAAGCAGTCCTCAGGTGATTCCAATGTGCAGCAAGATTTGAGGACTATTTTTACATTTACATTTAATTCCATTCAACTTGAATCATCACATTTCCTTTTGTACTTTTATTACATTTTCCATATTTCCATGTGTGACTATCTCAGCTTACAGTTAAAAAGCTTCTTGTTCCTCCAACTATGGATCCCCATTTGCTCATCCAGTCAAGAATAGCTTTTCATCTTTAAAACAGAGAACTGACTCTGCTAGTCTTGAGCTTATATATAAGGAGGGAAAGTGTCACTTTGGGGCATGGGACTGAAAACATCCTTTACTGTTGAACAACCATTGTGTACAAACGATATCAAAGCCTTACTGGCAGAATAGGAGTTAACTGCGTCATGGGACTTGAGGGGTTCTTGGCAGAACATTTGATTTAAATATCTGTTTTACTATTAGTGCCACATTAACAGAAATTCTGTCATTGGAGAGTCATGTATTTGGATTAAGATTTCCCCTCTTTAGGAGCTTTTCATTAGTCATAAATAATCCTAGAAGGATTCATTAAGACCTTTGTGTGAAATAGCTCACAGGGTCACTGTTGCTTGCAATAAGAAGAGGCATGTACAACTACCACTTGTAATAGACTTTGTCTCCTTCTCTTTGCTGGGCTTTCCATAAATGCAGAGCTGTGGCTGCATTAACTATTATGTCCCCAGCACCTAATTTAGTATCTGGACAAAACAGATTATAGTAAATGCCTTTGAATGAATGATGAAAGAATGAATGGTGAATAGAAGAATGAAATAACACACTTGAGCAAATGGATGGCCACAATTAGTTATGAATCCTGAAAGAATAGAAAGAGAAAAAGAAAAAAAAAAAAGAATTCTTGGGGGGAAAACATTACCACGGCATAGTTTTCCTGGAGTTTGAGACTTTGTATAACCTTATCTCATAAAGTGTGTTAATAACAATTCTCTAATAGGTCCATTTTGAGGTTGTTGACTTCTTTTGCTGGGCTTTTCCCTCCACCATTTTTCTTCTTAAGTAATATTAATAAAATGAACAGAGCTACTGAAGATAGTGGAGGAGTAGGAAACTGAAATAGTATTAGGTCCCAGGAGTTCAGCTAGATATTTATCAAACCATTCTGAACACCCACAAACTCAACAGGAGATAGAAGAGAAGAGAAGCAATTCTAGGAACAGAAAATCGACCGCTTTCAGGAAGGTGGGATGTGCGGAGAAGTGAATGCAAAGAGATGGGAAGATAGACCCTTGCAGGGAGGCGGGAAGTGCCAGCTTCCGGCAAGCAGTGGAGCAGCAGAGCACAAAACAGAACTTTTAGAAGTCTGCCTGAAAGGAAAATTGCTCCAGAGGCTAAGCAGGGGTGGAGCCCTCATAGGGACAGTGTAGTCTCAGGACCAGTGGCATCACAGAAAGACTTGGGGTGTCTGAGTGTGGCTGAATTCCCAGGTATTGGAGCAGGGAAGCTGACTACAGAGACAGAGCTGAGGAGGGAGCTCTCAGCTCAGGATTACCTTAAACTGTGATCTGGGGCACCATCGGGGCCACTGCTCTTCGAGCAGGGACCCCACAAGTGGCAGATCTGGAGAGACCCGCTCCTTCCTCCTCTGGCAGAAGTGGTGTGGGAACGAGTGGCAGAAATCTGCTGGGTTTGGAGACTCCAAACAGGGTCATGTGCCAGGGACAGAAACATTCGGTCACAGGCCGGGTGAGCTTGGAGTGCATCTGGAGACCAGGGAGCGGGAGGGATAGACAGCTTTGCTTTGAGGGTGCACTGAAAAGTGGGCCCCTGAGCTCTCAGCTCCTATGGCCAGGAGATTGGGAGGCCGTCATTTTTATTCCGGTCCTCCAAAGCTCTATGGAAAGCGTTCAGGGAACAAAAGCTCCCCAGAGGGAATCTGAGGATATTACTTAGTCTGAGGATATTACTCCTGGCAAGGGCAGTGCAATTCCGCCTCAGGCATAGACATTTGAGAATGCAACAGGCCCCTCCCCCAGAAGATCAGCAAGAACATCCAGCTAAGACCAAGTTCACCAATCAGATCAACAAGAACTGCCAAATTCCAGAGCTAGGGGAAAGCAACACATAGAATTCACAACTTTTTTCCCATGATCCTTTAGTCTTGCAAAGTTAAATTTTTTTAATTTTAATTTTTTCTTATTCTATTTTTTGCTTTTCCTCTTTCCTATTTTAACATTAACTGTTTTATCTTATCAATCCCTTTTTAAAAAATCTTTTAAAATTTTCATCGTTATAGTCATTTCTTATCCCCTTGTTGTATTTGAACTCATTTTGTATACATACAGGTTTTTTTTTTTCTTTAAAATTTTGGGATATAATTTCTTCTAATAGATCAAAATATGCCCTAAATCTAGCTCCAGCCTGATCATGTCATCTCCTCTTTTCTTTTCCTTTTTCTGACCAACTTATCTTATCAGTTCCTTTTTTAGAATCTTTTTAAAATTTTCATCATTACAGTCATGTTCTATGCCATCATTGTGTTCACCCTTATTTTTGTATATATGAAAGTTTTTCTTTCTTTAAAATTTGGGGAGGTAGTTTCTTCTAAGAGACCAGAAAACACCCAAAATCAAGTGGGTGGCTCTGTTCTATTCATCAGTCTAATATATATTTATTTTTTCTTTTTAAATTTTTTTTCACCCTTTCTTCTCCCTTTGGTTTTGGGTCTTTTCTGACTTGGTTAGAATATATTTTTCTGGGGTCTTTGTCACACTTTTAGTATTTTATCCTCTCATTCATATATTCTTATCTGGATAAAATGACAAGGCAGAAAAACTCACCAAAAAAAAAAAAAGAAAGAAAAGAAAAAGAGGCAGTACTATGGGTAGGGACCTAATCAATACAGACATTGGTAATATGTCAGAAGTAGAGTTCAGAATGATTATCAAGGTGCTAGCTGTGCTCAAAAAAGGCATGGAAGATATTAGAGAATCCCTTTCTGAGAAATAAAATCCCTTTCTGGAGAAATAAAAGAACTAAAATCTAACCAAGTTGACATCAAAAAAGCTATTAATGAGATGCAATAAAAAATGGAGGTTCTTACTGCTAGGATAAATCAGGCAGAAGAGAGAATTAGTGATATAGAAGACCAAATAACAGAGAATAAAGAAGCTGAGCAAAAGAGAGACAAACAACTACTGGGCCAGAGGGGAGAATTCAAGAGATAAGTGATACCATAAGGTGAAACAATATTAGAATAATTGGGATCCCAGAAGAAGAAGAGAGAGAGAGGGGCAGAAAGTATATTGGAGCAAATTATAATAGAGAATGTCCCTAATATGGCAAAGGGAACAAGCATCAAAATCCAGGATGCACAAAGAATCCCCCTCAAAAATCAATAAAAATAGGTCCACACCCTGTCATGAAATAGTAAAACTTGAAAGTGTTAGTGACAAAGAGAAAATCCTGAAAGCAGCTTGAGACAAGAGGTCTGTAACATACAATGGTAGAAATATTAGATTGATAGCAGACTTATCCACAGAGACCTGGCAGGCCAGAAAGGACTGGCATGATATATTCAGAGCACTAAATGAAAAAATATGCAGCCAAGAATACTATTTCCAGTTAGGATGTCATTGAAAATAGGAGAGATAAAAAGCTTCCAGGACAAAAAAAAAAAAAAAAAAAAAGAGAATTTGCAAAGGCCAAACCATCCCTCCAGGAAATATTGAAAGGGGTCCTCTAAGCAAAGATAGAAAGACTAAAAGTAATAGACCAGAAAGGAACAGAAACAATATACAGTAACAGTCACCTTACAGGAAATACAATGGCACTAAATTCATATCTTTCAATAGTTACCCTGAATATAAATGGGCTAAATGCCCCAATCAAAAGACACAGGGTATCAGAATGGATTTAAAAAACAAACAAACAAACAAACAAACAAAAAAAAAAACTAAAAAAACAAACAAACAAAAAAATAAATAAGACCCATCCATTACCCAGAATGGATTAACAAGATTAAAAAAAAAAAAAGAGCTATCTACAAGAAACTCATTTTGGACCCAAAGACACCTCCAGATTTAAAATGAGGAAGTGGAAAACCATTTACCATGCTAATGGACATCAAAAGAAAGGTGGGGTGGCAATCCTTATGTCAGACAAATTAGATTTTAAGCCAAAGACTATCATAAGAGATGAGGAAGGACACTATATCATACTCAAAGTGTCTGTCCAACAAGAAGGTCTAATAATTTTAATTATCTATGCCCCTAACATGGAAGCACCAACTTTATAAACCAATTAATAACAAAATCAAAATAACACATCTACAATAATACAATAATAGTAGGGGACCTTAAAAACCCTCACACTGAAATGGAAAGATCATCCAAGCAAAAGATCAACAAGGAAATAAAGGCCTTAAATGACACACTGGAGCAGATGGACATCACAAATATATTCAGAACATTCCACCCCAAAACAACAGAATAAACATTCTTATCTAGTGCCCATGGAACATTCTCCAGAATAGATCACATCCTGGGTCACAAATCAGGTCTCAGCCAGTATCAAAAGACTGGGATTACTCCCTGTATATCTTCAGACCACAAAGCTTTGAAACTAGAGTTTCAAAGTTGGAAAGAAGTCAAATACATGGAGGCTAAAGAGCATCCTACTAAAGAATGAATGAGTCAACCAGGAAATTAAAGAAGAACTAAAAAAAACATAAAAACAAATGAAAATGAAAACACAACTGTTCAAAATCTTTGGGATGCAGCAAAGGCAGTCCTGAGAGGAAAGTAAATAACAATACCAGGCTTTCTCAAAAAACAAGAAAGGTCTCAAATACACAACCTAACTCTACACCTAAAGGGGCTGGAGAAAGAACAGCAAATAAAGCATAAACCCAGCAGAAGAAGAGAAATAATAAAGGTCAGAGCAGAAATCAATGAAATAGAAACCAAAAGAATAGTAGAACAGATCAACAAAACTAGGCAATGGTTCTTTGAAAGAATTAATAAGATTGATAAGCACTTGGCCAGATTTATTAAAAAGAAGAGAAAGGACCTAATTTAATAAAATCAGGAATGAAAGAGGAGAGATCACAACCAACACCAAAGAAATACAATTATAAGAATGTATTATGAGCAACTAACTATATGCCAGCAATTTTGACAATCTGGAAGAAATGGATGCATTCCTAGAGATGTATAAACTACCAAAAGTAAACCAGCAAGAAATAGAAAACCTGAACAGACCAATAACCAGTAAGGAGATTGCAGCAGTGATCAAAAATCTCCCAACAAACAAGAGCCCAGGACCAGATGGCTTCCCAGAGGAATTTTACAAAACATTTAAAGAAGAATTAATACCTAGTCCCCTGAAACTGTTCCAAAAAATAGAAATAGAAGGAAAACTTCCAAACTCATTTTATGAAGCCAGCATTACCATGATCCCAAAACCAGATAAGGAACTCCTCAAAAAGGACAATTACAGACCAATATCCTTGATGAACATGGATGCAAAAATTCTCACCAAAATACTAGCCAAAAGGATTCAGTAGTACATTAAAAAGATTATTCACCACGACCAAGTGGGATTTATTCCAGGGCTGCAAGGTTGGCTCAACATCCACAAATCAATCAATATGATATAATATATTAATAAAAGAAAGAAGAAGAACCATATGATACTCCCAATAGATGGTGAGAAAGCATTTGACAAAGTACAACATCCTTTCTTGATCAAAACTCTTCAAAGTATATGGATAGAGGGTACAAACCTCAATACCATCAAAGCCATCTATGAAAAACCCAAAATGAATATCATTCTCAACGGGGAAAAACTGAGAGATTTTCTCCCATGGTCAGGAACATGGCAGAGATGTCCACTATCACCACTGCTATTCAACATAGTACTAGGAATTTCCAGCCTTGGCAATCAGACAACCAAAAGAAGTAAATGGCAACCAAATTGGCAAAGAAGAAGTCAAACTATCACTCTTTGCAGATGATATGATACTTTACGCAGAAAACCCAAAAGACTCCACTCCAAATCTGCAAGAATTTATACAGGAATTCAGTAAAGTGTCAGGATATAAAATCAATGCTCAGAAATCAGTTGCATTTCTATACACTAACAGTAAGACAAAAGAAAGAGAAATTAAGGTGTTGATCCCATTTACAATTGCACTCAAAACTGTAAGATACCTAGGAATAAACCTAATCAAAGAGGCAATGAACCTGTACTCAGAAAACCAGAAAGTACTCATGAAAGAAATTGAGGAAGACACAAAGAAATGGAAAAATGTTCTATGCTCATGAATTGGAAGAACAAATATTGTGAAAATGTCTATGCTACCTAAAGCAATCTACACATTTAATGCAATCCCTATCAAAATCCCACCAATTTTTTTCAATGAAATGGAATAATCCTAAAATTTATATGGAACAAGAAAATTCCCCAAATAGCGGAATGTTGAAAAAGAAAACCAAGGTTGGTGGCATCACAATTCCAGACTTCAAGCTCTATTACAAAGCTGTCATCATCAACACAGTATGATACTGGCACAAAAACGAACACATAGATCAATGGAACAGAATAGAGAGCCCAGAAATAGGCCCTCAACTCTATGGTCAACTAGTCTTTGACAATGCAGGAAAGAAGGTCCAATGGAAAAAAGACAGTCTCTTCAACAAATGGTGTTGGGAAAATTGGACAGCCACATGCAGAAAAATGAAACTGGACCATTTCCTTACACCACACACAAAAATAGACTCAAAATGGATGAAAGACCTCAATGTGAGAATGGAATCCATCAAAATCCTTGAGGAGAACACATGCAGCAACCTCTTCAACCTCAGCCACAGGAACTTCTTCCTAGAAACATTGCCAAAGACAAGGGAAGCAAGGGCAAAAATGAACTATTGGGATTTCATCAAGATCAAAAGCTTTTGGACAGCAAAGGAAACAGTCAACAAAACTGAAAGACAACTGGCAGAATGGGAAAGGACATTGACAAACAACATATCAGATAAAGGGCTAGTATCCAAAATCTATAAAGAACTTATCAAACTCAACACCCAAAGAACAAATAATCCAATCAAGAAATGGGCAGAAGACATGAACAGACATTTCTGCAAAGAAGACATCCAGACGGCCAACAGACATATGAAAAAGTGTTCCACATCACTTTGCATCAGGGAAATACAAATCAAAACCACAATGAGATACCACCTCAGACCAGTCAGAATGGCTAAAATTAACAAGTCGGGAAACAACTTGTTTCCTGATGCTGGCGAGGATACAGAGAAAGGGGAACCCTCCTACACCGTTGGTGGGAATGAAAGCTGGTGCAGCCACTCTGGAAAACAGCATGGAGTTTCCTCAAGAAGTTGAAAATAGAGCTACCCTATGACCCAGCAATGACACTACTGGGTATTTACCCTAAAGATACAAATGTAGGGATCTGAAGGGGCATGTGCACCCGAATGTTTAGAGCAGCAATGTCCACAATAGCCAAACTATGGAAAGAACCTAGATGTCCATCAACAGATGAACGGATAAAGAAGAAGTAGTGTGTACACACACATACACACACACACACACACACACACACACACACACACACAATGGAATACTATGCAGCCATCAAAAAATATGAAATCTTGCCATTTGCAATGAGGTGGCTGGAACTAGAGGATATTATGCTGAGTGAAATAAGTCAATCAGAGAAAGACAATTATCATATGATCTCCCTGATATGAGGAATTTGAGAGGCAAAGTGGGGGGCATGGTGGGTAGGAAAGGAAAAAATGAAACAAGGTGGGATTGGGAGGGAGACAAAGGATAAGAGACTCTTAATCTCACCAAACAGAGGATTGCTGGGAGTTGGGGGGTTAGGGATAGGGTTGTTGGGTTATGGACATTGGGGAGGGTATGGGTTATGGTGAGTGCTATGAGATGTGTAAGCCTGATGATTCACAGACCTGTAGCCCTGGGGCAAATAATACATTATGTGTTAATAAAAATAATTATATTTTTTTAATAAAAGAACACAGCTACCATTTATTGAGCTTTTACTAAGAACCATACATTGTATTAATTACTTAGGCACTTTTACTGATCTTCTTGATAACTATAAGGTGGGTATTTCCATTACCAATTTACAGATGAGAAAACCTAAACTTACAAAAGATAATGTAAGTTCTGACAATCAAATGGTAGATGTGGGATTTGAGCCACAATCTGTCTGATGGCATGTGGTTTCATTGGATCCTGATGCTCCTCCTTTCATCTGCTTTCCCCCACCTCAGCATATCCTCTTTCTCCTTCTATCTCTTTCACATGGTCATGCATACACCTTAGGTATGAGGATGCAGTTTACACTGTCTGAACATGTAGTAGCCTGAAAAGGTTTCCATTGGGAGGCTATAGGCAATATTCTAACAGTTGGGATCAACACAGCTTCTGGGATTGAACTTTAAATGCACCCAATTTCTCTGCACCCAATATGCAGAGGAAAATAGGGTGAGGTCTTAATGTATTTTGTTCCACAAGAAAACAAAGTTTTTTTTTCATATCAAATTTTCAATATCCTACATTGAAAGGGGAATATATATGATATAAAAGTGAACATTTTCAGCCCCTATTTCACATCAAATGCAGAAGAACCATTGACAGTCCTCTCAAAGACCTCTAAGAAAAGCCAGAGGCATGATACCAGGGTGCAATTTAGTAACTCTAACTTAGATGGTATGATACACAGAAGAGTGGTCTCAAATAGCAACACTTGCTGAGAAAAGGAAAAAGTTTAAGTAGGCTTCCCTGGGCAAAGGTTGCTTGAAAGTCCATGGAAAAAGTAAAATACAATGGTCTGATATTTAAAAGGGAATGCAGAGAACACACTTTAAATATGATAATCTCTCAATATCAATTTGTACAAAGTAGATGTAATAAAAATCTGTCTCTCAGATAAAGATTATATTCTCTATTCAGCAACTAGAGGATTAGTATCCTGGAACCCTATAATTTTGTATATTTCCTGAAGTTTTGCAAACCATACAAGTACTTGCTGATGTAATATTCTCTTATGGCATAAACAAATATTAACCAATATTTTTACAAAGATGGAAAGACAAGTCCCCTCCTCATGGACAAGGTTCTAATTGGATGGAGTATAAATACAGAGCAAGTATTTTATCTTAGAGAGACTTAGGGAGAAATACCATATTCCTCCACTTCACTGAGATTGATAAAACCTAGTCTGGAAAATTTCCAGAGGTAGTATATGGAAAGGGCACTCTGTCTTTATATATATATGTATGTGTGTGTATGTATACACACACACACACACACACACACACACACACACACACATACATATGGAAGTTTATATATATATATATATATATAAACTTCCATATGTATGTGTGTGTGTGTACTTTCACATATGTATATATGAGAGATTACATTTAGATGATGATGTAGAGAAAGTCCAGGAGCAGACACATAAGACTAATAAAAGGAATAGTCACTGTAACCTTATATTTTCTGTGAAGACTCCTAGAGACAGCATCAGAGAAACAAGACTGCATTGGATGTTCCAAGGAAAAATTCATCCTGCAGATCAATTTCATCATGGGCCAAAGCATCTCCCTGTGAGTGAGGCTGAGGTAAGGACCTATATTACTTATGCAAATGTAGCATGAAAGTGTATATATCATAAAACTTCCAGGAAGCCAGATATTTGAAATGTTCATATAGACAAAAAGTTGATTTTGTGCGAGAGGAAAAGAATGAGACTGGCTTTATAAAAGATAGGAGAAAGAAGGATTAAAGAGGATAAGATTTAGATGTCAAAAGAAAAAGAGATGAATGAGAGATATGAAAATAATACAATACAGTTGAAGAGCTGAGAAAAGCCGAAGGGGTAGTTAGGCCTCAATGGTACAAGTGGAAGAAAAGAAGGACTTCAAGTCCCATTGCTGGTCTGGTCAGGAGGTCACATGGGAGGATGCCAGTGCTCTCCAGCAACAGAGAATGGCCAGCAAAGAACAGGGACCTCGGTTCTACAACTTTAAGGAATTGAATTCTATAGATGACCTAAGTGAGCTTGTGAGTGGATCTTTCCCCAGACAAGAGCCTAGCTCAGCTTTGATTTTAGCTTTATGATATCCTGAGCACAGACCCAAATTAAACCCACCCAAACTTCTGACCTATAGAACTGTGTGCTAATACATCACCAGAGGCAAGGAAAACAAAAGTGAAAATGAACTACTGCAACTTCATCAAGATAAAAGGCTTCTGCATAGCAAAGGAACCAACCAACAAAACTAAAAAACAGCCTACAGGATGGGAGAAGATATTTGCAAATGACATATCTGATAAAAGATTAGTGTCCAAAATCTATAACCAAACTCAGTATCCCCCCAAAATGAAAATCCAGTTAAGAAATGGACAGAGACATGAATAGACATTTTTCCAAAGAAGACATTCTGGTGGCTAACAGACACATGAAAAGATGCCCAACATCATTCATCATCAGGAAAATACAAATCAAAATAATAAGGTACCATCTCACACCTGTCAGAATAGCTAAAATTAACAACACAGGAAACAACATATGTTGGTGAGGATGTGGAGAAAGGGGAACCCTCTTATACTGTTGGTGGGAATGCAATCTGGAAAAGAGTATAGAAGTTCCTCAAAAAATTAAAAACAGAACTACCCTATGATCCAGCAATTGTGCTATTAGGTATTTACCCAAAAGATACAAAGATACAGATTCAAAGGGATACATGCACCCTGATATTTATAGCAGCATTATAAATAATAGCCAAACTATGGAAAGAAGCTAAATGAATGATGAATGGATAAAAAGGCTATGGAGATATTTCTCTCTCTCCATATATATGTGTGTGTGTGTGTGTATACACACAAACATACATATGGAATGGAATATTACTCAGCCATCAAAAATAATGAAGTCTTGCCATTTGTAGCAAGATGGATGGAGCTAGAGTGTATTATACTAAGCAAAATAAGTCAGAAAAAGACAAATACTGCATAATTTCACTCATATGTGGAATATATAAAAACTAAACATATGAACATAATGGAAGAGAAAAAAAAGAGAGGGGTGCAAACCATAAGACACTCAACTATAGAGAACAGAGGGTTGCTGGAGGGACGGGGGTAGGGATGGACTAAATGGGTGATGGACATTAAGGAGGGCACTAGTTGTGATGAGCACTGGGTGTTCTATGTAAGTGATGAATCATTCAATTCTAATCCTGAAACCAATATTACACTACACGTTAATTAACTACAATTTAAATAAATATTTGAAAAAAGAATAAAATTTTAAAAAGGAAAAGTAAAAAAAAAGAATGATATGCCAATAAAATAAAGTTTTTTATTGGGGGGGTTCCTGTTTTTGACAAATATCGCACATGTGATTTTTTTTTGGGGGGGGGGAAGAAATTTGTTTAAAGTATCTTAGTTAGTAGTGACTTTTTATGCAGCAGTAGCTAATCAACACAGCAGCTATAACAGTCACTAATGTGGCTTTCCTGAATCTGATTTTTCTCTCCTCCAGAATGACACTGAAGATTACTCTCTGCTTCAGGACAACATCTTAACAGTCTGTGGTCAGGGCAGGCCATTTAACCAAAGGTTAGTTGAAGTAGTATGAGTCACTTCAGGGATATCACATTTAATTAGCTGTGCAAGATACCATGTGGCTCCCATCTTTATGCCACAGGGTTCTTAGAAGTTTGTGATGAAATGCAGCCTCCATTAGCCTGGGTCCTCCCTTGGTGCAGTGAACAGAGATCCACTGCTATCCTCAGTTAGACATTTAGTGATCACAAGGAACAAATACGTGTTGTGGTAAATTCCTGAGGTTTTGGAGTTTTGTTGTTGTTACTTTAGCACACCCTGTTATTTTTTAGCTAATTCAGAAATTTAAAATATCAGTAAATAGGGGTGAGGAGGTAGAGGATAGATTTTAAAGAGAGAAAGTCTAAGTGGACAACATTGAATGATGAAGTAATGGAGTTAGCCATGTAAAGATCTGAAGAGAGAAATGTTCCAGGAATAGAGAACAGAAAGTGCAGAAAACCAGAGAAGTGGGTAAGTTGGAGAAACACCAAGAAGAGTGTGTCTAGAGTATAATAACTAAGAATCAAAAAGTAGGCAAGGGACAAGTCACATAGGCTGACAGACCATGGTAAGTGATTTGTATCTTATTCAAAATATGCAAATATCTTTTCCCATTCCGTGGGTTGCCTCTTTGTTTTGTTGACTGTTTCCTTTGCTGTGCAGAAGCTTTTGATTTTGATGAAGTCCCAAAAGTTCATTTTAGCTTTTGTTTCCTTTGCCTTTGGAGACGTATCTTGAAAGAAATTGCTGTGGCTGATATCGAAGAGGTTACTGCCTATATTCTCCTCTAGGATTCTGATGGATTCCTGTCTCATGTTGAGGTCTTTTATTCATTTTGAGTTTATCTTTGTGTACGGTGTAAGAGAATGGTCAAGTTTCATTCTTCTACAGATAGCTGTCCAATTTTCCCAGCACCATTTATTGAAGAGACTGTCTTTTTTCCACTGTATATTTTTTCCTGTTTTGTCGAAGATTATTCGACCATAGAGTTGAGGGTCCATATCTGGGCTCTCTACTCTGTTCCACTGGTCTATGTGTCTGTTTTTATGCCAGTACCATGCTGTCTTGGTGATCACAGCTTTGTAGTAAAGCTTGAAATCAGGTAACGTGATGCCACCAGTTTTATTTTTGTTTTTGGAACTCCATCTATATGGATGTTTCAAGCAGCAGAGAACATCAATAAACATAAGGAAGTTAGGGGATGCGTGGGTGGCTCAGTCGGTTAAGCGGCTGCGTTCAGCTCAGTTCATCATCTCAGGGTCCTGGCATCAAGTCCCACATCAGGCTCCTTGCTCCACAGGGCGCCTGCTTCTCCCTCTGCCTCTACCTGCCACTCTGCCTGCCTCTACTCTCTCTATCTGAAAAATAAATAAATAAAATCTTTTTTAAAAAAAAGATAAGGAAGTTATGTTGTAGTAACAAAAACAAAATTTCAGTTCCTTAAAAAAAGTACAGACATTCCTTATGATTGCACTGTGTGTCTATCATGGGTTGGCTAGATATTCCACACTCTGGTGACCATCCTTATCCTCACTCTAGGACTCAACCTGATGAATTCACCACTGTCTGAAACATGCCAGTCTCTACAGCAATGTGAAGAGTAGATTCTGGAGGGTCTCAAAACAGCAATTAAATACTCTGCCTCAGTAATTCGGTTGTTAATTTTACTTTAAACATATTAGCTAAGGGCACCTGGGTGGCTCAGTCCATTATGCCTTTGCCTTCAGCTCAGGTCATTATCCCAGAGTCCTGGGGCATCAGGCTCTCTGCTCAGTGGAGAGTCTTCCTCTCCCCTACTCCTCCCCCTCCCACTCATGCATGCTCTCTCTCAAATAAATAAAATCTTAAAAAGAAAAAAAAAATTGGCCAGAACAAGCCACATAACCCCACTCATCCACAAGAAGGGAGGTAAACACAATCCTACCAAGTATCCAAAGGAGAATGGGGGCAATGTGGTCAGTAGGTAGTACTAATGACTGTGACAGGAGAGACCAGATATGATTTGTACTTATTAAGTATCATCTTGGCTATTATATGGAGAATATATCATGGAAGCAAGAGCAGAAGAAGCAAGGATACCGCTTTAGAGACTACTTCAGCTGCCCATGAAAGACGTGTCAATAGCATGGAGATTGTTAGCAGAAGCAGGAACTTCACTCAGTTTGAGGTGAGGCGGGTGGTGCTGACGCGGGACCACCCTGCTCTGCCTCATAAACCACCATGAGTAGGTTGGTCTGAGGACGACCACAGATAGCCCGTTGCGTCCTACCCAGCCAACACCACGAGCATGTTGCTTCCTGTGTGTACATGAGCAAGGATGGGGACCAAGGGCAGCCTGGTCAAGAGCAACAACTACCTGCTCAAATTCTTGCTGGTAGACTACAGCAACATGGGCCCGGGCAAGATCCTGGAGTGTGTGCGGGACGACATGGCCTAGGCCGAGTAAGTCTACAGTAATTGGATCTACTACTAGATGACTGCCAACCTGCAGGGGGGCCAGTGGGTCAAGCTGGAGTTCTTGAACATGTCCGGCCAGGGCAGGTTGCACACAGTGTTCAGGTCCTACTCCAAGGGTGCGCAGAGGATACTCCTGGTGTATGGTATCACGAACAGCCCATCTTTCCACTGAGCCGAAGGGTGTGTCGAGTTGATCGATGAGCATGCACCCCAGGTTCTCCAGGATTCTAGCGAGGAACTTGCCACACATGGCCTTCAAATAGCAAGCTGCAATACAGCAGGTGTGCCTGCGCAGAAAAAAAAAAAAAAAAGGCTCAACGTTATTCAAGGTCAGCCAGCTGTATAACCTCAGCATCATCAAGTCCTTCATTGAACCTCCCAGCATTGTGCTCCTGCAGCACGGCATGGAAAAGACCTGTTGGCCCAACCGAGTGCTCAGGACATTGTCTCCTACACCCCTGTACCGCTCAAAGACAAACTCCCACTGCCAGTCACCTCAAGTCCTTATCAACTGGCAAATGCATCCAGAATGCACCTGCTTTGCAGCTCACTGGCAGGTGGGGTAGACAATGGTGGCCACAAGGGCTATGGCCTCAAGAGGTCCTAGTTCATCCATTTCAGAACAGATTGGGGAGCAAATGAGATATCTAGTGGGGCAGGCCAGATGCCTTCGGGCAGGGCTCACCCCTGGCAAATGCTCCTAGCCGGGCTGGGAAGCATCGGGACGCGCCTAGTGGGTTTAGCTGTCTCAGCCCGAACAAACCCCACCAAAGGCTGCAAGCCTCCTCGTGCTGTGGGAAAATTAGGCAGAACAAGTCCTGGGCCCCGTGGTGCAGCTGAGAAGCAGGCAGAGGCGGTGCCTAGAAACCCAGGAGACCTGGCTCCCCTTTCTTATTTATATAGATGTTACCCATTTTGTACATTTTTAAATCACTGGCAGGTTATCCTCAATGCAGCCAAGTGGTGAGCCCATGTCAGCTGTGGGCTTGAACTTGAGACATTTGGAGAGGAAGGGGATTTGCAAAGATGGGAAGGAGTCTGCTGTCCAAACTTGAATCTTTTTTTTTTTTTTTTTAATTCACATACACTTCACATATGGGTATGGAGGCTGTGCTGGGACCACTGGGGACACATGGAACAAGTGAACCCTTTGGAAGCTTTGGGCAGTAAGCACTACCCCTGGCTACCTGCACCAGCCTTTGTGAGCATAATGGGTTTTTGTTTTTTTCATTTAGCGTTGTTTTGATTTTTAAATTGATGTCTCATTTTAAGGTAGATCAAACACAAGTTTGGTGATGAACTGAGAAAAAGAAGTTTCAAGGGTGACTGATGAGTTTTGGCATGAGAACCTAGGTCAATTAAGTTGTTTATTGATAGAATTTTAATGGTAAGGACTGGATTAGAGATGGTAGTGAGAATTAAAATGCTTGCTTTTTTGGATTTGTTAATTTTCAATGCTTAGGTTTACCAGACTAAACCCCAGAGGAAGGTTAAGGAGTTGTCAACTTAGAGGTGATGACATGTATACCTAAGAATCACCATGAGACCATCTAAGAAGTGAGTTTTGTGGAGAAGACAGGAGAACAGTTACTGATACCTTGTACAACATGGGTAGAAGGTATGTTTTAATATTGTTATTTTGAATATTGGAGATTAACAATGCATTTGTATTGTGATGGGAAATGGGTGATTCGGGGAAGATGTGGAGTCTGTAAGAGCAAACTCCTTGATAGGGAGAGAGGAATTAGGATGCAATAAATTCTAACTCACTTTGAAAAGTGTAACATGCTAATTCAGGAAAGTTCTATTAGGAGGAGTAAACTGTGCCCTCCAGAAGAAAAACTCAGTACTGACTTTAAATTGTCAGTGATAAACTGGGAAAAAAAACAAAATGTGCATTAAATAATCCTGATTGAGATGATATAAAACAACCCTAAAACTTTCTAGAACTTGGGGCATAGCATCAACATGAAATAATTTAGATCATGAAATCCAGCTGATTCAGTGACTCTAAAATACCAATAGAGTGCCAATGCCAAATTCATTGCTAATGTCCTTGCAAGATTCTCCTGTCTGGTTCAAATTAAAAACTCTCCCAAGATTTCCTTCAGTTACAAAACAAAGAAATATGCTCTAATCAACATGCATAATTATGCATATTATAGTGTGAAGATGATCAACTCATCTCTTGGAAATTTATGGTAACCATGATTTAATTGTGCCCTCCTAGGGTTTCAACACAGCCTCTCTGTTTCCTGGGCTATTTCTTTCTCCCACAATTAGCCACAATTCTAAATAAAGGGGAATGTATTCACCCCCATTCTCTCCCTACCCTACTGCTCTATGATATCAGCTTTTACTATCTCTGAAAATGTTATTATTCCAGTATCAATAATGGCCATTTTATTAGCCTGGTAAACCTCCCATAACAAAATACCAAAGACTGGGCTGTTCAAACAACAGAAATGTATTTTCTCACAGTTCTGGAAACTAGAAGTCCAAGATCCAAATGAGAACAAGGTTGGTCTCTCTTGAGGTCTCTCTTTTGGGCTTATAGACAGCTGCCTTTTCTCTGTGTCCTTACATGGCCTTTCCTCTGTGTGAGTGCAGTCCTGGTGTCTCTCAGGGGTACCAGTCTTATTTGTTTTGCAACCCCCCCATGAAGTTATTTAACCTTGATTGCCTCTTTAAAGGTGCTATCACTAAATACAGTCACATTAGGGGTGATTCCAAATGTGAATACAATTCATTCCATTGCAACCATTATTCTAATAAATTCAATGGCAATTCTGCTTTTACTTGAACAATGTGGTTTATTTCATAGTTTTTATAACTCCCTCCTTATAAAAATTCTTTTTAGTCCCCCCTCAATTTCTATATCACTGCCCTTTCTTTATTGTGCTTTTTCATTGGCTATTCCTACTCTCTCTCCTTTAAAATTTCTGACCCCACACCTTCTCCTAATTGTTGCTAATCTCTAGGCTCAATCTTGTGCCCCTTCTGAAAATGATTTTGCTAAAGGGTATTAATCACGCCAAAGTGCAAACACAATCTGCTTAGTCCTGATACACACTTTTATAACTTTAGCCCAGAACACCTCTCAAGCCTCAGAGTCACATGTATTCACTTTCTTTGTGTGTGTGTGTGTGTGTGTGTATGTGTGTGTATTCAATTCCTATTGAGCATCCTGGAATTTACTGAAAAAATATTTGGTTCAAAAAATAGTTGGTTCTCAACATGTATTTGTTGAGTTCTTTCAATTCACTCATTCATTCATTCATTCAAAAATAGTCGTTGATTACATATTAAATAGCAGGCACTGTTTTAGGTACTTGGAATACATCTGTGAACAGAAGAAATCAAGATCCTTATCTCAAGGAGCTCCCATCATAACAGATAGGCAATGATCAATGAACATGCTAATCAAGATGATTATACATAGGGAAGCTGTTAAATGCTAAAATTAAAAGATAGAGCAAGATAAGGGGGATCAGAAATGGGACAAAGGGGAGCATTGAAGGATTAAATTAGATGGTCAAGGGAACCTCACTGAGAAAGAGAGATTTGAGCAAAAGTTTGAAGGAAGTGAATGAATGGTTATACCACAGGCATCTCAAGTCCAAAATCTCCATTTCCAACATACCTCTTTCCTAATATTCTCAATGTGATTGTCATTCTTCTACTACAGTGAGCATACAAATCTATCTGCCAAAATAGAACACACTAAAGTATAAAGAGATAGTACTATAGGACTTAACCAGCAAAGACTTGGACAAACTTGAATATCGGGATGTATGGATAACTAGCTGTCACCCCAGGCACAAGCCGACCAATCATCCTTGCTTTCTCCCACTCCCTTGTTTCTCCTTTCCCCCACACCTTCTTCCAGGAGATCACCAAGTCCTTTTGATATTACCTCTATCTAAGATATTCTAAGAAGAATATCTCTTCTTTTGCACTTTTACTGCTCTCTCCTTTCAGGTTCTCAGGATCTATGACTAGGATAAACAGATGAGCTTAAAAATGATTCCTTGTTTTTTCCATCCATTTCCCCTCAAATCCCTTCCCTAGACCTCAGGCAGAATCTTCTTAAACACTCAAATCTGACAGTCTCATTTAAAATATTGTTTTGAGAGAAAGATGTGAGTGACAGGTGTGGGTAGAGAACACATACAGAGGGCTGACAAAAACAGACCCATCCTGGTCCCAAACACTCTCCTCCGTGGCTATCATCTACTCACCATGTATAGGCCAACCCAGCCTGTGAGTTCTTGCCACAATCCTGCTTTGCTGTATGCCTTCCCCAAAAGGTAAGAATGCAGGAGAATCAGCCAGTTTATCTTTGAAATCCACAATTTCTGCAATTTCAAGTCTAAAGCTCAGTGCCTCACAAAGATTAAATGCCCATTATTTGTCCTTAAGATGTGGGAAATTAAAAATATATCAGATCTCTCTGTATTTCCTATTTCAGCCCAAATGAATCCAATTAGGTTTCACTACAAACTATAAAATACTCTAGGCCTATTTCCTCTTTAAATTGATTATAAATGTTGATGCTCTTAAGTATAAGTGCAAATTAATCTAGGGAATTCCATGAAATTTTATTTCTTAATTAAGCAATTTAAACTAAATTACTTAACTAAAATGACTACTCTGGCTCCTAAAATTGTTCAAGGTCAGACAAATGTAATCAAATGTAACATAGTGATTTTTCACTTGGCATAAACCCTTTTGTTAAACTTATTTCACTGCTTTGGAGTTGACAGAGAGGAGAGGTTCTACTCTTGAGGAGGGTGATCTCTACTGAGATTGGGAGGCAAGACTGGGTGATGACACCATGCCAATTGCAGGAGTTTCTGGAAAATGGACGCGTGATTTCCATTAAACTGAGAAAGGAACCAAGGGCTTAGGCTGCCCAGAAATTAAACTTTCCTCTGATACACATCTGGCAATGCTCCAGTGAGCGCAATCCATTTGGCCAGCCAGATGGACTAGTCCTGGCAGCTTTTCTGTCTCATGCACAAAGCACTTCAGCCTAGGGAAGAGAAAAATCCCCAAACAAAAATATAAAGAGAAGACTCCAGCATTGTGACTAAACAATGAAGAAGACTTGTGGTCTTACAAATGAGGTTTCTACAACATTGTGCATTTCAGACATTCCAACTGTTACCTTTTCTTCTTGATTTTTAATAGCTTATTTATCATGGGTGAAGCATGAGATTACTTATCTGAGGCCCCATGCTTTTAGCAGAAAATCTTTATAATGCTCAGTTACTCTCTCCTGGAGGAAAGAAGGCAATTTCTAGCCTCTTTCTGAGAAAAGATACTACATAATACCAACAAAGAATGTTGATAAAATCCCAACTGAAAAAGATCATTTGAAAATGCAAACTTTTATATTGTTGACTATCAAAGGGATCTGGCTAAAAGGACAGACTCACCAAAGAGATTATTTTTTCTCATTTGGGAAGGCTTACCCTCTTCTCACTTTCTAACATCATGAGTCCGATTCAAGTTCCCCATTATCCTGAATGACAATTTTCTTCTGTCAATCAGGCTGCACGTCTGAGTTGAAGTCCATTGATCATCCATCAGCTCAACTACCATGGCTACTCAATAATTATGGCCCATTTCTGATTCCTTAAGTTGGATGCCTAGTTAAGGGCATGACATCCACTAAGAAGTGTAAGCATGTTTTCTCTTTCCTCACCCAGTTTGCTGAGGGAGGAATGCAGAGATAGAAATCCATTCTGAGCACCTATCCTGATGTATGCCTTTCATAATTATGGACTCCTAAAATTATTCTAAATATATATTTTGATTCAATTATCAATAGATTATTGGAGGGGATAAGAATGGAAGGTGTGACATAAATTTTTCAAAAACAATGTCTTTTTCTTACTAAACTTTTTTATCTAATTCATTCATTTTTGTTTTTAAATACATGGAGTTACCTGAAGCTTAAAATATGGTCCTTCCTTCCATATCTCTTTCCCTCTCTTCGTTCTAGCAAAGATTTACTTACTTCCCATTCTATGCCAGGTACCACACTGGGGATTTGTGTGAATTATCAATACAATAAAGCATAATTCCAGGTTTTGTATGTAAACTACCTACATTTCCATTAGCTAATCTTTAAGTTTCTTCCATTATTTGCATCTTGGCAAGATGTCAAGCCCAGATCAAATATCACAAACAGAAACTTCCACATGGAATGTTTTCCAATGTTCAATTATGGTTCTTGTGGTGTTGGGCTATATATTATCTAGCTTGTTTGGAGAACTAGATTCCTTAACCCAGTCTCCTGGGAAATGTTGGGAATTTTCTTTGTTTCAAGGAAGGAGTAGTATGATTTTCTTTTAATGCCAGCTGCCTTTTCAGAATCAATCCTTTCTTTCTTCCTAGCACTTCTGCACCCAGTCCTTTGCCTCCATGGGCTCAAGCTCCTGGTAAAATCTCCAGAATCATGGCATGCTACAATCTTTTTGAAGGGTAATTTCCTTAAATATGCTTTCCACCATAGTATGAGTGTGTTTCTTATATTGCTTTCTTTTACTGTCTCTGTGAAATAAATACAGAGTATTCAGACTAGAATTTTTCAGGCAAATATTGCTTAGCAGATATTTTCAGAGACACAAGGAGGTTTGTTACCATCAAGCCCTCTTGCCAAGTGGGCATAGTTAGACCTTCTCCCATTATGTAGTACTTTCCTTTCTCCAAGACCTGTCCTCTCATTCATCCTTTTCCTGGTCAAAGCCAAGAACCAATTCTATTTATTTTTATTTCTTTGAATTTTTTTAAAGATTTATTTGAGAGAGAGGGAGAGCTCACAAACAATGTGTATGGGGGAAGGGCAGAGAGAGAGAGAATGCAAGAAAGTCTTAAGCAGACTTTGTGCTGATGGGGAGCCATATATGGGGCTTGAGCTCACTACCTTGAGACCCACTGTGGTACCGAGGCACCCCAAACAAGAGCCAATTTTAAAACTCAGTTTAATTGAGATATAATTTACATGTAATTCAATGCATCTATTCTAAGTATACAGAATAATGCCTTTTGACAAATATTTCACTGTGTTATCACCACCACAATCAAGATAGAGGACATTTTCAACACCCCCAAACCTCCTATGTCTCTATGTCTGACTTCTTTCACTCATACTGTTTTCAGGATTCATCCATATTCCTATGTATATTGGTAGTTCATTCCACTTTAGTACTACATTCCATTTTATGGATACACCACAACTCTTTGTACATTCACTTTTTAAAAAAAATTTTTATAGTACATTCACTTTTTAATGGATATATGGGTTGTTTCCATTTTTTGGTTTTTCTTTGTTTTTCTGTTTGAGTAAATCTGCTACGAACTTACCTGTATGGACTTGGTGTAATATATTAGAGTGCTTTTATAAGAAATATAAAAAGGAATATTCAAGGGCCATAAGGTCAGATGCCAAAGAAAAGAGACAAATAATATAAATGAATGAAGCCAACTAAGTGCTAAGCAAAGGGGGGAGGTGATCGATGTAGCAACTAATCACAGATCCAGTTTTTAACTCTTACCTTATGAAATAATGTTACGAAAGCCGAAGTGATAATGTACTGTAGCATCAAAAAAGAGTGCCTCTCTTTCAGTGATGTCAACTCATTCCTTGGATCAGGTAACAGACAGCTCTTTTCAGACTTTTTTCTCTCCCACAGGCTAAAGTATCATTAAGAATGCATCATTAAGGGGCGCCTGGGTGGATCAGTGGGTTAGGCTGCTGCCTTTGGCTCAGGTCATGATCTCAGGGTCCTGGGATCGAGTCCCGCATCAGGCTCTCTGCTCAGTGGGGAGCCTGCTTCCCCCTCTCTCTCTGCCTGCCTCTCTGCCTACATGTGATCCTTCTCTCTCTGTCAAATAAGTAAATAAAATCTCTTTAAAAAAAAAAAAGAATGCATCGTTAAAACTAACTTAGGTTTAGACAGCCTTGGGTTTGAATTCATGATCCACACCTACCAACTGCATGACTTTAAGCAGATTTCTCTATGTTGCTGAACCTTTGTTTTTTATTAGCAAAGTGGGGATAATAATGTTATCTCATCGCATGGAGGTAACGCATAAACAAAATTAAAGTATTATCTGCTATTAGTTTGAACATTCTCTCACTTTGGCATAAGCTACAATATTATTGCATGTCTTTCACATGCCAAGCCCTATGTAAGGCACATTACTCTCATTATCTCACTTTATTAGATCTTCACCTCATTAGCTAAACAAGAAACTAAGGCTGATGTGAGTTGAAAGCCATGTGATGAAAGCAAAAATGGAGACCACTAGTTTTGCCTGGTGCTTGCTAGGCTTCCTCAAAGCATAAACCAACAGCATGATGATTTTCATTGACTTCAGATGTAACTGTACATTTGTAAAAGACTGGGACCCATTTGAAGGGAACTCCATTTCTTTGCAACCATTTCAGCTTCTTCTGCTCATCCAAAACCTGTAAGTTTGATATGCTCATAAAAAGCTGGAGGCCAAGCTTTTCTGAAAACTTGTCTTTGGTCAACTCTAACCCTACTATCAAAAATATACCCCTTCCAGGGGCACCTGGGTGGCTCAGTGGGTTAAAGCCTCTGCCTTCGGCTCGGGTCATGGTCTCAGGGTCCTGGGATCGAGCCCCACATCGGGCTCTCTGCTCAGCAGGGAGTCTGCTTCCTCCCTCTCTCTCTCTCTCTCTCTCTGCCTGCCTCTCTGACTACTTGTAATCTCTATCAAATAAATAAAATCTTTAAAAAATATTTATATATATACCCCTTCCACTAGTCTGTGAGCTCTATCCCCAGAGCCTGGCAGGATGCCTGGCATATAGTAGGAAGAGATCATTTTATGGAGCACGACTTGAACCAAATAGTTTTCCTCACATCAAATTCAGGAAACAGAATCTTTAGATAAAGAACATTACTCCCTTCTTAATCCATGGTGTATATTGCTGTAATCTTTGCAATATCTTTAGTAGCTTAAACAACCACCTGAGTTGCTCTCAGTTAATTTTATGGCCAAAAAATCTATCTCTTTTGGTGTAATATTGAGTTACTTATGTTTAAAATGATGCCACTTGTCCTTGCTGAATTCCTGTTGTTTCTTTGCCTATAAAATGGGGTACAGACTTGGTGCTTTCTAAGATCCTTATAAAGGATCTTATTCTCTATAGTTCACTAAGCTTCAGAACCACCCCTGTTGAAAGGGAGAATGCAATCCTTCTCTGTCTAGTCTGAGTCTTTCCTCGAACATCAAAATTGGCTCCAACTCCATAGCAGCGGCCAGCTGACACCTCCATCATTCTGTGGAAAGGCCAATGCCTGGAGCGTTCTTAAATTCCACTCCCCCTGCCCTATGACCCGACATGACATCTTTGTTGGCCTCATTATTGAATTATGAGTATTCTTCAAACAATGGCATCTTTCTAAAGTTAAGCATCAGTCTATAAGCAAAGGCTATTGACTGGTTTCTGCCTGGTGGAGGGCAGGAGGTGTTTGGGGTGTGTATGTGGCCGGGGAGCATCAGATCAAGAAAAGCTTCTGCCTGAGCATCTTATTAATGAAGGAGCTTTACTTTAGAATTTTGATACAGTTTCTAAGTTAGTTTATGTGAAAGATGGTCATTTCATTTGTGTCCCTTATCTGGAGCATACTTACTGTGGTGTATAGTGAATTTTTAAAAAAATGAGTGCTGTCCTTATCTCATAAACAACATAATTATCTTGCATTGGGTTTTCATAAAAGTATTTAATTTGTTAATACATTAAATTTTGGGGTCCTATTTTTGTATGATAGTGGACTTGAGTCTCAGTGTATCAACTTGCCTTTGCCTCTCTTTCAGTGAGAAACTCTGGGATGGTACTCAAGCGTTTACATGAGCAGATCTGAGAATACAACATTAGGCCCCAAATGGATACATGCAACTTATGCTAATAACTTCCCCTTGAAACTGAATTCCCTCAGGCACTTAATGTATTTCCAAATTTCTTGTCTTATTCTCATTCATATCAAAAGTCAACAAACATGTACCAAGTGCTTACTCCATGCCAGACACCATACTAATACTGAGGAAACAAAGATGAAAAAGATAGCCTCTATCTCAAAGTGCTCACAGCCTACCGAGGGGAGAGAATAAATACCCTATGAGAAGGACATGACATAGAAATTCATGTTAACCGGGGAGAAGTGAAAGATGCCCTAGATGATTATAAGGGTGCCCTACTACTTTACAGCAAACAACAACTGGGCCGAGGCTGGAGTGTCTGAACAATGTGGGTGATTGTAAAGAGCCGCAGCTGCTGGTTGGGTTTTGCCTCAGGCTAAAGGCCCCGAAATGGGAATGGGGGCCGAGCGGACTTGTTGCACCTCCCGCCCTCTCTGAATACTTAAATCTCTGAGCCTCTCACTCTCTCCAACATGCGGTCTGTATTTGTTGAGAGTTTTATGGCCGAGAAAGGCCAGAGTACAGAAAACAGGGACTGTTGTATCCCTCCCTCCAGGTCTGCCCCAGGGAATCCAGAAGCTGGCAAAGCTGGCAACCTGGATCCCCAACAGCTGAGCCTCGCAGCTGCAGGAGCCACTAGGTTCGCACCGTGTTCTCCTCCCTGGAAAGTGTAGACGGATTTAAAACAAACAAACAAAACAAACAAACAAAAAAACAAACAACAGCAGCAACAACAAACAACTCTTACGTTAGAGCAAACAGATCCATATTATCAGCAGAGAGTTATCAAGGTTAAGGAGAAAAATTGTCTCATCAGAACAAGCCCCGGATGGAGGCCCTGCACCCGGGAGCTGCAGCCCCTCGAATCTGCGAGCACCAGGCCTCCAGCACAACATGGTCCATCAAAGCCACTTCCTCTGCTTTCCCACTTCACAGCAGGCACGTGGCTCTGCTCCCTCTACTGGGGAGGAAATCAGTGGGAGGGAGAGCCCCACAGGTGCGCAGTGGTCATAAGGGGGATGCCAATTGTGCCAGAAGTGGAAAAGGGAAAGGGAACTGTGCCCCAAACATCCTTCAGGCAGCCAAGAACCAAGGACAGCTAAGCAGGTGCCAGGAGAGGGAGGGAAACATGTCCCCCGCCCCCGACACCATGCACACACGCATATATACCATACAGTGCATGTAAGTACACACCACATAGCATACATACAACATGAACATACACCATACACTTACCCACTTAGTCACACCCACGCACGCACACCATGCATGAACCACCACACACACTAACACACAGGCATGCTCTGTGTCCTGTTGTCATTTGTTTTTAAGCTTTCGTCCTTTATCAGAAATGCCAGACCCATTTTCATAAATGCTTGTCCTTATGGCTCCTTTTGGCAGGCCGTGGAATCTCCACCTGCTGCCAATCCTGTGGGTAGAGAATTTATTGTTTCCTTTTGTTGCAGTTATTACGGTGGTGGTGGTGTTCGTTTAGTTTTGCTTTGTTCCGGAGAGGGCAGGAGTCCGCAGAGAAGTGGCCCGGAAGCCACAAATTTTGCAGGTGGGCGGCCCAGCATATAATTTGCCTGACCTAGAGCTCACCCAGTTCTGGGATTGCTCTCACTTTCCCCTTCCAAGGCCCAGTTCCCTTCCTTCCTTGGGTGAACGGCAAGCGTACCACCAGCAGGGGGCGCTACTCTTTTGCCAGCCCCTCCACTGTTGGCCGCTTCCCTATTCTTTAAGCTCTTTCAAGCCCCAGCTTGGGAAGTTTTCAGCCTTCAGTGATCTTCCCTCTCCTTGGGCATTCTGACTAAAGTTACAGTAACTTTAGTACTCCTCTGTAAAACACAGTTTAGCCCATAATTTATGTCGACTTGTATTCTCACTAGATTTCAAGGATGTCAGTCTCCACTTCTCCGGCCAGCTTGGAAGCGACTGCAGGGCATGATCAGCGTTTTAAAGCATTCTGGCATGCTCCCTCAGCATCTGGCAGAAAGCTGAGAGCTGGGTTGTGATTCTCATCTTAAGGCATGACCAATAGATTTTATATTCATTGTATTCTTTTCTTTGACAGAAGCTTCTCCTGAGAAACTACCTATTTTTCTAGATGCTCTCTACTATGCATTACTAAGAACTTTTGAAGATGATCCATGCTTACAAATTGTTCTGCAAGAATAGAACCTTCTTTGACCTGTCAGTATTCTTCAGTGGTAAAGATCTTGGGAGTAGTTGAGTAGCAGGGAAGTCTCGAAGACCATGACTCCTAGTACCTAGAGCTGATCCTGTTTGACAAACATGTCTTCCTCATATTAGGAGGGCAGAAACAGTTCCCAGGAATCTCACTGAAGTTACCTCCAAAAAATTCCTATACAAATTGGTTGCCCACTATGATCAAAATATAGTATAATTTGTCCATTCATCAGATAGTCATAGATTGCCTAATAGCTCTGAACTGAATTCTGGGTGAGACACAGGAGCTGTAACATTGAACAAGACAATTATGGGACTTACACTCTAGAATTACAAATGGCGATCAACACCACAGAAGAACTGAAGAGTTGTGATAACAAAAGGAGGAGCTGAAGTGAGGACAGGGACCTGTGAGCTAGAGGGAGTGGGAGAGGAATAGGGAACATTAATTTAGATAGAATAGGCAAAGAGGGTGAGGAAATAGAGTGTAAGACCTAAAGGTGGATAAGGAGGCAGGCTTCAGAGAGCAGGGCAAGAGGTAGTTTATGAAATGCAACAGCTGGTTTTGTTCAGCCCTAAGCCACGTATTATGCTGAGCAGCTGCCTAAACAAGAAGAATCCTAGGTCACAATTATAATAGCTAGCTAGCATTCATTGTTTATCTGCAAAATGCCATCGTACAACAGGAAAGTTTATTGCAAAGGAGGAAACTGAGAGTCAGAGAGGTAAAGAGAAGGGGTAGAGATCCAACTTGGGTCTCATGGACTTCAGAGTGTGTGCCTCCTCCCCCTTAGCTAATTGTACATAAGAGAATGAGCATGGCTCAAAATCCCCTTACTCCAGACCTAAAAAACTGCTCAAAGCATATGTCCTACTGATGGCATCTGTAAATCAATTTTTTGAGTAAATCACAACTGTTTTAGTTGCATAAATCAAAGATATGCCATAAAGTATATTTAGGGGTAGGGAAGAATCAAACAATTAAACAAAGTATTCAAAAAGACCAAGAGTGGCTGTCTTGAAACATCCTGCTATATATTATGTATTAACATCCCCTGATCCCTGCTTGGATAGAAAATAGACAACTATTATTGACTCTAATTTACCCTTCTTCATTCCATGGACATTTTGGAGCACCTGTTATATGCCAAACACTATGGTCATAGCTCAGAATACAGATAAATACCATGCTGTTGTTCTAGAATTTACATACAATACTTTGGGGGAACAAAGAAAAGAGACATGTGTAATATACAAAGGGAACTGCTGTGTTAGATGTCACAAAGGGGCATGAACACAGAATTGGAGGTGATGATGTTAGGAAGAGGTCAGTAAGATGTCCTTCAGGTGTTCCTTGAAGGAGATGATTTCTGAGCTGAGTCCCTGAAACACTAGTAGGAGTTAATCAAGTGAAGGCTATAGTCAAAAAAAAAAAAAAAAAAAAGGCAAGGAATATTATGGGGACTTTTAAGTAGTTGTTGTTGGAGGGTATGAGGGTAAACACAATAGGCAAGGTTGAAATCTATTCAGAGACCCAATTATGAAGAGCTTCTATATTGCGGTAAAAAGTCTGGGGTGTATGGGAATCTACCTTGTGTGAAAATATGAGCAGAGGAATGATACTGTTTTAGTGTAATCTCTCATCTGTGTGGAGAATGAATTAGAGGGAGGTAAGACAAGAGATAGGGTGGGGTGGGGTGGGGTGGGGTGGTTGCCATATGCCCGGCACTGTCCTAGTCACTGATGTTTTGACTGTGAGCAAGGCACAAACAGGCTAGTGAGCGTGAGTTTCACTGGCAGATCTTATTTGATAATCATGATCAGAAACCTCAGATTGCCTCTTTGTGTTGTAGAGCAATCATGCTTTGTCCACTTAGCCCTTTCTCTCCTGGATACTATTTTATTATTTCTCTTCCCTCATGCTACCCCTCCACTCCCTCCTACTTGGATGTTGACTTTGTTTTCAACTTCACTGAGAAAAAGGATGCATCAAAGAGAGAACCTCCAGACACTCTCAACACCGCATTTACCTATCCTCAGGGTCTGCACATTCTGACAGCCTTGCCTAGCCCCAGAGATGAACTTGTTGTGATCCCACCTAAAGCTAGTCCTTTCCATTCCAAGATCCATGCTCTCTCACCTCCTCAAAGCAGTTCTCAACCTTCCTCTCCCAAGACATTTTTCTTCACTCATGGATCATTCCCATCAGCATACAAATATGCTGATATTCTTCCCATTTTAGAAGTCTCCTCTTGACCGCTTTCCCCACCAACTACTGCCATGTTTCTTTGCTCCTAGCTGTTGCAAATTTTAGAAGAGTTGTCAGGATTCACTGTCCCAATTCCTCTCTTCTCAGTTTCTTTCTATAAACCTACTTCAACTGAAGTAGGGTTTGCTGAATTTGATGGTCAGTTTTCAATGCTCATCTTAAGTGACCTATTGGTAATGATTTACATAAATCCTCTTCTTATATATCCTTTCTTGACCTTGCTTCCAGGGTACACATCTTGTTGGTTTTCTGACTCACTTGTCATTTCTTTTTGGTCTGTTTCTCTTGATTCTACCTCTTCTCACTAACCTTTTATGTTACAGTGCCCTGGGATACTCTTCTTGATCCTCTTGTCTTCTTTCTCTACAGTCACGCTATCTACATGCTGATGCCTCACTGATATATATAAATCTTGGCCCATTCCTCCACACTGCAGCCTCACTTATACAACTACTTTCTTAATACCTCCACTAAGACATCTGGCAGATACTTCAAACTTAACATGTCTGAAGTTGAACTCCTGGTCTTACACCACAATACTTCATTTCATCAGTAGCCTTCCCCACCTCAGGTGACAGAATCTCCATTTGTCTAGTTGCTCAGGCCAAAACTCTGGGGGACCAAGTAGTGAGCCACTTGGGGACCAGTCGCTAGGACAGTGTCTGGCACACCCTGCATCCAATCCAAAAGCAAACCCTATAGCTCTACTGTCATGATATGGCTAGAACCTACTACTTCAACCACCTTCACTGCTACCCATCTTGTGTTTAAAAAATTCCCAAGGGACACCTGGGTGGCTCATTCAATTAAGCACCCCACTCATGGTTTCAGCTCAGGGAATCATCTTGTGGTAGTGGGATTGAACCCTGCATCAAGCCCTGTGTTGGGCACTGCATTCAGTGTGGAGCCTTCTTCAGGTTCTCCCTCTTTCTCTTTCTTTCAAATAAATAAATAAATAAAATCTTTAAAAAAAAAAAACCCTCCTTATATATCTGTTTTTACTCTTACTCTCAAAAAATCTGTATTCAGCACTAGAACAATTCTCTTAAAACTTAACCATGCTTTGTGAAAAACCCTGAGTAACAACCAGGGTAACTAGAGTACCTAAAGGTACTGCTTATCTTGTCCTTTCCATCACATTTCTGTCCTCACCTATTTTCTCTCTTTTAATCAATGTGCTTCAGCCATTCTGGCCTCCTTCCTAGTCAGTCCTCAAATTCTCCAGATGTGTTTCCTCTTAAGTATTTTTGTATCGATTGTTTCATCTTCTGAGAATCTTTTCCCTCCAGATATCTCCATGTATTCCTCTAGGTGCACTATACCTTCACCTCATTTAAGTCTTTACCCAAATGAAACATTTTTATAAGACTTTCTTTGAGCTCCCTATCTTAAATAGCAATCCCTTTCCCACCAGCACTCTTGATCTACCCTTACTCTGTCTTATTCTATAGCACTTACTACCTTATATCATATAATAATGTACTTACTTATTATATTTTATGTTTATACTGCTCTCTGACAGCTAGAATATGGGCTTCTCAAGAGCAAATATTTCTACATTTTATTCCTTTATGCATGACATGTACCTAGAATAGAATCTGTCATATAATAGGCATTTAATGACTATTTGATGAGTGAATGAATGATGGTAAGTGTTAAGAAGGTACTAAAGGATATGGATTTAAAATGGGATATTGTCAGTGGAGAGATGAGGAATCCCAAGAGATTTAAAATGTCAAATTAAAAGATCTTGTCACTGAATTCAGGGAGAGAAGAAAAATGTAAACAATGATTCCCAGATTTTAGGCTTTATAATCTGTACAGAGGATGGTGCCATTCAATGAGGTAAGAAATGGGAATTTAATCTGGTAACTGGATGTGGGACACTAATGTAGGAAGGACTATTTGTTAAGATTTATTTTTATTGAGATATAATGAACACACAATAAAATTGTCCCTTTTATGATTTTACTCACAAATCAGTGTGATACATCACATCAAACAGAGAAAAGATAAAAATCATATGATCATTTCAATAGATGCAGAATAAACATTTGACAAAGTATAACATCCATTCATGATACAAACTCTCAACAAAGTAGATTTAGAGAGAACATACTTCAACATAATAAAGACTGTATATATTAAAATTTCATAGCTAACATCATATTCAATAGTAAAAGTCTGAGAGTTTCTTTCCTAAGGTCAGGGACAAGGCAAGGATGTACACTCTCACCACTTTTATTCAACATAGTACTGGAAGTCTTAGCTACAGCAATCAGATAAGAGAAAGGACTAGAAAGCATCCAAATTAGTAAGGAAGAAGTCAAACTCTCACTATTTGCAGGTGACATGATACTCTACATAGAACACCATAAAGACTCTACCAAAAAACAACTAGAACTAACAAATGAATTCAGTAAGATCATAGGATATAAAATCAATGTACAGAAATCCATTTCTTTTTTTTTTTAAGATTTTATTTATTTATTTGTCAGAGAGAGTGAGCAAGCACAAGCAGGCAGAGTGGCAGTAGCCTTCCTCAGGCAGCAGAGGCAGAGAAAGAAGCAACCTCCCCACTGAGCAAGGAGCCTGATGCAGGGCTTCATCCCAGGACCCTGGGATCATGACCTGAGCTGAAGGCAGCCGCTTAACTGACTAAGCAACCCAGGCACCCAATCCATCACATTTCTATATACTAATAATGAAGCAGCAGAAAGAGAAATTAAGAAAACAATCTCATTTACAACTGTACCACATCTAATAAAAATACCTAGTAATAAATTTAACCAAAGAGGTGAAAGACCTGTAGTCTGAAAACTATAAAACATTGATGAAAGAAATTGAAGATGACACAAAGAAATGGAAAGACATTCCATGCTCATGGGTTGGAAGAACAAATATTATTAAAATATCTATATTACCCAAAGCAATCTACATATTTAGTCCAATCCCTATCAAAATACCAATAGCATTTTTCAAAGAACTAGAAAAATCTACCCTAAAATTTGTATGCAACCACAAAAGACCTCAAATAGCCAAAGCAATCTTGAAAAAGAAAAAACAAAACTGGAGGTATCACAATTCTAGTCATCAAGTTATATCACAAAGTTGTAGCAATCAAAAGAGTATGGTACTGGCGTAAAAAAATGACAGTTGGGTCAATGGAATAGAATAGAAAGCCCAGAAATAAGCCCACAACTCTATGGTCAATTAATCTTTGACAAAAGAGGCAAGAATATCCAATGGGAAAGAGTCTTTTTGACAAGGGGGAAATCTGGATACTAGATACAAAAGAATGAAACTGGACCATGTTCTTATACCATACACAAAAATAAATTCAAAATGGATTAAGGACCTAAGGGTGAGATCTGAAACCTAACAATCCTAGGAGAAAGCACAAGCAGTAATTTCCCTGATGTTGGCCACAGCAACATCTTTCCAGATATGTCTCCTAAGGCAAGGGAAACAAAGGCAAAAATAAACTATTGAGACTACACCAAAATAAAAACTTCTGAACAGTGAAGGAAATAACAAACTAAGAGGCAACCTACTGAATGGGAGAAGATATTTGCAAATAACATATCTGGTAAGGGCAGTATCCAGAATACATACAGAACATATATAACTCAACACAAAAAAGGCAAATAATCCAATTAAAAACTGGGCAGAAGACATGAACAGACATTTCTCCAAAGAAGATATATAGATGGGCAACAGACACATGAAGAGATTCTCAACATCACTCATCATCAGGGAAATGCAAATCAAAACTACAATGAGATATCACCTCACACCTGTCAGAATGGCTTAAATCAAAACACAAGAAAACAACAGGTAATGGCAGGGATGTAGAGAAAAAGGAACCCTCTTACACTGTTCGTGGGGAAGCAAACTGGTGCAGCCACTGTGAAAAATAAAACTACCCTATGTCCAGTAATTGCACTACTGGGTATTTACCCAAATAATACAAAAGCACTAATTCAAGAGGATATATATACCCCTATGTTTATTGCAAGATTATTTATAATAGCCAAGATATGGAAGCAACCCAAGTATCTATCAATAGATATATGTGTGTGTACATTTATTTATGTTGAAGACATCGCAGTGTGTGTGTGTATGTGTGTGTGGTGGATATGATTCAGCCATAAAAAAGAATGAAATCTTTGCCATTTGCAACAACATGGATGGAGCTAGAAAGTATAATACCAAGTCAATCAGACAGAGAAAGACAAATACCATATGATTTTGTGAAAATTAAGAAACAAAGCAAATGAGGAAAATTAAAGAGAGAGAGAAAGACAAACCAAGAAATAAGACTCTTAACTATAGAGACAATCTGATGGTTTCAGAGGAGAGAAGGGTGGGGGATGGGTGAAATAGGGGAAGGGAATTGGGAGTGCACTTACCATGATGAGCACTGAGTAATGTATAGAATTGTTGAATAACTATACTGTACACCTGACACTTACATAACACTGTTAACTACACTGGAATTAAAATAAAAAATAAAAGATAAAACAATTAAAAATAAAATAAAATTGGCCCTTTTAAAGTGGATAGTTCAGGAGTTTTTAGTATATCCACAAAGTGGTTGTGACCATTACCACTACCTAATTCCAAGACATATTTTTTTTAAGATTGTATTTATTTATATGAGAGAGGAAGAGTGAGAGAGAGCATGGGAAAGGAGAAAGTCAGAGGGAGAAGCAGACTCCCCGCGGAGCTGGGAGCCCAATGCGGGACTCCGGGATCATGACCTGACCTGAAGGCAGTGGCTTAACCAACTAAACTACCAAGGAACCCTCCAGAACATTTTCATTGTCCCATAAAGTAACCCCATACCTGTTACCAGTCAATTCGTAGCCCAAGCCTCTGGGGAACAACAAATACACGTCTCTATGAATTTGGCTACTATGGACATTTAATATAAATAGAATCATATATCATGTAACCTTTGTGTCTAGTTTCTTTCACTGAACATAATGCTTTCAAGGTTCACCCATATTGTAGCATGTATCGGTATTCATTATTCTTTATGGCTGAATAATATCCTATTGTCTGGATATACTGTATTTTTGTTTATCCATTCATCAGCTAATGCACATTTGGGTTGCTTCCACTTTCTGACCATTATGAAAAATGATGTTACGAACATTTATGTTCAAGTTTTTATGTGAGCATAAAAATGCCACCTGGGAGTGTCATTGTTGGGTCTCAGGGTAACTTTATGTTTAATTTTTTTTGAGAATGTCAGCTGGTTTTAAATAAAGTAATCATATGATTTGTTTGCTAGGGAGAGTCCTAGTCTATGCTTATTATCACAGTGAAGTTATTAATAGTATCCCCTTTCACTCTTAAAAGAACCCAAATCAGGACATTTTATCATATGATCACCGTAGTTAGAAGGTTCTGGACCTGAAGAAGGTAGCAACGATTACAGTCAGTACTTAGAAGTCATAGGAAGATTGCTACATGGAAGCAGATAGTCAACAAGAGTGTCTATAAATATGAAGAGAAGTGGTT
Organism: Enhydra lutris kenyoni; assembly: GCF_002288905.1. NCBI lineage: Eukaryota > Metazoa > Chordata > Mammalia > Carnivora > Mustelidae > Enhydra > Enhydra lutris. The sequence goes on along the minus strand of NW_019154085.1, from coordinate 92,923,353 downwards.
TAGTTTCAGTGTTGTATTAGTTTCATGTACATAATATAGTAACCCAATAATTCTTTACATTAATGCTATTCCACTGAACGGGTAGCAATTCTTTTTTTTCTTTAAATCATTTTGCAGTCATGGATCATATTGCTTGCTTTCTCTTTGCTGACACTTCTTTTCCCTTGAGTTTTATGTAACACTGGCCTATCACTTCCCTCCTACCATCCTGAAGGATCCTTCTCAACAACTTTTATAGGTTCATATTCCTCCTTTAACTCTTTAAATGTTTATATGTCCCAGGCTGATGAAGGTTGCTCAATGGAATAGCATTAATGATGCTAGTAAAGCAATTTTGGTGAAATGGTACATGGAGTCCCAAACAAAAGCAAGCAGAGAACTCTGGAAAGGGAGATAATCAGTATGGGTGCTTAATAGTGAGAGGAGGTATATGTTTGGGCTTTGTTGTCATTGTTAATATTTTTTAAGATTTCATTTATTTGCTTATTTATTTAGAAAGAGATGAGCACGCTCATGAGCAGGGGGAGGGGCAGAGAGAGAGAAAGATTCTCCAGCAGACTCCATCCTGAACACAGAGCCCCATACAGGGCTCAATCACACCAACCTGAGATCATGACCTGAGCTGAAATCAAGAGTCTGATGTTTAACTAGCTGAGCCACCCAGGTTTCCCATGTTATTAATTAATTAATTTTTTAGATAAAAGAGATTGAAGTATATCCAGAGAAGTTGAAGATGACAGGGAGGAAAAGATCATGGGAAAAGTATGTTTGATTGCATCTAGCTGGGCTGGCAGGTAGCCGACATGTAGGCAGAGGAGGGGAAAGCAGCTCAGATGACCCAGAAACCCCTTCTATACTGGGGTATGAGGTGTGGCAAGGATGGGAGGCTGTGGGGATAATTTAGTGAGTATTAAGGCCAGAGTGGATTGGGAGAAATGAAAAAAAAAAAAATGAGGACACTTAGGAAGGCATCTGTTTTCTGTGCCAAAGGCAGAGTGTGAGGCAGAATGCTGAGCAGGGGTCTTGAGGGAAATGACCTGGGAAAGACAAGATACTGGCAAAGAATGTTCAGCATTATTTACAGTATTAGAAGCCCAGCAGAAGTTGAAGATCCTGAACTCAGGGTATACAGGGCACTTTCCAATAGCAGGATGAAGGAAATACAGAGAAAGCAAGAGCTGAGCTGGTCAGAATTGGATTTCTGCAAGGTGGGCAATTCAGATGTTAAGGGGAAAAGGAAGCAGAAAGGAGCCAGAATGGGTGAATATGGGCCCCAGTATTTGGGTTAAATAGGAAATTTTTTTTTTTTCTCCCAGTCAGTTAAACTTTGGCATACAACAAGAAGTTAAGAGAAAGCAAAAAACAAACAAAAAGGCAAAACAAAACAAAACAAAACAAAAAAACAACAAAGTTACAACAGAGAACCTGACTTCTTTCATACCTATCTCAAAAGGAATATATAACAAAGCATTTTCAGATGTTTTCTTAACACTGAACTAAGAATAGTAATAAAATGTCAAAAATATCAATTTATGTTGCAATCTGCTCACAGGGAAGAGATGAGATGAGTTTAGCTGTAATAAAATTAGACCAAACACTGAAATCTAACAGACTTTTTTTGTTCATTTATGTTGCATTGCTAAGGTTTCAGATTTGTATTTACTCTTTCATAATAAATATTTTATTTTTTTTAAATTTGTGATCAGTCCAGTCGCATTTATCATTAGCCTCACAATACTGATAAGATTTGACATTATTGTCCACTTGCCTTTTATGGTTAAACTTTTGATTGTTAATTTTAAAGTATAAATGATTTGATACTTTTAATTTAGATGGTTTTCAATTTTCTGGAACTGTTCCTGAGTTCTTTATGCTATTAAACATAAGATAGTATGATAAAAGAAAAAACAGATTCTAAAAATGAGCTTCACATTAATTATATTTAACTTGTCTAAAATGTTAGTTTTAAAGGTACTACTGGCAAAAGTTATTTCACCTCCACTCCCTAACAATGAATAGAATAACCAAATGAACAAAAGTCTTTCATATCAGTCATAATATAAATCTGTTTTATATCGTGATCTTATTGTACAGGTTGACACTATGCTCTTTTCCACCCCTCTGTATAAATCCTACATCTTCTGTGCAATTGATCTGCGGTCAGTTCCAGTTCTATTTCCTCAGAGTGCGTATTGGTTTACAACATTGAGTTTCTTGGTTAAGACTCAAAACTGTCCCGTGTGTGTGGAGGGTAGAGAGAGACCAAAGAAAGAGGCAAGCCACTCAATTAGATGGCTGTTTTTATAGGGAAATGGTACTTATTTACAAGGACAGCCATAAAACAAATAGATCACCATACCCTCCCACTAGAATCCTTGGAGTTTATATCAAGGCTTTAATAGGGTCCTGTCACATGTACCAGCCAGATGATCTGAATAATGCATTATTCTCTCAAGGATATGTCCTTGAAGTGGCTCCTAGATGGGAAAAGGGGACCGGGTCCAGTTCATGGGCAAATGGGCAGTGGTCATGTCCTCTCAATGACCTCCTCCCAACAGTGCCTTCCTATAGGACCTACACTGATCCTATACTGATCATGATCGATTCTACACCACTGCCTATACAACCCTGAATTATCTGACCCAGGCATTCTTCTCCAATCTCGTAACACTCTCCCCCTTGCTCATCATGCTCTCATCTCACTGGGTATGATGGTTAATTGCATGTGACAATTTGACTGGGCCATAGGATGCCCCAATATTTGATCAAACATTATCCTGGTTGTGTCTGTAAGGATGTTTATGAATGAAAATGACACTTGTCTCTCCTGGGTCTCCAGCTGACTATATACTTGGGACTTCTTAGCCTCCATAATTACCAGAGCCAATTGTATATGTTATACAGATATATGTCTGTGTTCATCTGTGTGCACATGTGTTTGTGTATCTATCTCCCATTCGTTCCATTTCTCAGGAGAACCCTAATACACTGGGTTTTTCATTAAGCTCTTTTCTGCTGCAGGTCACTCTTACCCCTTTCTCCAGATCTTCCCATGGCTGCCTCCTTTTTACAATTCAAGTCTCTGCTCAAGTATTCCTCCTCCTGGCAGAATTCCCTGACCACTCTAATAAAACCTTTCTCTAGTCACTCCATAAACCCTGATTCTCCACCAAGCACTTTTTTTTTTTTCTCCTTAGCACTTAGTGAAGTCCAGCATTGTATTGTTTACTTGTGTATTTGTTCTTGGCCTACATACACTTTTCCTTAGTATTACATTCTAAGATAAACAAAATCTCTTGTTTTTATTCACCAGTGCATCTCCGTGGCCAGGGAAAAGCCTGGTACATACTAACAACTCAAAAAACATACTACCTTTTGTTTAATGGGATGAGGAACTCAGGAACAATTTCAGATTAATTCATTCTATACTTATTTTTAAGTAGCTCTTTGTACGTATTACCAACCTGAGGGAAAAAAGTACTGAGCCTATAATGATAAAACCTCAGCTTTGAGTCCATTTCTTCATCAGACCAAAAAGGCAAGTGATGCTTCCTCTTCTTACCAAATAGGGGTCAAACGTGTGATGCACTTGGAAGTGCCCTTACTACACAAACAATGGTTAAGTGTGATCATATGGTGGGATAACTGTTGTATCTTGTTATCCCACTGTACATCATATTTTATTTCCATTTGATACTTTATGAGTACTTCTGCATATTATTCTTTGCAAACATAACTTAGTGACTAATGCTTTATGTGGATGTGTACTCATTTTTAATCTTCCTCCAATTTCTGGACATTTTGAGTTATTGCATTTACATTAAACTTACCTGTGATATACCATAATAAATTAAGTATATACCTGATTGTTTCAGAATAGCCCTGCAGACATGGAATTAATACACAAAGATAAGAACTATTATGGCACTCTGAACATTATGACAGACAACTAGAGGTTGTACCAGTTTTCATACTTACCATCTTCTAAGTGTTGAATTAGATTGTTTTTATCTTTTACACTCTTAAGTGTAAGAAATAGTTTCCTGTTGCCTAATGCTTGAATTATTGGTTAAGCTAAGTGTATGTTGTGCATTTATTAGACATTTGTATTCCCTTTCCTAAGAATTGCTTGCTATGTTATTTTGACCATTTTTCTATTGGGCTTAAGAATTTTTTCATTTTATCAATTTATATTGGTATTTGTATAAGGTATTATAGATTGATTGCTCTTATCATTTATCATGAATGTTTCAAATGTTTTCCTAATGTGTCTTTTGTCTTTAAACTTGTATATGACAAAGAACTTTATTTTTTAAGTAGTCAAATCTATTGATAGCTCTTCTGGCTGTGATTTCCTTCATAACCATTATGCCTAGGGTGTTATTCCTTACACTTAGATCAGATAGTTATTGATATTCTTTTTTTCTCCCAGTTCAGATATGATTTTATTATTTACTTTAATTCCTAATCCACCTGGAATTTTTTGGTACATAAGCTGGGGACCTTACTTGTTCCCCGCCCTCATGTCTGACCAAGCATTATTTATTCATTTATGCTATCAGTATCCATATACTAAATGCTCCATTGGCAAATATCTGTCAGAAGGGTTGTTCACTTTGTTCCAGTCTGATCTATTGGTTGAATCTTAACACCATTCTATTTCAAATTATTAAGGAATTACTACATGATTTGTGGTTAGGCAAAAAGAGTTCCTTATTATTGCTCTTTTTTTAAAAAAATAGCATTGGCTCTCTCTCTCTCCCCGTCTCTCTTTTTTTAGACCTTATTTATTTATTTGAAAAAGAGAGAGCACACATGGGCAGTGGGGAGGGGCAGAGGAGGTGGGAGAAACAGAACAGGGAGCCTGACTTGCGGCTCAATCCCAGGACCCTGAGATTATGACCTGAGACAAATGCAGATGCTTAACCGACTAAGTCACCCAAGTGATCCAGCATTGGCTATCTTTACTTGATTGTTCACTGAGATGAAATTTAGACTCTTTAAGTTATAACATCTCAAACTTAAATTTTTGTTGAGATTACATTGAACTTATAAATTAACTTGGGAAGATTTTATATATTTTAAAATTTCAATCTTATGTCACAGAGTGAAAACTATATTTCTCTGTTTCAAAATTTGTATCAGGTTCTACAAACAAAATTTCTAGTTTTCTTTACAAGTTTTTTAAAGTTTTTATTAAATTATAAACAAATATTATATATTTGACTTCAGTTCTTGTTTTGGTAGTCTTGATGTTGTTATACTATTTCCAGGGAAGTAAATATTACTCACATATGATATCATTTTATCTCATATATTGGGAGAAGAATTGAGGGGAAATGAGGTACTTATGAAGTGAATAGAGGAGAATATGTAAGAGAGGGGACAGAGGGGTCAGGTCAGGAGCCATTTCTACACAGAGATAGACTTTATAAACTCTCATGTGGTTTAATTTTGTTCCCAGCAGGCCTCATTTTTCACTTTTAGACAATCATTCCTTTGATTTAAAGTATGATACACCCAAGAGTATCCCTAGCAAAAACTCATACCATTATCATCCTGTAAGAGATCATTAAATATTTTAATAGATAAAGGAGCAAAGATAAGAGTTGATAATAACTGAACAGTATCAGAGCACAAATAATACATTATGTTAAAGGAAAAGAATATTATCCCTGTGCTAATCATGGTGTAGAGGTATTGTGAGTCCAAAACCAACATGCCAACAAAATAGCTGTCAGTAGAAGCTAGGGCCCTAGTCAAAATTAGAAATACAGTAATTAGTCTCTGCGTGAAAAGGCTTAACAAAAGCTATAAGCATTAAAATGTGTAAGAATCATGTCAAGATATTAAGCAACTGCAGAATAATCCAAGACAGAAGAAAGAGGTGATAGGTGACATGAAGATTAAACTTCCAGTCAGAAAAAAAGACAATACTATACTGGAAATAATGAGTAATTCCAATAATGAGAACATCAATAATGAGTACTTTTGTTCTTGAAATCTTAGTAAATATAGTACACTTTTCTATTCACCAAATTCTGGGTTAAAGATTAGCTTTTGGCTTCCCAAATCACCTTCTTCCTCTCATCATCCTGAATATGTTGGAAACAGACAAAATGGCTACTATGTCTATGGTCCTGGGCATTCAGTAAATGACACTAGGAATCACGTCATAAGTACAAATAGAGGAGAGAGTGGCCAAAAATGTAGTTGGAGAGAGTGTGCCAATCATACTTCATGTAGCTTCCAAATTTGCCAATGGTGACTGAGTGGAATGAGAGATTAGAGAGTCTGAAAATCTGCCTTACCATATTATGATGTTCTATTAATAATAATTTGCATTCAAACCGTATGTTATCGTTTGGAAAGTGCTTCCATAACTACAAAAGACTGTGATCATCCAAATATTCCTTAGAGTCTGAGGGCTAGTCTGAGCAGTTATAATTAATCCCATTTTATGACTAATGAAAACAAGTCTGAGAGGTGTAATGACCTACCAAAGTAACAAAGTTACTGAGGTGCAGAGATCTTGAACTCAGTCCTTCTGAAAGTCCACATAATTTCTTCCCCACAATGTTTCCATTTCTGCTGCTCCTTCTGCCCAGCCATTGGTTCTCAAACTTGGTTGCTTCTTGAAATCATCTGGGAACATTTAATGAAAACTATGGTCCTACTCCTGGAGATTTGGATTTACACTCAGTCTGGAGTTCAGGATCTCTGAAAGCTCTGAGATGATTCTAATAGAGCAAAATGTGAGAACCACTACCACCAGACCCATGAATTAACACTAATGACAAGTGCTCTATTCAGAAAGGCAGTTGGGGATTTAGTGATCCATCCCAGTATCAACCAAAATATCTCATTTCAGATCAACTGGCTGGGCGGATGGTGGTGGAGGTGTGGTCTGACTTACAGAGGTAGCTCCCTTAATCAATTATATAGTTAGTAAGACTTAACCAGAGCCCGTAACTATCTCTTTACCCCCTCTTCATTCTCTTCATTTCTGTACCTAGGGGTTGAGGAAGGTGGTAAAGGGATGATTTCTGGAAGGCAGAACCACGTATTGAGGAACATGCTTCACCCATGACCAAGGTAAGCTAAAGTGGGGAAGGGCAGACTCATAGAGACTGGGTCTTCAGACTGAGAGTCAGCCAGGGTGGAAGTGCTGAGACAGGAAGAGGAGATGAATCAAAGCAGAAACGAGGCTGGGCTGGAGGTAGTGGGACATTGTCCTGCATAGGGAAAGGTATTTATGTAAAATTGCATGTGCTCTCAAAACTAGTTAGGTTAGGTGAACTAGTGGGCTTGGATAAGTAGGACAGAACCAGAGAAACGTGTCCAAAGCTATGATGAAATATCAATAGCTGAATTCAGAACTGGTGCTGTTAGGCGCTCATGCATGGGGCAACGGGTCACTGTTTACATCTCTACAAGCGAGGAGACTCTGCCTTTCATCTCTTCTGGAGCTCTCGTCCCTAGTCAAATGACTTCATACCAGAGAAGTCAGGTATTTAAATGGATTCTTTTAGGAAAGTACTTCCTGTGTCCTACACTGGAGCTCAAAATGTATTTTTCCCACCATAGGAAAAAAAAGGTAACAGTGCTAGTGAAAGAAAATTTGAAATAGCCTTATTAGAGTAATATTCCAGAACAAAGGGATTGGGACCTGAAAACCAACTTCCACATTTAACATATTTATCTCTAAGGAGAAGGCACTGTAAGTTTCAAATCATCTTCTAAATATTTGGTTCCATTGCAGCAAGTTTCTTGTGAGCAAGGTCTGTGTCTTTCTTATCATTGTACCACTGGGGCTTAGCACAGAGCACATTTATATTGAATTGTTCAAACATGGACACATTTATGAGTTGCCAACCACCTCTACTTAAAGACACAGGAATAAGTAATGCCTCAAATACTTTCATGCACCCTTTTCCCCCTTTCTATTTTGATATGAGATAAATTAAACACTGTTATCAAACGTAAATTCTAGTACTAGAAGGCAAATGTAAAGGTTTCTCGCCTTCCTGGCATCCTCCTTTATGGATAGGAAGAGGTTTTTAATCCACCTGCAGTCCAGGACACCCACAGGCAATAATTTGAGAATCTCCCTGCCATTTAGCATATTGGTGTTTGTACTGGTTTTGTCTAGGACAGATTGTCCTTCTCCCGGTTTCTCTCTTTTTTCCTTTCCCTGCTTTATCAAGATGCAGACCTTTTTATCTGCTCACAAAAGTGAACTCGTAAGTGCTGGTTTGTGATCAAGAAGCAACAAAGCTGTCATCTCCCTAAATATATTTTTATATTTTGCTTGGGGTTGTCACTATAAATAAGAGAAAGTATTGCTGATGGGGTTTTTCATGTGTGTGCTCTCTTTCTCTCTCCCTCCTCATTCACTTCATCATCACCAGGCCCCCAGAGCTGTGTCACCACCCTGAAACAAATGGGGTAAAGCAACCAATTACATTAAAATGCAATATAAATAGAGGAAACAAGCAATTTTTAACTCGGGTTTCCTGAAAAACTGTTCATATTCTGGTGGCTATTCAAGGGAAGGCAACAAATAAAGAAGTTATTTGGCTGTCATTTCATTTGAACTATTATAGGATCTAAGTGGCCCCGGGGAATAGTCCCATGGAAAACTCTCTCCCTTACAAATAGCTTAGTTTTTGTCTATGTCATTCATTTGGGAGAATACAGAGACTGATGGAAGGCATTTCTGGCATAGTCTTAGGAAAATTACTCTGGGAACATGACCAGTGAAGAGGATTGGGAGAATAATGAACATAGAGACTGAATTCCTCCTGTCTTCTAGAAATGAAAGGACAAGAACAGATAGAAGTCCCCCTGCCAGGAATTGTCATACATATGCCAACCTCTTACAGCAGGCAATGTCACCAAGCATCAAGGTGCCCTTAGAACCTGAAAATGTGGAAGTGAGAGGTAGTCACATTTAGCAGGCTACTTTGAATCACACAGAGCACGAGTGGTGAACACCTTTGGTTGTGATCACCCTTGTCATACCCAATGCAGATATTGCAAATGAATTACAACCTTCTCCCCCTCAACCTAAACTTAGCTTGGAAATCTGCTTTATTACAGAGTGCCAGATACATTATCCATCAAATGATATCAGATAAGAAATGTTTGCTCTCCATGAACTGGAGGGTCCCCAAACATCTGCCTGTTCATTCAGGTCTGATCTAGGCTTGACTGAAGCAAGTGAGCCCCTGACCTCTGACCTGAGATTCCTGCCCCTACTCTAGGTGTGATCATACCCCTTACCATGACTGACCTGTCATGGGCTCTTAGTTTTCTCTCACTATCACATCCACATCACTTCACTTTCTCTGCTACTGTGTGACCTCCTGCCTCCATAATATCCAGGCAAGACTCATGGGCTGTTTTCTTGAAAACAGAAATGGAGTAGATTGATGATGATGATGATGATGAGAGATGGTACAGGTTTTCTCTGTATCTCTGCACCCAGATGTATGAAGTGTTTCTAGCTGTTCAATTCTAGTCAGAGATATGTGACTAAGTTTTCAGATGACTCACTTGGCATTCCATTTTGGGACTGTGCTGTCCCTTTCTCATTTTCAGTTATCTAGGAAAACACAGGACTGATGATGACCATTCTAATGACATCTATAAATAGTTTTCCCATCCAAAAAAAAAAAAAAAAAAAATGGAGATGACATGTGAGCTTCGCCATTTTTAGATGAAGCTTTCGCACCTACCTTCATATCAATTATAGCCATAATACTGACTTACACATATTTTTTATGAGACCTTTGGTATATTCTACCTCCTTCAATTCTAACACCTTCATTTGAGTCTGATAACAGTCTCTGAAAACTGATTTTTGAGGATTATTAAGTCGTACTAGTCTATAGTAATGGAGATAAATTTCAGCATTTATAATTCAAAATAATTTTGAGTCATGATAAAAATCTTATCTCATCATCCTTGTTTTCATAATGAGTGCTGTGTTTTCTGAAATACTCAAGTTTATTATCTATAAACACTTGCAGCCAGTAGGAAGTACAAAGGGTCCCAGCAGTTTATGTGAGTTCTTGAGGGGCATTTTCTGAGACTCTCAACCTTCAGAGGCTTCTTTCCCATAAGCTGACTTTTAAAATGAAAAAAATTGAAAGTAGGAGAAATAGAGAAAAATGGTTCAATCTTCAGATCAGGCAATTGCCTCAGAGTGAGTGGGGTTGGCAGCTATTTTCGGGTGTTAGGAATTCTGAAATTCTTGCTTACTTCAACCTGTCTCTTAAATTTCCAACATAAAATGTACCTCTCTGAGTCAAGAAAACTCTCTTCCCTGGGAAGCATCACTCACTAAACGTTGTTCGTTAGCTTCTGATGTAAAGCAGAGTCAGCAGGAATGGTAAGTCATGACAAGGGAGAAACATTAGACCCTTGCGTCTCATCCTCTCCTCTGACTGGAGTGGCTTTATAGATACTTTAGGGACATCTTGAAGTTGGGAACTATATCTTTCTGTGACCAATTTTATGTTACCAGAGCATTTTCACAAACTATGTTCCTAACAGAGCTTTCTCTGTGTGGAAGCTCAGCTCCTTACCTCATATCCTTCTCCTTCCCACCACCCATATTCTGCCAGATGATAAGCCAGACCCTAAGCCTGGTCTCCTCCACTAGTGTCCAGCTTTCCTCAGAGACCACCATCTCTTTTCTCCTTCATGGCCTTAAACAGGCAGCAGGTCTTACCCGAAATTGCATAGCTCATAGTCCTTTCTGGGATCCTCATTACATTTCCATTTCCTAGGTAAAACGACATTGTCCTAGCTTTCTCAGAGCACGTGGTGACTGATACAACTTGATTCCAATGACATTAAGTCCATTAGCCTGAGGGAAAGCACGAACCGTATGAGCACTGGCTTGAGCTACGTGAAGGACAAGAGGCTCCTGGAAGACTTACTTGATTCACAAACATACATGAAAAACATTTTGAAGCTTCAGAAACACTGGTGATGTGGAATTCAGAAAAATTCACAAACATACATGAAAACCACTCTGAGAGCTTCAGAAACATTGGTGGTGTAGGATCCAGAAGACGGTATGCTAAGGTTCTGAAATATGCTTAATGAGCTAGGTAGAGCCTTAATGTTCATTTGACCTCATAGGTACAAGGCTGCTGATAACTAGGAATATTTGGTTTATCATAATGACATGATTTCCATGGATATAGAATCAATGTTTCTTAGGAAATTTGGGACTCTTCATGAGCTATTTTTTTTTAAATATTTTATTTGTTTAAGGGTGCCTGGGTGGCACAGTCATTAAGTGTCTGCCTTCGGCTCCACTCATGATCCCAGGGTCCTGGAATTGAGCCCTGCATCAGGCTCCCTGCTCAGTAGGAAGCCTGCTTCTCCCTCTCCCACACCCTTTGCTTGTGTTCCCTCTCTCACTCTCTTTCTCTGTCAAATAAATAAATAAAATCTCTTCTTTAAAAAAAGATTTTATTTATTTATTTGTGAGAGAGAGAGAGCATAATCTGGGTTTGGGGGTAGGTACAGAAGGAAAGGGAGAAGCAGACTTCCCACTGAGCAGGGAGCCTGATGTGGGACTCCATCCCAGGACCCTGAGATCATGACCTGAGCCAAAGGCAGATGGTTAACTAACTGAGCCACCCAGGCCCCCTTCACAAGCTCTTAAATCACTTTAGTATCTATAATTGTCCGCGAGAACATAATTTTAACAAAAGGCTTTCCAGATTTATTTTACTATGCCAGTCGATTCAATAAACAGTCTCCAGAGACCTCTGAGTATAAATCTCATTAATGTTTGGCTTAATAGAAGATAGTCGGAGCCCCATATCTGCTTCTGCATTATTTCTGTTGTATGTTGTTTTCCCCAGCAACATATGAAGAACACCTGGCATCAGGCAGGTATGTAGTTAGAAAAGTAAGGGGAATGCTAATTGCTTTTCCAGATAATTATAAATACTCTTTCTTGATAGTACACCAAAATTCAACAAGTAGTTTTTTTTGAAAGGGTCGCTGTGTGTGGAATTTGAAACCTTGTACCAATGAACTTTTCTCACTTTGTTACATTATAGTCCATTAGCCTATCTTGCACATTGAATGGATCTTTTTACCATGTGTGATTCTATAACATTACCCATTGGGGATCTGAAAAATATTGGTTCACAGAGTTATGAAATTTTATAAATGTTGACACATTTCATTGTACAATATCAAAAATCACACATTAATTATATCACCAGTCTCATTAGAAAAGTCTCTAAATATTGGGAAGCTGCCAAGCTCATGGCGATGGATGCAAGGTTTCAAGTGAAAGTTTAAATTTTATCACTGACAACAAATACAGGCAGTTGTTTTTCTCAAAGTGACAGATACTCATTTTCTTAATGTCTCCCAACTACCCACATCTGACTATCGACAGTTTGTCTCTCTTGTACTTTTAAGTAAAAATGGCATTTTGAAAGAAATTAGTAGTCCAGTGTGCAACCCAAACAACTGCACGAGTACTACTCCTAATAGATAATCATTGTATTTCTGTAGACAACCATTCATCATGTATACTTCCCACCTTGTCACCAGAATATTTGTGATGATTAATTTTATTTTTCAACATGGTGTTTTTGGGTGGCTCTACTTTCTCTTATCTGTCCTGAAAAATAAATGAGCAAAGAGATATCTAAAAACTGACAACCAAATGAATGAAGTTAAAATCATTTCCTAAGGCAGCCTTGCCCCAAACCCTTAGAGCTAGCTGCGGGGGTGTGGGGTGGTGTGTTTGCATGGTGATGCTAGTGCCTCCCCTGGTCTCTCTTCTGTCAGTGCCACAGCATGTGAAGGGTCAGCTAGCCACACCACCTCTTACCCTGCTCAATTTGCTTCAACCCAGTGGGGGCTCTTTAAATAGCAGCAAGTATGCCTGCAATTCCAAACCTAATTTCATGCATAATTGATAGCTCATAAGAACTTTATCAGATTCCAAAATATATATATATATTTAAAAATGATGATGTTTAAGTCCTTTATGTTTGCTGTAGATTCACATCAGGAAGAGGAACCCTTTAAGGAGAAGAATATGGCATTTTCATTTGCATAAAGACAATAAAACTCTTTCAGCAGCAATTTCCCCATATATAAAAAGTGGGAACATAGCACCTTGGTGACACAGACATCGGTTACTTAAACAGATGCCACCTTCTAAACTCACTCAAGCAACCCTCTGTTCCAACCAGAGACCCTTAAACCAAAATTCAATGTGTGGATGGAGCTTAAAAGGGGAACTTTGAATAATGATTTGTTTTACTTCCCAGCTTTACTATGAATTTGTCTGACTTTTGTTATGTTTTTAATTTAGCAAAATCTCCATCATCTCTCTCAGTAATTCCTTGCTTCGAACTTAATCTCCACAAGCTGCAAAATTCAATACTTCCTTCCAAGATTCATTGCTGATTAGCATTAGCCCTTCAGAGAACCAGATGAACCATGGCTTTTGTTTGTTTGTTTGTTTCTTCTTGCAAATACACTTTAATGACTTCAGAGGGCAGGATTCTAGCTCTATCTAAAAGAGAAATGAAACTTGGTTTCTTTTTTCTAAGTAGCACAGAGAGTCCCGGACTGATGTTTTCCAGTTAAGCAACACTTCCCCAGCCCGAGACTGATAAGTTCCTTCAGAAGTTAGGCTTACACTTCTAAATCAGCAGTTCATGAAAGGCATTACGAAAAACTATTATACTGCTATAATAGATGACAGCACAGTTGTATATGTTACACCTTGAAGTAAGCAGTAGGATTTTCAATCATTTGATAACCTTGAAACTGCTAAGGTATCAAATTGCTATCATGAATATTGTGCAGGAGCAGGAATAACTCAGGAAGCTGCCTTTGTGAATAATAATCAGAAAACTGCAACATTTTTACCGAGAAAATAGATTTGAGGCACTGGTGTATTGACAAGCTCTCCGGCAAGAAACTAAGGGAGACATTACAAGTACATTTGCATTGGGCGATGCATCAATCCATCATAAATTCCAACAGCATTGGGTTTGTAAGATCTAATCAGTTAAAAAATTATTAGCAAAGCTTATGTTGTTTGTTAAAATTTCAAGGATAAAGGGTAAGGAGAACCCCAATGTTATTTTATAGCTGAAAACAATAAACAAGACATTTATTTAATATTTAAACTTCTCTGTGTGCTCTCAAATCTAATTCATTTCATCAGAGAACCAACAAGAAGGGGTTTGGAAAGTGAGGACTTGCTCTAATAGGTAGGCATCTAAATCAATAGCAACATGAAAACATGGTAAAAACAGTACATGTTTATTACACATCTCTTTTCCTTAAAAATGTATCTGTTTATTTCTACCAAATCCCAGATTTGTTCTTGAACAGAGCACCCAGTGCTGGTCGGTAGCATTTCCAGACAACAGAGTCTACTGAGAACCCTCGACAGCCGCGTGAAAACTCAATGTCTGGAGTGATTCATCATTGTGTCAGACTGGCCAGCGCTTTGTCACAGTGACTGACAATGGGAGAAACTTGGAAATAATACAAAGATTCTCTGTTCACTGATAGTGTCTGCACCATGATTAGAGAAGAAAGCTTTGAGACTGTGAGAGGAATCTTAATTTTTCCCCCAAATGAATTTTGATGTTTTTACTCTTTGTAGGTCAAACCCTACCTAACAATGAGTCTTACTCAAAAGTGACCATTTTCATTTAAAATAATTCCTGGAACCTGATTACTGAAATAATCACACACCCAACAGCTTATTGGGTAGGGTGAATTATTTTTCAAAGCTGTAAAACCAACTACATCTGCTTTATATGGGATCATTGCATCCACTTGAAAAGATAAGAGTCATCCAGCAAAAGATTATCTGAACTGACTGGCTACTACATGGTGGTACCAACATGGTCTAAACTTACTCATGCTTAACCCTTCTTTCTTTGGAGCCTAGGATCATTTTATATTCAGCTTGGCAAAATCCTAAAAGGATAATGATATTAATTCCTGACTTCAGGTAAACTATTGCTAAATGAAGTAATTCAGAGCCTAGGTATTAGTTTTAGAAGTGGTAAGAAACAAATGTAAGTGATGTGCTCCAAATTCATGCCCTCCATAAGAAGTAAATGATATAGCATCTTCCACTGGTAATTGATAATTCACTGCCACCCTCTTATTAACAAGAAAAAAAGAAAGCTAAAATGTATCATATTTGAAAAATGTGGTTACAAGAGGAGTAAATTATCAGAGACCATGGTTAAGAATACTAGCATTTATTGACTTATAATGTGCCAGAAATTGCAAAAATAATATTTCATTTGTCCACAGGAAACTCTATGGGAAGAATTATCATCCCCACTTTCTAGAGAATGGAGACGTAGAAAAGAATAAATACCTTTTGCAAGATTATACCATTGGTAAATGGGGGAATTCAAATTTAAGTACAAAGTATGCCAAATATTTTAAGTACCAAGGGCATTAACCATCCCTCCAGAGTAAACAAAAGGATTTGAAGTGGGGTCCATGAAAGATAAAATGAAGGAATAAGAAAAGAAATACAGTCAAGTATCTGTACGAGGGATGGTCTCAAAATGTAAATCCAGCTATATCACTTCCCTCCCTCCTATCATCTGCTCTAAAATTTCATTGCCCTTAGGTTAAAGCCAAACCTCCTTATCATGACCAACAAAGCAATGCGTTATCTGTTGCATGCCTGCCTTTCAAGCCTCATCTTCAATTACCTCTTCCTCCTCCCCAGACACATTGGCTTGGTAGTGGTCCTTTCTATAGGGCATGCCCTCTCTCCTGACCTATACTGTTTTTAGTCACTGAAATTCTCTTGCTTACCGTTTTTTCCTGGTTAAATTCTCTTTATTCTGCGTAGCTTAGCTAAATGATACCATAAGGAGGTTGGATCCCACATATCATATGAACCACATACTTCTCCTTTATTTCCTATGCCAGATTTGTAACTTAGATTTGTCAGAATGATTTCTTATTTACATTTGAATCATCATCATCATCATCATCATCATCATCATCATCATCTCACTTGACTGGTAGCCCCAGAGCTTAGCTCTCCTTGACACACAAGGGGGCTTAATTAACTCAAAGAGTGAATGAATGGGTAAGTGGAAAGTTTCTACCTGTATTTCTTCTTATAGTTTGTATTTGAGTTTCATCTGGATTTATATTGCAATTCAAGGGCAAAATGAACAGGGTAGCACCTCCCCATTCTGAAATCGATGCTTATAATACTGATCTAAATGTACATTGGTAGTGACAGAGCCTACTAAAATCTGAGCATTCTGAATCCCATTTCACTGCCAATTATATCAAAGTCTTACGGGGTCATCCCCAGAAACACAAGACACCAAAGATGGGGAAAAATACAAAATTAGGTCCTCAGTGACCATGGAGAAAACATGAGTTCAGGAATGAACCTTGCTAATAGTAGCACCGCTTTTCCTCTGTGAAGCTGCCTGACCCAGCTCACGGTGCTGGTTTGAGCTCACAGACTTTAATAAAGATCCTGGAGATTGAATCCAAAAACTTGAGTTAGGAGTCATGTCTCCCAAGTCAAGGAGCTGACTGAACTCTGAGTGAGCGGTGGTAAAATAGCCAAAGTTCAAACACACAGAACACACCTCTGGCCCACCATCCATGGACAGAGGCTAGATCTAACCCTTCACTCTAGCCTGGTCTAAGATCCACCTGGATTGGAGCACTCATGACTTAAGCTGAAATCCATCTTCGATGTCTACATTTCAGATTTTCCTTGGTGAATATGTGAATTGCCCAATGCTTCTGTTCAAACCAGCACTACGATTCTGTCCTCACGTGGCAAGGGGAAAAATCCTTAACAAGCCTGAGACTTCAAGAGAAGCATCATCCCAGAAGTGTTCAGTATGCTTATTTTATGGGGATCCATACCAGTCACTCTGTTTAATTTGTGCTCACCCACTGACCCTAAACATCTGTACCAATTTCTGGCTTCTTACCTCAAACTTTATTGATCTTCTTGTGGTTTTCCTACTCTTATTTGGACATCTGGCTCTGAGAGAAAATCTTCACAATCCCCTGGATACTTTGTTACTGGTTGCCTCTTGCCCACCTGAGTCAGTTTCTTTTCTTTTCTTTTCTTTTTTTAAGATTTTTTAATTTATTTGACAGACAGAGATCACAAGTAGGCAGAGAGGCAGGCAGAGAGAGAAGGGGAAGCAGGCTCCCCGCTGAGCAGAGAGCCCGGTGTGGGGCTCGATCCCAGGACCCTGGGATCATGACCTGAGCCAAAAGCAAAGGCTTTAACCCACTGAGACACCCAGGTGCCCCAAGTCAGTTTCTTAATGCCAAAAGTCTACCTTAGCCTTTCTAAATGTCACTGGATATTTTTGAAAATGAGTAACACCAAGGAGGGCACATATTGCATGGAGCACTGGGTGTGGTGCATAAACAATGAGTTACGGATCACTGAAAAAAAAATTAAATTTTAAAAAATGAGTAACACCAGACATGAAACTACTGCCATGTAAACTAGTATGGTAGGAATAATCACACAGGTGATTTTAGTGTGCCGTCAATGTTAGGAGCTCCTGTTACACAGTCTTAGAATCTAGTGGAAATTAGAGGGAAGGGCAACTGTGAGGGAGAGTGGGTTCGTAAGGCAGAAGGGAATAAGTGGGTGGGAAAGGGATACGTAACAGAGAAGGTATCAGGTGGGGAGGAGACTGAATTAAAGAAAAATCCCTAAAAGCTATGCCGGGGGCACAACATAGGAAAGGAACGTGCTTAGGAGGCCAACAGAAGTGTAATCAGCCTAGACCCTTGGGTGTAAACCACTGATGCAAGGACACAGTGAACTCACACTTACTCCATTCCTATAGGAAAAACATCAGCCAGCCGTAGGCTTGTAAACATCATTTTTAGAAAATCACGATGCATGTGATTTTCCCTTGACTTTACTTGCTCATTTTATAATCTCGCCCCAGAGTAGAGGTGGTGGGGGTGGGGGACTTTCACTGTACAGCTGCCAGAAATTGACTACTACTTTTCATGAACTTAATAATTTTGGATGCCTGAAAAACCGAGGCTATAATTATAACACACTGAACTTTGTTCCGGGAAAGGCAACTGATTTAATAATATCATGCCTCAAGTAAAGAGCCAGTGTTTTGGCTTAAATGATGGGTGAACCAGCTCTCTTCCCTGAGTCATCCAGAAACATAAGTGACAAGTTTGAGGTTGAAATAGATATGCCGTAATTGGAAAACACTCCACATAGTGAGTTTGTTGTTCTTATCCTTTCTAAGAGAAAAGATGGGAAGTTGAGTTTGGATAAGACAGTCTATCACAGATTCATTTCAGCCTTATGTCATAGCTTTATTTAGAGGTAATTTAAGATTCCTATATATGGTAACATAGATTGAAACTTTCATTTCACCTCTTGCACTTTCTCCCTGCGCTTTCCAATTCCAGTCTTTGTTTTGGAATGAAACTATTAAGCTGCGATAGGAAGTTAAACACACTAGACAGGGAAAGGTGTGTGAGTCAGCAGTTTGTACCTGCCAAGAAAGGTATGAGAGGGCTTTTAAATTCATGTTATTGATGTGAATTATTTTGAAGACAGTGTGGTTGGCTGTTACAGTGAAATCTGGCAGGGATCAGCAATTTACTGATGATAAAAATAACCTAACAAACAACATTACATTCTCCAAACAGGCCCCAAAGCTGATCATTTGGTAATCAAGAGTCAAAGAGATAAAGCTACAGCGGATCATTTCCGAGTGCCTTAGAGAAGTCCCATAGAGAGGGGGCTGAACTGAGCTCCTTATCTCAGACGGTCAGATCACAGGTTCACAGTGAATGACAAATCTGCCCCAAATCACACCTGGGCTACAATTTCTTAGAGCCTTCATTCAAGTCTTCAGTGACAAATGCTGTGGAATCATTTATGTTCCCAGTTATTGCGGTAAAACCTGAAGAACCAGTCTGGAAAATTTGATCCACGTCAACTGCATCAAGATCTCCTGGGGAGATTAAAACAAAATAAAAGAAAACAAAAACACAATCCCCAAACCCAAAGGCCATCACTTCTGATTTAGTAGCGCTGGTGTGAGGCCTAAAAATATGTATATGAAAAGTACTCTCTGGTAATTTCCGAAGTGCCAAAATGTATGCTACCTACTGCTTTTGACAACTGGTGTATTAAAAGGCAGGATAAATAAGAATATGCAGAGTTTCTGTGGGTTCACTTGAATAATTTCTAGTAAATTCTATTTCTCCTCAACAGTTTTACATATTTGATCTGAATAGAAAATATTTAATACTAAGAATGTTAGAAATAAAAGAAGTCCACTTACTATGGACAAGGACAGAAAGATACATACAGAAAGCATGTTAATAGCTCATCCCTTCTTCTGGCCCAGGTGGAATAATGATGTATAAGTAGTTGGGCGCACTTATTTGGGTGCACAGATGTAGCAGGTGACCCAGTGTTAATGGCTATTCCTGGACATGGCTCACCTTTTGGGGGGGCACAATATTTCAGCCATAGGAGCATCTATGGAGATGGAGAGAAAACTTATCCTCAGGGGTGCCTAGGTGGCTCAGTGGGTTTAGCATCCAACTCTCAAATTTGGTTCAGATCATGATCTCAGGGTCTTGAGACCAAGCCCTGGGTCAGGCTCTGCACTGAGCATGAAGCCTGCTTCAGATTCTCTCTCTCTGCTGCCGCTAAAAGAGGGAGGGGGGAGAGATCTTAGATATAATCTGGTCCACCTCCAACTTGGAGTCATCCCTGACCGCCCCCCCTCTCTATTACATAGTCCAAATCCATTGAACAAACAATCTACCAGCAAACCCTTTAGCCTCTATCTTAAATATATCTGGAACAAGACCATTTCTCACCACCTCCACTGATGTGACCTTGGTGAGAGCTACCAGTAGGTCTCACTTGGATTACCAAACTCACTTGGATTCCTAACTGGTGTCCTCATTTCCTTCCTTGTCCACTATAGACTTTCCCTTCATAGCAGAGAGATACTTTTAGAATGGAAATCACATGTTATGGATCTGGGCAAAAACCCAGTCCTTACAATGACTTGCAAGATACCACATGACTCGTTTCCTGCTTACTTCTCTAATCTCATCTCCTATAATTTCCTACTTTTTTATTCTGCTGCAGGTATGCTGACCTCCCAGGTATTGGCTGAACATTTCAAGTATGCTTCCTCTCAAGTCTAATGTCCTGGTGTTTCTTCTGTCCAGAATTTTCTTTCCACATATACCCCCAGGGCCAATTTCTCAACTCATTTAAGTCTTTGCTCAAAGGATACTTTCTTGGTAAGGCAAACCCTGATCCACTAAATTAAAATTCCAACTCACCCCTTCTCTGCTCCCTATCCTGGAAATACATATCCATATTTCCTGTTGCTTGTTGAACATCTGCTGAATGGCTCTCTGACATCTAACATGTTATCACAAGAGGGATTCTTTACCATTCCCTAATCTTGCTACTTTACTTAATGGTATCCATTCCATAAGGGAATTTCAAAATGAAAATATATTAACAAAGCTCCATGTCGAAAGCTTTATATGCATCATATCATTCAGTATTTTCTCTGGTCCCCTGAACACAGTATTTTTCCCAATTTAAATCAAGAACAGCAGGGGTACATAGTAAATGGCAGAACTGGAGTTCAAAATTAGGTCCCAATCATAGCATACCCATGTCTTTCACTTATAGCAGAGGTAGCAAATACAGCCCTGGTCCACCACTCTTCCCACATCTTCTAACATGCTTTTCTGAAAACAGATTCTAAAGGGAAAATTGAGAGAGAGGACACAGACACCAGTTTGGGGAATTTTTGCGAGAGTGACAAGGTATTATATAAACTTGGTATTGTCAGCACATTTCTGAGCCTCACATTCATCTTCTACACATTGAAATAAGGATATCTGCTTCAAAGATTAGATGTGAGAATGAAAAGCTATATAAACTATGAAAGCACCCAGCACAGTGCATATTTGGGGATTGTTTTGGTTTATTTACTCTTTTTCCTAATTAGCAGATTTCTGTTCAAGTAAAACAATCACCTAGAAAAAGCCATACATCATAAAGGCATGTATGAGTGATGAGATAGCACCAAGTGAATGTACCTGTGTTCCTCCAACCCAGGTGAAGAAATAGATACCCAGTGCCTCAAAGCTCTCTAATTGCTCCCTTCAGTGACTGACTACCAGATTAGTTTGATCCGCTTTCAAATGTGACATCCATAAAACCATGCAGTATGCATTCTTCTGTGTTTTGACTTTTCATTTTACATTATATTTCTGATATATGTCAGTGTTATTGCATGTAACTGTTGGGTCCATAATCAAAGGAGCGAAACTGATACAAAGCAAGGGTCAAGCAAAGCTTTATTTCTCGCCAAGCATTGAGAATCAAACCGACCGGCGGGGGCCATGTCTTGCAAAGAGGCGACCTCTCCCAGCCTCACGGACTAACTTTTATAGAGCAAAGGCCATGTGGTTGAGCCTGGCCACACACAGGTGGCCAATGAGATTGCAATACGGAAAAAGCCGCACAGTCATGTTAGGTCACACACGGGTGGCCAATTGAATTACAATTCACCCTAGTATATATTTGAACTAGCCTATCACCTTAGTCAGAATTGATGCCCAAAAGGCAGGACCCATGCTCCTTGGTAGCTAGGGAGACAGTATGCACGCCCCACTGATTGGCTCTCTCCACTTGGCCTGACCCGCCCTTGTATTTGGGCTTTGTTACCTGGGACTGGTTTCCCGGACTTGCTTTTAAATAAGTTCCCCGGGGGGCGGGGGGGGGGGGTCCATTTAAGTTTTACTGCATAAACAACAAAATCACTGTTTAACCGGATGGCATCGCTCTGGCTAAATAGGCCCTTACAGTAACATTAGCTTATTTTTTGTTGTTGTATTGTCATAGCATTATTTTCTATGACTGTATCATGATTAACCTGTTCTTCTCTAGATTGATAGATAAATTGCTGTCAGTGAGGATAGCATGAATTATGTTGCTACAGAGGTTTTTGTACATGGTTTTGCGTAATTGTAAGTACTTATTTTTGTTGGGTCTATAATCTGGAGTATTAATAGCTGAGTCACACAGTGTGTGCTCGTTTAATTTTAGCTGGTACTATTTGTTTTTTCCAAAGGCAGTTGTACTAAGTTTATCTTCATACCAGCCATTTATAGACACTCCAGTTCTCCATATCTTTGCTAACTGTTGGTATCTCATTGTGTTTTAATTTGTCTGTCTCTAATCACTCAAGAAATTAAGCTCTTTCTAACTGCAATGCTGCTTTGGCAGAATTGATCTTCTGATGTAATAGATTTATCTTGGCCTAGAATAGCTCTCCATGGTACGGACTGACTAGCTGATGCTCTGTAAAGTTTTTCTTAGCATCAACTCCTATTCTAAAAATGAACAGGTATGTTATGTGGACATTTTCCTTGTATAACAGAATGGTTAAAAGTCAACATTTTTTCCAAATACAGTTTTTATGAGACTGATCCAAATACAGTTTTTAAAAGTATTTTCTTCATCTCTATACCCTGATCAGTATTTGGCAAAGATGTTGGGTAATTTTATTGGTGTTAATGGATATCTCACAATTATCAACAAGTAGAATGGATTCTAACTATAATATTCAGGTATCTTTATATTGAAGGTTACTAGAATGGCATGTGCAATGACAGTATCTCTGTATTTCTCAAACCATTAAAAACCATCCCCACTACCGCTCACCCTCATCACAGAAAAAGGGCAAAAACAAATTCAGCTACATGAAGGCGATAAATTTGTACAAAGGAGAACCTGTGAGGAGAGATGGATTGAGATTTTTGGCTTCATGTTCAAATTTAGTATTTTCTAAACCTAACTTGTACTGATTTTGATCTCATTTTTATATTCTGACTGGGCAGATCAAATACATGTCTAAATTTTTGAGATTATTATGATGTTACTCCAGGTCATGATAAGTTTATTTGAAGACCCAGGCAACATATCTGTTTTGTTTTTTTTTAAAGGTTTTTGTGTGTCTGAATCTTTGTTTTCATCACTTTACTAACATTCCAAAGAATCCTCAGTGAACAAACTGGAAACTGAGAAGCAAAAAAAGTGCTAAGAGCATTATTATACTGGGGATATTTAATCTTATTTTTTGCTTATTGTCACAATAAAGAAAGCCCAATATCAATTCTTGCCAGTGTTCTTTAGCAGAATTTGTGGTGGTTTAGATTACTGTTCAGCAAATATTAATTCCCCTGCCACTCCCACTGCAGGAAGAGTAAATTTCCTTGCCTTGTTGATACTGAGCTTGGAAAGTTAGTAGATGGGACACAGGCAGAGGTCTTAAATATGTTTGTAGGATTTTAGCTTGGCTTTGGGACTTCTGACATTCATTACGAGAAGAAAATGGCCAGACGGTTACTGGTCTCAAGAGTATGAAAATTATCTGTAGCACATCAGAACCCTATCTGGATCCTAGATCCCAGAGCCTGGAATCCTAATCAAACTGAGCTGAAGATCTACAAACTCATGATGGAAGGATAAGATCTTGATATTTTAAGCTGCCTAGTTTTGGTATGTTTTATAATGTAGTATTATTGTGGTAAAAGCTGAGTGAGAGAGTTTCTGAGTTTATTTATGAATACTGACATTAAAATCCTCAAGTAAAAAAATTTAGTAAATCAGTCACATATATATAACATATTATGTATGATATATATTATATATGTATGCATGTTATATATTATATATGTATGTATGTATGTGTATATATGTATGATATATCATATATGTATGATAGATATGCATATATATACATATATGTATGATTTATATATGCATATATACATATATGTATGATACATATTATATATATGTATGAAACATATGTATGTATGATATATATTATATATATATATCATTTATAATGTTCCAGTTGTTGTGCTACATACTGGAGAAAGACAATGAAGAAAATACAGCTGAGAAAACTTGACAAGGTAATTAAAATAAAGTGCCATCTGTTTCTGATATGGACAAGCATATATTAGCTACAGGATGACTTCGAAGGGAGACTGAAACTAGTCTTGATAACTCAAGGAAGTTTTATCAGAGATGAAATATGAGAAGGCATTATTCACATTATTGTAGGCAGAGGTGATAACATGCTCAAAAACTCAGAAATTAGAGAAGATAATGATATGGTCATTTATTGCATGAGAAGACATGTAGTATGACAGAGACTGGATGGAGTGCAAGGAAGGAGATAAGTCTGTGGAGGTAAATAGCTTGAGGAGGCTAAGCATGTAGAAAGTATGTCTGGGGCTCCTGGCAGCACACGAAGTATAAAGAGAGAGAAAGCTCAAATGCTATCATTAGTTTCTAAGATTCACTTTACATGAAACCAAAGATAGGACTCTGGTAACTCCTACATTTATGAGACAGAAAGAGGCAGTGGATTCACAAATTTAACAAGTATTTGTTGAGCACTGTGAACATGATGGTAAATGAAAATAACGCAATTACTTTCCTCAGAGGCGTTAATGTCTCATTAGAAATATAAAGCAGCAAAGAGGCAATTCTAATATATGGTGTTAAGTGTTATAATATGGAAGTATATGAGACAAAGTAGGGAGAGGACCAGAAAGGTTTCAGAGAAAGTAACACCTAAGCTGAAAACCTAAAGGAGGAATAAGAATTACTCAAGTCAAGAGTAAGAAAAATATCATCCCAGGTAGAGGGAAGGGAATGTTTAAGATTCTCAAGGGCAAGAGAAAAGATGATGAGTCCATGTAAGGGGTGATTTCTCTTAAGAGACAGAGGGAAAGGCAAATAGAGTCAGATCATAAGTCATGTTATGGGGTTTGGGATTTAATTTGAGAGTAAGGAGAAACCATTGAGGGATTTTAGGGAGAACTGAGAAACATTCATGGGGCATAATCAGCAGAATGGTATGCCTGGATAAGAGGAGAGGGAAACATGACCTGGCAAATCAGTGAAGGGTGATTCCACTGGGAGCACAAAATGCAGTGGAGGTTTACATAGTTGGTGATGAGGATTTAGAGGTGATGTTGAAAAGAAAAAAATTAATGGGGGTGAATGATTAATTATTAAGGGAAAATTAAAAGAATCAGAGTAATCCTTATCCACCAATCAAGGAGAAGACTTAATTTTTAAGAAAGGGGTGCTCTTCCTCAGTACCAGTATGATAAAGAACAGGGAGATACTGAGTAAGAAAGAATATTCATATTTGGATACTTATTAGAGGTTTGTGAATGACTTTTGAGAAAATAGTTTTAGCAAATTGGTGGGTTCATAGAGGCCAGATTGTAAGAGGCTTAGGACTGAATGAGTGAGTGAGTGAAGAAATGGAAGACAAAGTGGAAGAAATGGAATAGCAGCTTAGAGAAGTGGCTGTGAAAGAGCAATGTTAGAAGTAACCCACGCTGGTTTGCGTACTGAATGGAAAGAGCCAGAGGAGAGGAAGAGGTTTAATATTTAAGATATGTTTGTGGTTGGAGGGGAAAGGGGCACTTCTAGAGCATGTTTGCAAAGGAAAAAGAAGGCTTGAATTCAACCTCAAAGCTAGAGAACTTCTGCCTGATAAGGAGCAGGAACCCATCACATCAGGAAGGAACAATAAGGAAGGGCAGGCTGATGAAAGTAAGAAATTTTAAGGTGATGGAAAGGATGACTTGAGCTGCTGCTTACTGACTTTTACTCCAAAAAGTAGAAGAGTTTATTGGCTAGCTGAGTTTAAGAAAAACAGAAAAGATTACAATCATCCTTCTTCAGAAACTGCTAAGGAGATGGTTCTTATTTGCAAACCACAGACTTCACTCTAGTTAGTTTTGCTAAGAGTATAATTTATCAAGGGGTATTAGCTAGCTTACAGGATTACCAGGAGATGCAGCGAGCCACAGCCATGGGCAATGCTCACGGCAGTATGTTCTCATAAAAAGCCACTGCTGGGGGCTCCTGGGTGGCTCAGTGGTTAAAGCCTCTGCCTTCGGCTCAGGTCATGATCCCAGGGTCCTGGGATCGAGCCTCACATCGGGCTCTCTGCTCGGCAGGGAGCCTGCCTCTTCCTCCTCTCTCTCTCTGCCTGCCTCTCTGCCTACTTGTGCTCTGTCAAATAAATGAAAAATCTTAAAAAAAAAAAAAAGCCACTGCTGTCATCATGTGGTGCTTACATTTCAGTTCATAAAAAAAAAAAAAAAAAAAAAAAAAATCACAGCTTGTACCTGCCAAGCTTAAGATTGGACATTAGATGCCTCTGAAGAACCAAATGCTTGGAACCACTGGGAATCACCATGTGCCAAAAGGTGGATTCAGTGAATTTCTATATCCTCATATTGTTACCTTCCATAGGAGAGGCTGCTGTTTGTACCCAATATATATTCTCCCTTTCCATTGTAATAGAATGTTTAGTGAGTCACATGACCAGCTGCTCTGAGTAAAAAGTACCTTTCCCATCTTTTTTTTTTTTTTCTTTTTTAGATTTTATTTATTTGACAGAGAGAGACACAGGGGGAATGGGAGAGGGAGAAGAAAGGGAGAAGCAGGCTTCCTGCTGGGCAGGGAGCCTGATGCTGGGCTCAATCTCAGGATCCTGGGATCATGACCTGAGCCGGAAGGCAGACACTTAACGACAGAGCCACCCAGTTGCCCCTCCCATCCTCTCTTGAAGCTGAATGTGACCATGTGACTTTTGGCCAGTGGGGGATAGTCAGAAGTATTCTGGGGCAGCTTCTGACACAGTGAAGTTTAGTCACTCTTAGGGTTGGTTAAGTCTTTATCTAAAAGAAGCCTGTGTCCCTATGGATTTCTTAGAACAGAGCCATCATACCAGGCCACGATAGTATATTTTACTCTTCCATAACAGAAAAGTAAACTTGTATCTTGCTTTCCAAATTCAAAGAACTTTTTCATGGGTGTATCTGATGTGTGGCCCAGATCCCTTGCCTGGACCCAGGCAGCCCAGGAGAATGAGGGAAAAGGCTTGGTTTCAACCTCTGGCAGCCAGAACTCATAAAGGAAGGAATGTCCTTCAAATAGGGAAGGTATTCAAAAGATATTAGACAACCTACTAATAAAACAGATGTTTACAACAGGAATATGCAAAAGAGGGGCAAAGGGAGGAAGGAAAATAATAATAATAATAGTAATAACAGTAAGTGGCAAAGGGGCCCAAAAGTGTATGAACTGACCAAAATCTGGTATCATGACTTCTTAAAAAGAAGAAACCCTTGACACTCTGGGGATGGGAACAGAAACTAGTCTTAGCTTAGTGAAAGTGCTGTGGAATTTCCAGACCGTAGAATTAAAGTTGATAGTATGAACAGAGATGGATGAGAGTGAAAGATAGGACATCTTTCCCTTCCTTGTACTTGACCCCAGGATGCAGTAGAAGGATGAGTATGGAGAAGGTGGAAGTAGAAGCTGGCAAAGCTTTAGAGTCAGATGCCTAACATACTTCCTGTAAAAACCTAGGCAAGTTTTTGCTTCTTTGAGAGTTCACTTTGTCATCAATAAAATGGAAGTAAAGATAGCACCAGAAAACAAGTATAGACACAGATAGTGCCTGCTTGGTTCCTAACACAGTGTTGGGAGCCTACGCTCTCAGAAATCACGGTAAACATTTTTTAGTAAAGCTCTAGCACTACACTTACTCTTCCACTTTGATCTGTTTACCCCATATCATAGGTTTTAGGCACATAAAAAGAGCTAGTCCTCTCTGGGGCTGAAAACCACACAGCACAATCCAAGTGATTTTCAGGAATCAAGCATTTGGACATAGAAAAAATGTCATGACTCACAATTAGAGGATGGAATCCTCAGGAAAAACCAACATTAGCATCTAAACAAGAAAATGAGTTTATTGACATTGAAAAATGTTACTACATTTTCAATTTCGTTAAAGTCTCAAAGAGACAAACACATTTATTTCTATGCTATGTGTCTGATAGCAAGAATGGGGGAAAAACATCAGTCTACAAGCTCTCAGACTCTAGACTGTGACAGCGCTGATAAAATATATGTTTCCTGAAGAGACATGCAATCCTCACTATCTGTGACCATTGAAATATTAAGGAAATTACTTATAAAATAGATAAAAATCCATTATGGGAGCACAGCCTAGAAACTGCAATGGAGGATGGGAAGGAGTAATTTCCAATCTTCCTTGAAAATAAAAGAATATTTTTTTCTCTTGTTATTATCCTGGTGAAATTAAATTTCATTGTGCAGTACTCATCTTCATAATTACCAGGTTGCTTTGAGAATTAGATATAAAAAGCCACCTCATATAAAGGTAGCAGCTGATTTTTCTAAATATTGTATTTTTAAAATGATAAAAGCGGAATAACATTTCAAATGATCATTTTAATCGTTATACTTGTTCTGTGTCAGCCCACCACCTTTCTCAGCACACTCATTGACAGGCATTGAGGCAGGATACCTGCAGGTACATCCACTCAGGCCCTAAAACCATCTGGATTTGTATAGTAATAGGATCCCCACAAATATGTACTTGAGTTTCTGGAAGAAGTTCAGAAACTGAGAGTATGGAAACGTATGAGTCTTAAGAGGTATTGTAAGCTAAATAATTGCCTGCAAAGATATTCAAACCCTAATCATCTGGAACCTGGGAATATATTACCTTACGTGGCAAACAGCACTTTGCAGATGTGATTAAGGTTATGGACCTTGAGATGGGGATAATATCCTGGATTATGAAAGTGGTCCCAATCTAACCACATGAGTCATTAAAAGCAGAGGATCCTTTCTAACTATCAGTCACCAAAAAAGAGATAAGATGATAGAAAAGAACCAGAAAAATGGCAACACAAGACAGTCTCAACCTGCTATTGTTGACTTTGAAGACCAATAGGGTCATAAGCAAAGAATATTTTGTTAAGCATATTCCAAAATTTTTCCAGGATCTATAGATACACGAATATAGACATGAAAATCCCTGCTCTCACATAACTTGCTTTCTAGAATTGGAGTTAAAACCAAAAAAATAAATAAGAAAAAATGCAGATAGAGGTAAGAGTGATGCAGATTTAAAAAAAAAAAAAAAAAAAAAAAGCCTGAAATGAGAGAGAAGTGATCCTTAGACCAAATGTCAAGGGAGACCTCTCTGTGGAGGACCATCTCTGAGATGACTTTTAAGCTAAGAAAGAATGGTTAGTGTAAAGGCCCTAAGATGGGAGTAAGAAATAAAGGGACAGGCAAATGGTAAAAAGACAGTAAAAAGAGATGAGATCAGTATGGTAGGCAAGAGTCAGACCATAATGTAGGACATTCTAAATGGAGTAAAGAGTTTGGATTTGATTCTAAGTGTGATGCAAAGTCTTTTGAGGATTTGGAGCATGGTGCAGATATATAGGAACATGGTCTGATGGACATTTCTAGGAGTTTATTTTAACTAATGTGTGGAGAATGGTTGGTAGAGGTGGGAAGTGCAGGTACTACATTAGAGAGACCACTTGGGAAGCTATTGCTGTTCAAGTGAAAGATCATGATGATTAGACCTGTTTGGGTTATGTTGTAAAGGCAGAATTTACAGAACCTGACAATGAATTTGATGCCATGTGAGCAACAGAATATAGATAGGCTGTATAAGCTGGATATGTGTGGTGCTCTTTGCTGAGATGGGAAAGCTCAAGAGAAGCCAGTTTATATGAAAATGCTGAGATAATCAATAGTAGCATGATGTTTATACTAAATTTGAGATGCTTAAAAGAGATCTAAGTGATGATAGTAAGCAGACAGTGGAATATGCCTATTCGGAATTCCAGGAGGGATCAGACCTGACATATATATTTATGAATTATTTCCAAATAGTTTGTATGTAAAGCAATGAAACTCAATAGGTCATTTAAGGAGAGAGTGGGTAGGTGGACATCAGAAATGACTGAAGAAGGAGCCTCCAAACACTCTTCCATTTAGAAAACCAGGGAATGCAAAGAAACCAAAGAACAAAGATTTTCAAAAGAGTATATGGTGAACGGTGTCCAATGCTGATGTGGAAGCAAGTGAGAGATGATAAGTCAAGTGAGAAAAGGGACTATTGGCCTGGCCATCTTCAGGTCCCTGATGACACTCACAACAATTATGTTCTTGGAGGAGTCTGGAACAGAAGTCATCTTGGAGTGGGCTAAAGAAAGGAGGGAAGGAAATAGAGACAGCAACTACACAGAACAATTTCAGGAGGTTTAGTTGGGAGGGAGAGTGAAGATATAATATACTCACTAAAGAGGTAATATCAGAGCATATTTGTGCCCTTCAGGGAATAATTCATGGATAGAGAGAGAACATGATGAGGTAGAGAGGACCAAAAAAAAGTGGCTCCTACAGCTGATATGACTAGAGGGGATGAGATGCAGACAAACCTAGAAGGAATGCCTCAGGCACAGATAAGGGTGTTTATCCATAATCTTGGAGGACAGGCAGAAAATATGGGTACAGATGCATATAAATGAATAGATTTGGAGGTGAGATGATAAAGTAGCTACTATCTGATTATACTCATTTATCAGAAACATATCCCTCATCTCGCACCTTCAGACTCACAAGGAGACACATAGGGTATACATGCTGTGTCCCCTAGAATGGGATTCAGCCCGAATTTGAACATTTGAGATGAACCCCTGAGAGAGCAAACTCAGAAGTATGGAGAATAATGGTAAGGGAGATTTCCCTGGAGAGCTGCCATGTTCATTAACCAAACAATTAACTCTACAGTCAGAGTAAGACATCTTTGCTCTTCCCATTCAGAAGGAGTTGATGTTTGCTATGAGTTAGTGACTACTGTGTAATTCTTATTCTCTCTTGTGCTGATCCTTTTTTTTTTTAACCCTGGTATCACTGAAATCAAAGTCACATCTGGCTCTGATAGAAGTACACATCACCTACCACAGAAGGTAGTAAAGTCTAGTTTCTCAATCTGTAGTGTGTTTCAGGGATCCTGAGAAAATTCAGAAGGAACGTGAGCATCTTGCTACCTTCCCTCTAGCAATCTTTTCTTCCTTCTTAGGAGAATAGAGAATGGAAATATATTGTAATATTTTGGTAAGCAAGATGACAATAAAGGCCACTGTGCTTTTCCTTTAATGTATGTTCACAGTTGTTCCAAGAAGAATAAATTACACATGAACATCTTCCACATGTGCTCCTTCATTTCCAAATAACATAAAGGAAGATTATATTACTTTTTTACATGGGCAAAAGTCTCCTCAGTTTTGTTTGTTTGTTTGTTGTTTTGTTTGAAAAGTCTCCTGAGTTTTTACTACCAATTATACCTCGGCTACAGTCTTGCCAGGGAGTTGAAATAAAAATACTTACAACAACAGTAGCCCATAGGAACCTGGAGAAACTTAGAGCAGAGATGACCACTATGTCATGTTATCATTAGGAATCCAAATACCAAAGACTTCTACCAGTTCTGGAGCCCAGCATGATTCAGATAGATTAAAGTTTACCCTTACCACACAGAGAAATGACAGCAGTGTTACCAACATACAGATATCATTTGGACATTCACAAAGCAAAGAGAGAGCCCATGGCCAGTCTTTGGTGTCCTCTGCCAACCGGTTTCCTAAAATTCCCACTTTGTTCTATTGAAAGAATAAAAATACAATCTAGTCCAAGGAAAAGCTACCCTATACCTTGGTTTAACCACCAATGAGACTTAAATACCAACAGCCCTCTGAAAGAGATCATTTTTCACTTTATCACACACATTTCAAAATATTTATAGCCTATTAATTGTGCAATATAGAATTCTTAAATAACTAGCAATGGTTTGTTCAGCATGGATGCTCTGAAACAAGAGACTACACATGAATTAAGCCCCCCCTAATGGGTGTCATCAAGGAAGAAAAATGTGTAGGAAAAGAAATTAGAATTTTCATTTTTTATTTTTAAATCTGATACATTTCAATGTAATTTCAATATAATTTTA